>NC_044352.1:27261116-27568255 GCF_007364275.1 Archocentrus centrarchus | reverse complement strand
TATAAACATGTCAGAGAATAGGCATGTAACCTACATCTAGCCACCTGGACCAGGTGTTTGATTAGCAGCTTCATGCTTTCCCTTCTGGTTACTATTGTGATGGCAGTTTATTAGGGCAGCAAAAGTCCAGGTGGCATTGTGTCTTACTCTGTTTCAGTCTCCACAAGGCACTTCATTATTATATAAGTGTGAATCTATGTTCATGGGGATACAGCGCGTCACTTTTTGTTCCTGAAATTACAATGCTGTCTAAATTGTATGCTCTGAAAAGAACGACTGACAACGAAAAATCCAACATAAGCTTGGCCTCTATTGTGAGCATGAATGATGTGTTTGGGGCCAGGTGAAGTATAACCTGGTGCATGGTGCTTTCTTTGGCTTTACAAGGCTACATTTTAAATTCCAAGAAACCCGACAAGGCCCTGAGCTTGGGGAGCTTTAAAAGCCAGGAAACATCTGGGAGCAAAAAATAATTTAATGTACACATCTTACCTCTGCTCAACAAAGGATTCAGTAAACCCTCCCATAAGCAGGAAATGTTACTCCTTTATTAAACATTTGTGAATTTCCCTAGTAAACCTAAAACACCCAAGAGGAGGGATTTTGTATTCTCTCTGAAGACAGTCTGAGCAGACAGTGCCCTGTCAAACAAGTGCTCAGGCTGATTTAGTACTCTAGGCCATAATCCAGTGCAAATAGGATGACATGTGCTAAAGCAGCAATTCAAGTGCAACTGCGTTTATGTACAGGTCAGTGCGTGTGTGGAAAAGTCCATCATTTAACCATATTCGCATATAGTAACAGAAAACAGCCATCTCTATATATCTGATGTAATTATCTAAGCTAGCCAAAAGACTGGATTCCTACATAGTGACCACAGAATGTATATAAAAGATGTACATAGTCACTATGATGACATCCTTTGGTTTAATGATTCCCATTTTTTAAACTGGCTTTGACAAACACTGACAAACCAAGGCACACTGCATGCTCATTAGGTAGACCCTTGTCAGTCATGAAGTAGCCATGCCATAAATTGCACCCTGCCTTATAATAACATCACACTTCAATAAATGCATTGTAAAGCCAACAACTGAGACCACAACTCATCAACTATGTGTTTACTGAGGTCATAAATTAAGTGGGAAGTACACTGTTTTTTTCATAAAGCATGAGAAAATGACTCTTAAGTTTTTTTTTTGTTTGTTTTTTTTTCAACATAAACAGTATAAAACATGAATGTAGCTCTCAGGCCACAAAAATAAAGCCAGTGCAAAAGTGCCTTAAACCTGCATTCTATCTTAAGGCCACCAGATGGCGATAGCTGTGGCAGCAAAAAGACATCCGGGCCTATAGAAGTATATGGAAAAGCAGCTTTCTGACTCTGTCTCTGTAAACACTTTCTTGCTGAGTTTATGGACTCAGTCACTCGTTTTGGGTCATATTGAATAAAAAATTAAGTTGTAAATCTCTGCCATACTATGTTTCAAACTGGAGGATTAGCTAGTCACGCTAATTGACGTGAGCCAATGAGCGTGCCAAGATGAAACGCTCATCTGAAAGCTTCAAAAGGCACTTCAGAAATCAGTGGGTGATGTCACAGTAGGTATGTTGGTCTTTTCTACTGTTTATGTTTTGCAACCAGCAGTTGCCCCCTGCTGGGCATTTGAAAATAAAAAAAGTAGGCTTAATTTACTTCCCCATTGGCACCAACATATGAAAATATCCTCTCCTCAACAACTGTGCTATTGATTATATTATTATTTATTATATATTGTCAAAAAGTGAACATACAGTCAAGTATTATGACTTCACTCTGGCTGAACTGTCTACTTTTTATACATGGGATTAGACACATGAGGCTGGGACTCTGCCTGGCTGAGCAAGACGTTGTTCGCCTCCCCTGGAATCCACTGACATTTCTTTGTTTATGCTGGCCCAACACCGCTATCAATCTACACATGCTGGTGTCTGTCAACCATATCGAACTCAGTTATTCCCTGCGAAGTCAGATACTTATGCCTCCACTGAAAAAGTAATTTCACACCAATTAAAAGCTGCAACAACAGAATTTACAATCCGGTATTGCAGACCCCTTCTATCCTGCCTGCGGCACTGACAATGTGATACAATGAGGTCAGTCATAAGCTGAGCATGATGATCATAATGGCTCTGTCTATTTTTTTATTTTTATTTTTTAAAGGATGAAGTAATGAAATGGGATGGAACTATCTCAAGAAATCTGCAATATATGATAGCGGTGGGTCTATCTGGAAAAATGAAACTGTTTGGGGAGGTGGGTTTCAGGAGATTAAAGAGCATTCCTTTAAGTGCAAAGTAAAATAAACACACGGCAGCTGTTGAAGGCTATCGCTGAGATAATTAAAACCTGCACAATACCTGTCTCCGCCCCATTGGGTTTTATAGCGAGTGTTAAACTGCCAGATTATATTTAATGGAAATTGGGTTGTCACTGCAGCCAGAAAAGGTGAGGAAAAAATTAGCACAGGTTTTTCAAATCACCTCACTGCTGTGTCATTGTTAAAACCATCATTAAAAAAAACCAAAACAGATGTGCATAGAAAGAAGGGTTATCTCCCCTGCATCCATCATGGACTCGAGCATGTATGACCGAACCGTTGGACTACAAAAATCCTTTTATTATGATATGCCAGTGGGACACGGCCTCTTATCAAATCTCCTATCCTATTGGACCTGTTATGGGGGATTTTCTCTGTGGGAATCATATTATTGATGGTTTTCTCATTTGAATAATTTTGCAATAACAAGAAAATGAATTTCCTGCGTCCCTCGCCTGGTAGCATTCGTGCAGCTAAGAACTGTATCAGTGTTTTAATAGCTTGCCTGTGGTTGTTGTTGCAGCACTTTGAACACAGTGCAGGAAAACTATTTGAATGTTGTCTGCTTGAAGATAATCTTCTGCTAATAAGGGTATTTGCCTGTCACAATGGTTTTATTTGCTCATTATTAAATGCATAGTTTTCAAACATTTAGACCGTTTCACCAGTATAATTCTGGTGCTGTCTGCTTGAGGGGATTTAATGCAGAAAGCACAGTCTCAGCTATAATGCAAGCGCATAACATACATCCTGGCTTGCAGGAAAATAACAGGAAAGAGAACAGGAAAACACAGAAAACTGGAAATGCAGATGTTTTCAATAAGTATAGCAATACAAATTCAAAAGTATTCAAACATACAAACAACAACAACAACAACAAAAAAATTAAATTTAGTATTATACAGTACCAGTCACCTTCTCAATGTTTTTCTTTTTTTTGCTACATTGTAAATTAATACTGAAGTCATCCAGACTATGAAAGAACACATGTAGTAATCATATAGTAACCTTAAAAGTGTTAAACAAACCAAAACATGTTTTAGATTTTAGATTCTTCAAAGTAGGCACCTTCTGCTTTGATTGCAGATTTCCACACTCTTGGCATTCCCTCAATCAGCTTCATGAGGTAATCACATGAACTGGTTTTCCAACAGTCTTGAAGGAATTCCCAGAGGTGCTGAGCACTTGTTGGCTGCTTTGCCTTCACTCTGCGGTCCAACTCATCCCAAACCATCTCAATTAGGTTTAGATCAGGCGATTGTGGAGGCCAGGTCATCTGATGCAACACTCCATCACCCTCTTTCTTGGTCAAATAGCACTTACATAGCCTGGAGGTGTTTGGGGGGTCATTGTAAAACCCATGCCATCCCACTAAGCACAAACCAGATGGGATGGCATGTTGCTGCAGAATGCTGTGGTAGCCATGCTGATCCAGCAAAGCACCCCCCCCCCCCCCCCCCCCCCCATGCATCACACTTCCGCTTCCATACTTCACGGTGGGATCTATACACGTAGGAACCATCTGCTCACCTTTTCTGTGTCTTACAATGACACAGCTAGCAGTGCACACATCTAAAGGAGGCACACTGGGAGAGAACATCCACAGGGCTCTGCGCTGACAGTCTGCAATGTGATGAGGCGTCTGAGGGAGCACACACATTGCCACAACCCAACACACAGTGGTATGGTTTAAAATTTTTTATGGGTGGAGTGACAGAACCTTGTATGGTAAACTGCAAAATATATATTAACAGCTTTAAATTAATGTAATTTTGTGGTTGATTGCAACCAAAAACAAAACAAAACAAAACAAAACAAAACAAAACAAAACAAAACAAAACAAAACAAAACAAAACAAAACAAAACAAAACAAAACAAAACAAAAAAAAACCATCCTTATTCCTTATCCAGCCTGTCATCATTCAGTAGCAATGGAAACAGAATATATAACAGTAAAAGCACCGAGGCTAACTTTCAACTTCTTATTCCCTCAAAGACATTGGCAGAGTTTTAACAAATAAATAAATAATTCAAATTTAAGAAAAAACCCCAGATGCAATAAATGACTGTAATAACAAAACAACTGTCTGATGTCTTTCGCTCTGTGTATTACAGTGTCAACTGATCCTGGTATTATTTGAACAGAAAACAAATTCCCTTAATCAACCAAATAAGAAATGTTGGTTTCAGAGTTCTGCGACTGTCTTCGTTTGATCCCTCTTGTTCCCTCAGAAACAGGTAGCTGCTGTGGATTTGTGGTGGCTAATTAGAGCACCCCCCCCCCCCCCCCCCCAAAATACCAAAAAAAACAAAAAACAGGGAGGTTGTTAGCACATGTACATGGTGTTCTCACAGACATTCTATTACTGACTCCTGTATGAGGATGATAATAAAAGAGAAATCATCTAAACAAGAGGAGGGCGACCAGAAACTTGACAAAAGTAATTTCAGATCCTGTCAACACGACAACTTGCCCGAGACAAACAACAATGGGATTCAAGTCAGCAGAAAATGAGGGATAAGACTTGAGGTGTATCATCACGACCTTCTGTTTGCTGTATTCTCAGTGCTCAGCTGGCAGGAGAAACAGAGGGGACACAGATTTGTTGTCTGAGTGCTCGCGTGGACTATCGACAAAGCCGTGGATGAAGGAGGTGTCCATTAAAGCACCTCAGGCCGTGCTTGTGCCATTGTTGAAAGAGTCAAATAATTTGTCTCTCTGATGTGAAAAGAGGACTAAATCAATGTGGGAACAATGGACAACATCAATGAGCTGCAGGAATTACTGTTGTAAGCTATGATACGTGGCAAGGGTTGAATAGAATTGGGTTTTAAGCAAAGTGAGGAATGAAGTTTTGCGTTAAGAGAAAGCACCCCCAAAAGTAGTGTCCACCTTTGAATGAGTTAGGGGTATATTGGAGGAAACTTATGAATAAGTTGCAAAAGGGCATTGATATAGCTCTAAGGCAGGTCAGAATCCAAATGTTTCTTGTGACAGCCGTACAGTGCTCATAATAAATTCATTTCCATAGGACTTCCTATGTTTTCATCAAACTTAGATAGCGGAATAACTATTTAGCGCAGGGGTTTTGTTTAGCTTTCAATCCATTTCAGTCCATTAAACTCGTGTTAATATTAATGCCTACATTGCAAAAGAAATTACCTCCACACTCATGAATATTCTAACAGGGTTAGTAAGAGGTTTTGGAGCTATCTTCGCCCAGATCTGACTGTTCTCATCAGCCACACTCTGCAAAGATTACACACAACATCAGTCAGTTTGGGAGCGAGAAGAAGACAAAAATATAACTTCAGAGAGAGATGCTGCAATTCTTATGTCAGCTAAGGATATCAACAATGCATGATACATTTTTAAAGCTTTTTGTACTCTCGTTCCTAAATGCATAGATGTCTTTTCATCGTAGCAACACAAAACAAGCTGAAGACACTTCAAAGTCAGAGTGACAGAGTTCTGACGAAAATCTGATAAAATTGCGGTTTTCTGTTGATTCAGACACGTGTAAACAGCTCGGCAAAACTTGTGAAACTCGTGGCAGCATGAAAAAGCACAAAGGCACTTGTCAGACCACCACCACAACCACCACTACCATTAAATGATTTTGTGTCACAAGCCATAAATAAATGATACTAATTTAAACCATATAGAAAGAAGACTACACTTAGATTGAAAACAAAATGATGTGAGGAACATTTACAACAACAGCTCATCAAATGACGAAATGCAAATCAACAAAGAGTCAGCCCTGGGCAAATTTCATATTATAGCCCATCCATTTAGTTTTCCTGCCTGCAGCTTAATTAATTGGTTTGGAGGCTTCAGGTGGCTGCTTTCAGCTTTGAAACCATTCAAAAACAACTTTTAACATGTGAGCAACAAATGCTCGCCTCACAAGTTGATGGGGAAAAAAAATGAATGGAAACACAAAATATTTGGATTTGTAATAACCCTTTATCAGATGGACAGAAACATATACAGATGCTAATGGTGCTCTGAACATATTGAGTATATGCAAACTTTACTGATGTCAGTCTTAACAGCATTTTTCCGTTAAAGCTCTACGTCAACTTTTTTCTTTGTTGTAACAATGCTTCTTTGCAATAAATCTTATACTGCTGGAAAACCTGTTTATTAAATGGTGCCACAATTGTAAGCCAAATGCATTTGTGGGTTGAGCAGCAGAGTTGAGTACGTGGGTTGCGCCCATGAAAAAAAGTTGCCAAATCTTTTTTGCCAACAGCTTATTCTGCTATTGACTCTTGTTTGGTGTTGTTTATTGGATTGGATGATTGAAGTCTGCAATTTAACAATTTATTCATGTAACAATCAGGGGCCTCAGTAGCATTTGGCAGAACCATGCACAGCCACAACAGCCTAGCACCTTCTCCTCCTACCCGTCACCAGTTTGGTCACTCACTGCTGTGGGATGGCATCTCCGTGTTCATCACAAGTCAGCCAGTGTGTGGTTGTGTTGGTCACTCTGGCACGAAAAGCACGATCAAGCTGATCCTACAAGAGTTCAGTGGGATTGAGGTCAGGACTGCAGGCAGGCCATTCCATCGTCTCCACTCCCAAACTCTGATAAACCTCGCTCTGTGGGGGCGAGCGTTGTCATCTTGGAGGACAGAGTTCAGTCCCAGACTGTGGACATACGGGATTGCCGCTGGTTACAGAATCTCATATCGATATCTCTCTGCATTGAGATTGCCCCCAATGATGATAAGCCTGACTGTCAGCACCTGGGGTTCCAGAAGCTCAAAACAAGAGTCAGTGGTAGAATAAGCTGTTTGGCACTGGCAGAGAAGATTTGGCAAGTTTTTCATGTGCACAAGCCACACACAAATATCCTTACTTTTTTTTTTATGTCATCTATTGTGAAACTGATTCAGAGTTTAAAGCTGCATACATTCTCACCAGAAGCCAAAGCAAATGAAACACAATTCAAAGTCATTTAATCTATGTTAGCTTACGAATTTGAAACGCTGCTAAAAGCTCTTAGCAGTGCTAAAAGTAGCAATGCTATTAATCATCTTAAAAATATGGATTGGTATAAAATGTGATCCTCTTACAATTAATGATAACTTTTGGCAATCGCTTTGCTTCTAACTTTTGTTTATGACTAAACTGTTTAATGATGTTGTTTTTAGAATTAACCAGCAAAAAAAGCTAACATGGTGTAAAACTAACATGGTGAACACTGCAGAAAAAGAAAAAAGTATTGTAAATACCTTCTTAGTGTTACCTCAGAGTACTGGTGTGCCAAGTTGGTAAAAAAAAACTCAGTACTGCACAACAATGAATGGCTGTCAATAATAAAATGAGCTTGATTTCTGCTGCTTTCTATCTTGGCTATGTGAATTTCTATCTGATGCACAAGCTGTATCCACAATAGAAGCTTTAATTCTCACCATTACAGCATGACTAAAGACCATCATGGATCTTGATCAGGACTGCTTCGTAATTTGCAGTGCATCAATTTTTTCAGTAATTACAAAGCAATAACTTGTAGTTGCAGGGATCTGGTATGCAAGGTTCTTATTTCATAGATTTATAGGTGGATGCAGTCTTCACAATTCACAGCTGCTCAATAGAACAGACTGAAATTAAATGAGATGGAGACATCATAGTCTCTTTCAAAGCTTGGGAAAAAGATATGTCTTCTATAAACACAAGAAATGGAAGCTAAATAATCTGTTACTAGTACATGAATCTCCAACCATAATGTGGGTGTTCGAGTTGTGTTGTTGACAGTGGACATAGAAACCACTGTTTCTCGCACTGTTACGCAACTGGTAGTCATTTAATTCAATTAAATAACAAAATCAATTGTTGCTTTATATACTGCTACAACACAATTTGTGCTGATGACTATTTTTTTCTTTATTTCCTTTCTTTTTCTTTCTTACAGTCTCTGCTTGGATTTTTGAAAGAAGAAATGACCAATAAACCTTTGTGGAATATTTTTATCCAAGATATCATTTAAGTTAGCAATCTGTGCACAAAACCATTAAAGTTGAAGTATTACTGAAAAACAGACTTTTATCGATTGAGAGAAGATGTTGGTAGTTCTTGTTTATGACTCTGCGGAGGGAAGCTGAAAGCAGCGTTGGCAGAGTTTCTCGAGGTGTGGGAATATCCAGCTGCTCTAAACCAGAAATCTGCTATTTCAGTCAGGCTGAATGTTTTCTTGCAAGCTGCTGAGCTCCATATCACACTGCCAGCATGCAAAGAGCAACTCAACTAATTCCACCCCAGACGAGACAACTCTTACTCTGATAACACAGGAGATTGATTATTGAACCGAGCCCGTGCTGCATATCTCGTGCCGCGGTAGGTCATACATTTCCAGCCGATGGCTTTAACCTCAGTGTCACTGGAGAAGTGAGAAAACGAGATACCGATAAATAGAGACATGGATTGACGAGGGAATGAGGCGGGTGATTATTGCATATGGACGAGACCTGAGTTAAACACGCTGTGGCACTGACAATAATGGTGGGATTAACCTCTTATTGTTAAACAACATTTGAGTCATACAGCATTTGATAAATCCAAAGGCCTCTTGTCACAATAAAACATTTGGTGTCGACTCCATAATCAGAGTAATAATGATTGGCGGGCCCTACATGAAGGTCACAGTTTATTTGCTAGCGAGCTTAGATGGAAGTGATATCAGTAGATGTAGAGTAGAAAACCCGTGGAAGGCGCACTGGAATGCCTTCCACTGGAATGCAAAATCTGAAGTAGATGTTGATATTTCATATTTGGTGTGAGATCTGACAAGATTGTTCTGGAATATTTCTAAACTAATTCTCTAGGCCAGTGCTTGAAACAGTTCGCATAGCTATTTCAAAAATAAAATTACAATTTGGGACTCATTTTATTGTCACTCTGGCCATCAATCTCATTGACAGCGACTGCACAAAACAAGTTAAAGTCACTCTGTGGAGCACTCTATCTCTACAGAGCAGTGACTTTTACTGGCACTGGCACCGGCACCGGCTCTGGCACCTTGTCAGTGGAAATGTGGAACTAGAGTAACTGCCTGTCTCCATGGTCTTGAGACTGTGCTGGGAGACACAGCAAATCTTATGGCAATGGACTACTTGTGCATCGATAGTGACACTGACCCTAGCCAAATGCAAAATTTGTGAAAAAACAGTCAGAAGAGATGAGGAGGGAAAAATGCCAGTGGTCTCCACCTGTGAAATCATTCCTGTTTTGGAGGTTGTGTCATTGTTGCTCCTCTGGTGCACCTGTCAAAATCCCATAAGTTTAACTGACTTGATGTTTTGTGCTCAATTATGATAAATCATTTTTATAATGCAAGCTGCATGCATTTAACTGTGTTCCATCAGTATGGCACACCCTGTACACACATTTTAAAACATGCAAAAATGATTAGGTCTCGGTTTTAAGCATGCTGAACCTTCCTCCACTGTACAGGTTTTCTTAAGCTGCCAGGTTGCTTCCACACCAGGTCAGGTTTTCGAATCTAAAAATTTCTGAAACTGACGGTCCAGCACTTAAACACCTCTTCGCACTGTGATTAGTTATCTGCTGTAGGTGAAAGTGAGAAATGAGTCAGTGTTTGATGTTTGATCTAAATTACACAAGTATTTCGGCCACTTATTTTCTGTGAATAAAGTCAGATGTTGAAGCTGGGAGTGAAGTTGGGCATGTTGCAGTAGTGAAAGCAAGGAAAAACAGGATTTATTTAGCTCCAAGGTAGAGCTATTCATTCATTGCTAGCAGTGCAGTGCAATGCTTGTTTTTTGCACTTAAACATAGCTGCATAGATAAAATCTGGTCAGTGCTCTGCGTATGACTTATTTAGCCAGTCACAAATATACAACACTAATAGTACAGACTGCATGTTTTATAGTTTTATTAATGTTTATGTGTACTGGTGCCATCTTGGATTGTTAAGTCGGGGTTGGTGGGGCTGCTCTGACTTTCTGAATTGGAAGTCCAACTTCAGGGAGCATTCCAGTGTAAAATTCCAACTTCAAATGGAATGCACCATATGAAAGTCTTGAGGGAAAATTTCTCATTTCCACAGCGGTCGCCTTTTCGCTCTTCCCCACATGGTCAGTTGGTCTCACTCTAAGCTGATTGGATAATGTATGAAACTACTTGTTTTAGAGCATAACCCAATCCTTAATGTTTTGTTTCACATGGGTTGTCACTTGCACATCATAAGCGCCACATTTTTATCACACAGTCCAGGAAACACCCTAAAGGTATGTTTTCCCACTTTATTAATTAAAGCATTTGCAGCCAGACATGGCAATCACTTTCTGTCTTTCTTCATTTAGAATTTTATCCACAGCCAGAGCTGACAGTGTGGAAAATGCACTTCTGCATTCTATGTCCCCCTCATGGTGTAGGAGAAAAAAGCGTATCCAATTAAAGTGAAACACAGATGACAAGTGCATCACTGTGGCCCTGTGAAGCTAAATCAACTAACATCCATTAAAAGCAGCCGGTAAGTGTAACAGCAGTCCAGTCCAGTATCGTCCTTGTTGAGCCTACTGGCTCTTCGTCTTCTTCTTCCTTAAGAATCCATGCCATTACTTAAAAGGCTGGCACAGGCTGAGTGTTCTTCTAATATGCTTTTGATCCTGTGCCCCTCAAGAAAGTCTTTACAATTCTGAAAGTGGGCAAATGGTGATGTCTTTCCTCCTCTTAATGAGCGCGCCACAGACATTATTCTCTTATGAATATTGCTCTCAGGCTGTCTGACCTGTGCAAAATATCGTTGTGGTACTAAGTCACACGGTGAGTGGTAATGAGCGAATTTAATCACAGCTTTCGGCCTCTCACACAACACGATATGAATTTCAAAATGAGCCATTGCCATAGCCCCGGAGGAGGCATGAGGACTTTAAGTGGAATACCACAAAACTGAAATCATATTCTGATGGCCTCCGGGTGCCCAATCAGTATTTGTAAGCATAACTCAACAACTTCCCCATAACTAGAAAAATAAAAGAATAAACCTCTGACGTGTGTCATGCTAATGTACAGTCTACTCCTGCTCAGCAGGCAATAAACAGATTTTTATATCTCACCTGAGGCCACACAGCTTACCTAACCAGTGGTCCTTTTTAGCGTCCATGGCAAAAACACTACAGCAGATTACCATAAAGTATGCTTACTGGCAGTCAAACTTCTTCATTCTTGTAGATGTCTTCTCTGTTTTACTGCCCATTTTAAAACATCAGTGACTGTAGCAGAATGGACATTTACTTTAATGTTCTCTTACTTAATTGTTTGACCTTATTTAGTCACATTATATCTCGCTTTCCTGTTTCCTGCTCATCTGATCTTGGTCGCAGGTATGAGTTTCATTACGTCTCTGCTGCATTGTTGCTGATTGCTGGTATTCATGCTCTCGCAGAAGCCATCCGTGGAGTTTCACTTCTTCGGACGGGATTGTCAGTCATTCGTTCTTTTGCTCTGCCAGTTTAATAATTACACCTGTAGTAAACAGGTGTTTTCATTGTAAATTGCACCTGGATAAGGCCCGTATAGACCGCCTCCTCCTGGAAACAGAAGATGCCATCTGACTGGTAACTTTTGGCGATGCTATGCTGTTGATGTCAACGATATGCATCATGGGTATCTTAGCCCAGTTGATGGCTAACAACCTTACCGTGGAGCCCGCTAGTCTGGCCTACATTGCTGGAGCACTGCTGATTTGCCTTTTAGGCATTGCTTTTGATATTGCTGGCTTTGCCTGTCCTTTTTGCATTATTATTTGTGTTGCTTATTGTGTTGCTTTTGCTTTGTTCTTTTGTTTCAGCTTATTGCGTTTTGTTCTGTCCTTGCATTTGGGTTGTGTTCCATAAAACAGTCTGCTTCTTTTTTTACTAATTGGCAGGACATTGGCCAGCATTATGATCGGCTTTTTGCTTCACGCACAGCTGGCTCAGATTGTAACGGTTTATTATATTTGTTGTAATTTGTTGGGTCTTTGAGCCCTTTTAAAGGAAATGTGTGTGGAAGGTCATTTTTATAGCTGTGGATTGCCAGTGAACTTCAGCAATAGGGTTAACTACAGTAAAGGAGAATGGAATTGTTTTTTTGCTCATGTTTTGGACACATTAAGAACCTTTTTGTCTTTGTCTCATTCAGAAGCTGAGGGCCTAAAGTGGCAGTAGCTGGGCAGGATCTGCTCTTTTGTGTCCTGTGGCTGTTTGTGTTCCCTCTGGTTTGAACTGCACCTTAGTGTGCCAAGGTGAGACACACATGTGAATTGAGGTGGATTTCCGTTCTTTTTGTAGCCCACTCGCCCACTGGTAAGTCACAGCTCTGATCTGACGTTTGGAAGAATACATGTGAATGGACGAACGTCTCCTTAGTGGTCTGAACCTCCTCTCTGTCTGTTAAGTATAACGAACCTGAATGCCTTTTTGGTGACTGGTACTGTTTTGAAGCAAATATTCCCTGGTTGAAATTCCCAGGGTGGCGTTGTCGGATTTTTGCTTCAAACATTGAAGTACTCAAGTTCTCTGTTGTTTCTCTCACCACACAAAGGTATACAAACGTACACAAATGTTCCAAGTTACAGTCATTTGATGAAGTAATCATCTTTTTTAAAAAAGAAATAAATCTATGTGTCACTGATGAAAATAAAGTCATTTGTTGAGAAGAGCGGCTGCAAACCCTCTCTGTGTTTAGCAGGCTTAATCAACCAGTTGTTCTCCCACTTTGGAGCGTGAATTATTTTCCTGAACATTTTTTATATTCAGGTAAAAGAATGCTCAGTTTGACAGTTTATGCCCAGGAGCTCTGAGCTCCAAGTGAGTAGGCGTCTTTGTTTTCACTCATGCATTTGCACACAGACAGTGGGAGTCTTTACATTTTATAGACGTGATGAAATTATCAATAAATGATATCACATATGATTAAAATATTGTCTTTCAGTTTTCTCTCTTGAGGTGAGGCCCATTTATTTTTTGCATATTTGATTTGTCTTGGGAAAGTTGATTGGATGTTTCTTAGATATGTCACTTTTGCTATAGCCGAAGAGTAGCTAAACCACCCCCCCCCCCCAAAAAAAATAAATAAATAAAAAATTAATACATAATAAAACAGCCAGTACACAATTACAGCACTTCCTGTGGGAACACATTCAGTTAGAGGTATCTTAGAGGCATTTTGTCTGCCCTCACCTAAATAAAATCAGTTAAACTAAAAAGTGACCCATCACTTTTCAGCTTGTTAGCCACACACAGTGATGTGGCTGTGCCACATCTTTATACTATATTATCATAACTATCCCTATATCTGTGAAACAAGACCCGCTGCCTGTACTCTAGAAGAAAAATGTTATATTAAACGTCAAAAAATAAAGTTTGTACAATCATGAAAAACGTTTAATTTGAAAGTTATGGAATTTGGAAACTGCATTTTCCTGATTTGATAAAGGTGTAGCTAAATAAATAACCCTAGAAATGTTTTTTTTTTTTTTGAAAAGTCACAGAAATTAGCTTCACGAATGTCTGTATAAGGGATTAGTGATGGCTCAGTTAAATCTATATTGTATTGTAGATTAATTGCTTCCCTCAAGGCTGTTTTGTCCTGTGTGAACAGTAACACCAGATTCTGACCTGAGTTACTGCTCACACTTGAGAAAGACCAGGGTGTGGGGACTTCACTGTAAAAAGTTCAACATTTTGAGCACGTGAGAGGAATCACTAGCTGGCCATGCAGCTAAGTATCAGTCTGCTGCTGTGTGTGAATTGTACATATGATGAGTTTTTACAGTATCTACACATGTGCTCCTAAATACATTTTACATTTTACAACCCACTTTTATGCACAAATGTGAATGAAACACTCACACTGTCTTCTTCATTTTCATGTTTCTATTCTATTTTATTTGGTGAATATGTATGAATTGCTAAATATGTATGAATCCATATACCGTAGAACTGTATGGGGTCCGTGTACTTTGCGGCCAACGGATTTTTGTTCAGGAATGAGAAAACAAAAATCGGGAAATTGCTCATTTCCTGATTACCATTTCAAAATTGAGAAACGAAAAAATGAAAAATGAGCCATTTCCTGTTTTTTGTATTGTTAAAAACAAACAGAAAACAAAAAAATTGTTAAAAATGAAACTCTGGATTTTAAAAATCCGGTACACCGACCTAATAGGTTCACTACACTGATTTCAAGCAGCGACTGAAGGTGCACAAATGAAAAATTGTGTCTCAGCCAGTGTGTGTGCTAATCGTGTTATATCAGATTCACATACTGCAGTAAATATCAAAAGAAGTCTCAGTCTCACGCTTTACAACTCATAATTATGATATCTGCATAGAAGAGACACTGATTATAAAATCAGTGTCTATCTAATCGATGTAATTAAAAGATAAGAATCTTGTAAGTATATTTTCATTTATTTCTGAGCCAGAAATGATTCTGCCCTCTCTAATTCATTTCATATTTGCAGGATATGCAGCATGCTTCTTCAACATATGTGCTATGGGGACACAGCAAAAAAAAAGTCGACGCATCATTGATGCACAGAGTTATAAACAAGCAGCTGTGGTGCTCTTTTGTTAATTGGGCCTTAAATCAAAGGCCTAGTGAATAAAACTACATATCAAGAGGGTGGATAAGTAAAATGATTCAACAGAGCAACAATAAATACACACCATAAAAGTGGCAGAAAACCGCAAGGCTCCAGCCAATTTGAATGATGGGAGTAACATGAGAACAGGGACTCTTGGAGCAAGCTGTGACAGTTCACACTTACTTTGCTTCACAGTGTTGTATTTCAAGATAATTTCCACCTCTCTCCCTTCAGCCCATCAGGACATTTGCATATCCTATTGCAAAACTTTGGCAGCCACTGGCAGGCTTCTAATTCTGTTGTGAAACATCACTGTCTGAATCAAATGTGTGTTTTCTGCATGCTGAGCCCTGGCACATCACGCTGTAAGTGGGAGACTGGCTCTTATATCACCAAGTAACACTGACATTGACTCATATGCAGAATGATCAATACCAGTCAAGCATTCTGAAGATTAAAACAGGATGGCAATATACTGAATACAGTGCCGTGTACAAAGCGATCACTTGATGGTCAGTAGTTGTCAACAGATGAGCTTGTCCTCATTAAGAGAGGAGATTAGAATGAAGGGGCTGGATTTTCAACTCTGACACCTGAAGAGATCAGCCCAATAAATTCTGTACCAATGTTGAAGTTGTAATTACTGATATTTTATTATCTCTGTGCAAAACTGGCAATTTATCAGCTGCTTTTTCCTGTAAGAGCTGCCAGTGAAGTGTTTCTGATTGCCTTAATTGCTGCAAAGATCTAAAAGTTTATGAGCAGCCAGTGGCCTTTTCCTGGAAGCAGTTCACGCTCTCAGGCCGTCTGAACTGTTCTGTGTATGACGGATACAATGTAACATTTTGTGATAATAAATAGTAAATACATTAATAGTCAATTAAATTTCAGTAAATGGTTATCTGCTGTTAATGAAATTACAATTAATAATACTTACTGTTTGGTTAATAGTGGATTTATAAACCTTAAACCATTTTTATGTTTATAGCAGCTTTGACTAAATGAGAGGATTTAAACCTACACTAGAAACCTCAATAACATTTCAGAATGTAAATATGATCCCTTACCAGCTATGATAAGAGATGATGAACTATGTAAATATTCATATTACTAAACAATAAGTCTTCTTTTCACAACAACAGAAAAAAAGTTTAGACAGGAAATATACAAAGATTCAACTTTCTAAGCTGTCAGACTTTGGTCTAGTGTGATGGTGCCTTCTCACCAAAGTCCCATCTGTAAGATTTTGCAGGAGCAAAAGACTATTTGTAACCTGTATATTTATGTGATATTTTAAAGAAAAATCACAACTGATACAAATGCTTCTATGTGGCTTTAATGGTTAGATGAGTATAAAAATGAATCACAGTCCTCGGGTCTGCAAGCGCTGGAAGAAATTGATACTTTGCCAGCTCGGGAGTTCACACACCTGAGGTTTGATTGATATGGTTGGGACCAAGAAGGACAATAGTCCATTGTTACTTTTAAAAAATGACTGGATAACATTGATGAGTGGCCACTGTACCTGGTTGTTTGACTTTCCCTAGGGACCTAGACAATTAATTTTATTTTGAAAACCAATTAATCATTCCACATATTTCCCATATGCTTCCCTGCATAAACCACCATATCTTTGGGGTTTCTAACAGCTGGTCCTGTTTACTGAAGAATCTAAAGATTATGAAAAAAAAAAGAAAACACTCATGTGTGATATCAATTTTTTTAAAAGCTGCTAAAGGGGTACATAGCACATTACAGCATGGTGTCAAGAGAACCCGACTAAGTTTCAGTATTGAAGTGAGAACAGGTTGATTGCAGCAGCATCATGGAGCGCTCTCTGCACATTTTCTCGATTTTACAGGGTCGGCGTGGTGGCGTCTGTAACACTGGACTCTGCTGCTAGACAAACAAGTGACTGTGTGAAAAACTCAGTTCAACCCTGACGATATGAGTCATCCAAGGTAAAGAACAGGGCACTGGCCTGAGTGAGGTTGAACAGTATAACATATCTGACTACTCTGTATTTACACTGAACCCCTGAATTTCCCAGATTTTCCCAGTTATCTATCATAAAAAAAAACACAACCGCTTTTGGGATTTTAAACATCTGCTCAGACTTCTGAATATGATCTCGTGGGACATTTTTTTACACAGAGCAATCTAAATATTATTTAAGAAAACAACAAACAACACATATTGAAAATAGTTGTTTGCAGCCCTATGTTTGCCCCAAGGGTTTCAGTGTGATAATTTCTCAAGAGGAAAAAAACAAACAAAAAAACAAACAAAAACATAATAAAAATTTTTTAAAAAAATAATAAAAAATTACTCCACATGAACTAAATCTATTCAGGTTATATTTTGAGTCACTCTACTAGACCAGAACAGAACCACAAGCCTGAGATGGAAGCTCCCTCCTAGTTTGTAATCTGCTGCAGTCGAACAAATTTCTAAGCAGTGAACAAAGAATCAAGTTACACAGACAAAAATTGCATAGAGCGAACCTCGTCTTTGCCCCCTGTCTGCGGTGATGCATGGGGAAATCATAGTCTGGGGCTGTTTGCAGGTTACGCTGCACTTTACTGTGCGTTACAGGCGGCTCACAAAATAATATCAGCAATACAAGTTGACCACATGTATCCTAAGTGGTGACAAACAGAGAGGAGGATGGATACATTATGGTAGGACAGTTACTTTGTGGTTTGATGAAACCATATGAAGTAGGACACGAGGTCAACAAACCTCTGATTGAGCTTCTTTCCACTTTGTTGTTTATCAGGGACAAAATCTGCACTCACACACAGGAGTACACATGTGTTGCCATGGCTATAGAAGGATCTTTTATAAATATATGCTATACATCCATTCATCGGGACACTGCTTTTGTAACAGTTCATGAACAGCAGATGGATTTAATAGTGTTTTAGCCACACTCTAACACAACCCTGCAGTTGGTCTCCTTTCCTGTAATACCGGAGATGAACAGGGTTAAACTGATGGTGTCCTTTTCAGGCCATCGCTGTCCGGATGTTTGGTCTGCACCGGAGTGTGATTGATGGCTTTCACAGCAGCCTAAAAGAACAGCTCCAAAACAGAAAACGCATCAGGGTCTGTTTTAACCAAAAGGGTTAGGTGTTTTCTAAAGGAATCACACATCTCATATCTTCATCACAGAAAGAAAAAAACAAAAGCAAAACCGCAGATATCTAGAAACATGTTTCTGGTGCGACTAAATAAATTTGCTGTATATTCTGCGAGATGTAAAGCTGTCAGTCCTTGTCCCCTGAGGGCTATTAAAGTTCCACAAACTGGATTAAATTGATCAGCGGTCTGCATTGCATCACTTAAACGTTAATGTGTCCAACAAATAATCCCAGTCTGCCAGCAAAGCGCCTTATTCGAACATGTTTTTGTTGCGTCTGATGGTGTATTTCTAGAACTGATGCAGTGAACTGTGTGGATGCGCACAGGATGTGTCTGTCTGCTGTGTTGACTAATTATGTAGATTAAATGTTTAGTTCATCAGAAGTTCGACTTCAGTTGGCAGGGGAGGATGAGATCATTTGAGAAATCTTTCATTTTATCAGCTGTTTGTGTCTCGTTTTAAGGTTTCTGACATGACCCAGTAGTTTCCCCTGCCGCTGAGTATAATCACGATTCATTTACGATTCCAGGCTAAATTTACCTGCTGTTTAATCACTCTTGTGTTCATTCATTTTTTTTTTTTTGTGCCACGTGCTTCATGGCAAGGCATTTTTAGTATACACATTTCTGCATTCTTTGAGGGTTTTTTTTTTGAGATCACCCTAAAGCCCCAAACAGGCAACAGGACAAAGACAGATATACTAAACATATGAGGTACATTTGCAGTATGTTTTAAAGTAGGGAATTATTGCTGTTTGACCATAATTATAATTGATTGCCCCAAAGAGAATGAAAATGACTCACAGCAGCTGACATGTTGAATATTGCTTCAGTTTGAGGGTGAGTCCACAGATCCACAATTCATTCGTGAAGTACGTGTCTGTGTCATGTCATCATGACTCTAAATTTGTGCTCAGTACAGCTGTGTAATTTAAACAAATGGTACAAGGTACCATCAATTGAGTATCATGGGGCTTGAAAAGTCATGTATTTACCTTAATATTTCACTTTTCCGTTGCACTCAATCAACCATCTCCGAGCGCAGTGGGAGAACGAGTGAGCAAGGAAATTGAAGGCAAAGGCTTTTATATGTAAGAATCCCCACACCACACTTCCTGATTTATTTTATTTGCTCTCCCTCGACTCTTTTCCCTCGCTTACCTCTCTCTTTCATGCTTACTCGTTCCACCTCTCTCAATGTCTTTCTCGCTCTCCCTTCACAATTATCTGTTATAGCCTGTGAGGTGATTAATGGGTTTCATTTGACGGCCTCTCCTACCCTTCACAGAGCACCAACAAATAAAACCAGGGCCCAACACACAAATTGTCCCTCAGAAGAGCAGTAAAACTGGGGAAAATACGGGGGCAGCAAAGACAATGAAGCAGAGAGATCTGGCCTTTGGAAAGAAAAACATTTGCAGAGGATCGGCCTGGAACGATTTCCTCTGTAGTCTCTCTCCCCAGAGAAATCCCCCTACCGCTAATCTACAGTTATTGCTATTGCCAACGGCAGTCTCCAAATTAAAGAAGGGAGTGGGATAAAAAACACTTAGACCTTATCGTCTCTTTACTACTTGTTGTTATAAACACTCCTTGTGTTTCTGAATGAGAATATGGTAGATCTTATTAAAATGGCATCCTTTACATTTTTGTCTCAGGTGTCTGAAGGACCATTTTAAAGCTGAAGATTCATACCGCTTACTGTCGTCTGAATTTTTCAGGCTGTAATAATCCAGGCATGTGGCAAATGTATCCCAGTCACTAGAGACCTCGTTTACTGACAGAAGAGTAACCAGGATCTTAACCCTGTAATTCATCTCGCAGGAATGGGAATAGGGATGTGTCACTTTGCGTCAATATGTCAATATGTCAATATATGGAAGTCACAGCCACTGTCTCAGATGGCTGCTGACCTCCCCATCCAAGGTCTTAACTTTGGAGATTGGCACTTCATACATGAGGAGTGTTTAAAAGATAATGTGAAGAATGTCATACTGATACAACCATGCTTTAAACTTCTCTGGCAAGCCAGGCCAATCCAATGACTGGCCAGATATGACCAGCAGATAACTTATCTACCACTTTCCATTTTCTCAGCACCTATGATCTCGACTTGGATAGCATGAAATGCATCTGGGCCCATTTCACTAGCTTTTTGAGACCCTGCAGAGGCTAATAAGATCCCAGCGTGCATCCAGATAGCTAGCTAGCTACTGCACCCCATTGGTTCTCCTCTTTAGAGCCACAGCCATCTTGAAGACTTCTCTGCTGCTTTCATGGTATTATGGATGGATCTTCTTCTCCTCACTTGTACGACGCCCAGTGAGCTGAAGGCTTTAAACAGGCATCAAGTAACAAAACCACCGCATCTGACATTCACTGCGAGACACTTTGCTCATTGCTTAAATGGCTCATTGAAACCCAGTAACCAGTCTCTTTTCAAAAGCCTCTTCCATGCAGTGAAACTGTCACCGCTGACAAGTCCACTTGTTTAGTGGACAGGTGGACACGTCTCAAGGTGGTTGTCACAATGTATGCAGGGAGCTCCATTTGCTGCTAAAGATCCACCAGTAGCTTCCAGTGGTGGCCTTTCATAGCGGCCTTCAAGACTTGATCATGCCTCCACCTGGATTGCTGGAGATGTCAGTACTGAAAAATTTCTCTGGCTGCTGTCACTCTACAAGGACAGGTGTATCTTATTGCTCTTAAGGCAGCGGCTGGAAGTCCCAGCAGATGCAGAATCTGCTGATTGACTCTGTGGTAACTGTGTTATCATCCATAAATGCTCTGATGGGTGGCTGGTGTCGAACTGATTTCCTTTGCACTCTGGTTCACTAGATATTAATGGCCAAATTGCCCTTGTTGTCTTGCTAATTTGTGGTTGAAAAAACATTATTGCTCAATATCTTTTTCCTAGCTTTTACCTGGGGTTCCAACTACGTCTTAATCTAGGTGTCATATCATAAAACTAAACTATGTCAACTATGTTTCTTGGCTGTAAGATCATAATTTTGCTTCTAATGATAATATAATGGCTGCATTTGTGGCTTTGTGTGAAATGTCTCATCAGCTACAGAAAAGATCTAATTCAAAGAATCATATGTATGTAAGAACGAGTTGTAACCACTTTCATCTTATGACTTTTTCCTTTATTGTAATCACTGGTCATTTATCCCATAGTTTGGTTTCTGATGTGATGCTTGTAATAATGACCTTTCCTGCTTGCTCTACTTTGTGCTAATTGAAAAAAATACTTGCTCACAAAAAAGAAAATCAAATCCCTAAAGACACAGTAAGTGAATATTATGAATATAGTCTCATAAACTTGAAAAAACAGTTTATTATAATAGATAACTGTGGTGGGGATTGTCCTCTTTGGAGGTGATCATTGACCCACTATTAATCATGTGCATCATCACATGAGCCAAGGAGTGAAAAAAGGCTGGGTCATTACCACCAGGGGTTTTGGGTAAAACCACTGTGAGGCCTTGTGCCACCCTGTCATGTGACCTATTCAGGTCACCTAAAGTAAGGTGTGAGTGGGGGTAGAGATGCCTGAGAAGGGAGCTCAGGACTGTATTGTAGATGAGGTACAGTTGGTGTCATAAGCCACCACCTCTGTTCAGTGATGGTCATTCAGTGGACATAGATGGCTTGTTTTACTCCTCTTTCAAACAATCTGTCTTCCCCGTCCAAAATATAAACACTGGCATCCTCAAAGAATGTCCTTTTATCCTTTAGGTGCAGACGTACCGCTGAGTCTTGTGCTGTCAAAGTGGCTCTTCTATGTTGTGCCATGTGTTTGTGGAGTGGCTGTTTCGTTTCTCCAGTGTAGAAGTCAGAGCACTCTTCACTGCGCTGCACAGCTACACTATGCTGCTTAGCTTTGGGAATTTTGTCCTTGTGGAATGTCATGCTTGGAGAAAATTCATCTGAGTTTCCCTGACAGACCTGCGACATAAAGAATGAAAATGTTGTTCAGTTTGTCGTTCTCTTTCTCCCTAGTTGGTGTCTGACCGTCTCTCTTGAGCATATTCACTGATTTGATGGAGCACAGAGCTTTCTTTACATGTGTGTGTCCCTTTTTATTCCCTTCTGCCTTAGAGGGAACATTTTCCACCTGATGTTGCAGGGTCCTGATCACCCCAAGTTTGTGTTCCAGTGGGTGGTGGGAGTCAAAGAGTTGGTTCTGGTCTGTGTGTGGGCTTCTGGTAGACCAGTTTACCAGTGTTGAGACTGGTAAACTGATAAACTTAACGTTCTTATTCACTGAGTTGATGTGGTCAGTGAAGGCTTCTACTTCTTGGTTACCATATTTTGATGGAAGGATGCAATGGTCAGACATACATACAGGCGAATTAGTGAAACTGAAGTACAAACTTTTATGTTATGGGGGGTGGGGGTGGGGGGGTGTCTATGGGAACTGATTGGTGCTTTTTGAGCCAGCTTCAGATGAGGAACTTCAGCACTGGCTTCATTTTTCAGGTCTGGAGGTTGCCACTTGGTGTAAGTGTAGACGCTGTGCCCATGTTGCTCTTAGAAAGCAACGTTGAAATTTAGATTATAGAGAGTTAATGTGCTCTGATAAAAGGGTAAAATCTTGGTCAGACACTGAGAGGAACTGGTTAGGATCTCCACAGTGGGGGCAGCCCCTTTAATGAGAGAAAGGCTGCTGTATTACATTTTAATTGCTTTTTTACAACTGACCCGTTTGATGTGTAGAAGAACACACAATTTGCTGTCAAGTCCTGACCATTCCCTTGTTAATGAGGTTACTGGTGCTGTGTGTAAATGCCATAGACTCTGTATAAAAAGGGAAAACCACCACAGAACCGTTGTCAGTGTTCTGCCTGCCACGCTGTTGGTTTTGTGGAGCTAGAAGTCACATTATTTTGATGAGAGGGTGAATTGTTGAGTTAGTAAGCTAGCAAGATTAGTTAAGAAACTGCATCTTAAACTGTGAGGTAGATCTTCAAATACCAAAACTGAAGGCTGTACCTCACAACAGAAGGCCATATTATTTGTCAGATAATCCAACAGGGCCACAAAAATAACTGTAACTAACCTGTCAATCTATCCATTTTCCATTTATCATTTATCCATATAAAATAAAACATACATGTGTTTTCATGCTTGTTTTAGTTTATATTCTTTTAAAGAGATTGTTACAACAGGCTGGCGACCTGTCCAGGGTGTACCCTGCCTCTCGCCCTATGACAGCTGGGATAGGCTCCAGCCCCCCAGCAACCCTGAACAAGATAAGCGGAAGAGAATGGATGGAGATTGTTACATTGCCACATTGATATTCCTATGAATTCTAAAGACAAAAGTTAAAAATGATGAAGTCTGCCCTCAAAGGTCACTTATTGACTTGATGAATTGTGTTTAGAAAGACCTGTGGCACCCTGGACTCCAAAGATGCACTCGAGTTTGATAAATCTGCAAGTGTTGGACAAGTTCACAACAAGGTCACAACTCCATTAATCTATCCATCTATCTACAAGTAGAATTTTTCTTTCACCGATGTTTTATAGGAATGTATCATTATCTAGTGCAATTAAGTATGCAGTCACTGCCCCAAACATCTCTTTTCATACATTGTTAGAGTGAGGAGGGCCTCTCCTTTTTGCTCCAGGCCATTTTCAGTAGTCTTATCCATGAGGCATGGTGGAAAATGCCAGCCAATGACATTCAGCTCTGTAAAGGGTACATCTTTCCATCTGCTTTGCAGTTTGCAGCTGCCTGACAACTTACCAGACCCTGTCTAGGAATCATTACCATATGTTCGACGTCCTTCCGACAAGTGGACCCTATGTGAGGCAAATATAAAGGGAGCCCTGAGGTCATCCAAGTACCTGAGAGGAAAAGGACAGCACTAATGTGTGTTCAACACTTTCTGCCATAGCTATCGGGGAGATAAAAGAGTCCAGACATGCCGTAATTCATTGTTTTCAGTCATGGGACTGGTTCTGAGAGCTAGAGGGTAAAACACCATTTCAGCGTTGCTGCTAACTCTGGAGACTCTACAGGAGTGCACCAAAAGCCTGTCAATTTCCAATCTGTTTTATGGCACAAATATTTCAGTAAGGAGAGATCATTAGATGGAATTAAACATGATTTATTGATATACAGAATTCAATTAAGCCATTTGGCAATTAGACTCCTGTGGCCCATTGGAGCAGAACAGAATCTCAGCAGTGATAGGAATCGGGGGAGGAGACCCCCGGAGTCTAGCTGCTGAGGGTGGTGAAGATATAAATGGAGGCTTGGATGGCGGACTGAGTAATTTGGGTGAGGTGGAGATGGGGAAGAGGGAATGAGTCTGCAAGGGGGAATGACAGGTAAGCAGTGAGATTTAAAGTATGCAGAGTGGAGGCTGATTGGCTTGAAGAAGGTGGGCAGAAAGGTGATTGGACGAGAGCAATGATGTCAGCTTTGAGTTTGACAGCATGGGAAAGTAGAAGTGATGTGTAGAATAAACTAGCAGCCAAACACCCAGGAAAGCAGACAGAGGAGTGAATACAGATCTTCCTTACGGAATTTACTCATAAACTTCATTCAGTTTACCTCCCAAAAAAAAATGAAAAAAAAAAATGAACAAATTGCAGGTTTGATTAAGTCATTGTGCCAGAGCCCCATACATTTACATATATTTTTTGGAGATTCCTTCCTCTTACAGTGTCACCAGGTGACAACGTACAAAACTACTGACTGATATATTTATAGTGGATCTAGGTGGGTATATAATGTCAAACCAAAGGTGAGTTTTAATAATGTACCTTGCTACCCAACACCGATCCACTGATCATCAGTAGCACGATCTCTGAAGACAGAATTTAAAAGCAGCAGTGAAAAGATAATAATATTTTTTGGATTAAAAATATTTAATAACATAAATCTAATTGAAACGTGTTTTCAGTTGCCTGTTCAAATCACTCTTTGTCAGCTTGTGCTCCTGTGAAAGAAGAGAGAATAGTGCAGTGTGGCCAGCGTGCTTGTATTACTAAACACTATACTATACTGTTGCTAGCAGCTGTGACCAAACTGAGTGGCTACTCGCTACTACATCCAGTTGAACAACTGCCCAATAAATGATGCTTGTTGTTGGAGGTTACTATAGTGAACACTGAAGGCCTTCCTCTTTGCAGACATTCAGTTTTGCTATAATGTATGATTTTCTGCATTTTCACATGTATAATTGCAGGTGTACATTTTTAAAATAAAGTTTAACCCACAGACAGTCAGGATACAGTCTCCATAAAGTGTGTAGATATTCAATTGCCAGTTAACAATAAATAGTAAAACGTAACCCACATACATGGCCCAACATTGGTTTTCAGCAAAAGAGGTTCTCCAATAGGCAAATTGCCACAGTACACCACGGTGCTGCAAGGAAACTGAAGCAATGAGTAAGTGAAGGGGAGATATAAATCGCTGAAATCACCCTCGAAACCTCGAAGGAATTTATCGCCAAGTGTGGAATGGGATGTGGCGTCCGCAATGTGGCACAGGCGGCAGGAGTGTCTCAGTGCTTTACAAACCTCTCAGTAAACATATGAATAATTTTGAGAGTCATCAGTAGCTGCCCACTCTCTTGGTCCTAAATCGATACATTGTGGATAAATTAAAGCCACCAAGGGAGGAAGGAGTGAGCGATGAAAGAAGAACCAAACTGAAGCAATATTGCAAGGTGATTAAAACAGTGTCTGTATAAAGTGATACGCTGGGAGGCTAGTGCACAATGTGGAATATGGGTGTGAAAGACAGGCAGGAGGCTATCTTTTAGCCCGATTTGTTGAAGGAAGCATCTGTTGAAAATTGTTATAGATGCTCGAGGGCTCGTGTGTGTCAGCAAAATCCTGACTCTGACTGGTTTCTTTGAACGTAGCGCTCCAGAAAGCAGAAAGGTGAGTGCTAAGTGGTGCCTAAAACCAGAGCACACATTGCTTTTGCGTATGCAAACATACCGCAATATACTACTACACACCCTGCAGCAAGCTGTCGTGAAGTGCTGTCATTGTTTTGTCTGGATTCCGATGCTCTGGGTTGACAGGAAGTACATTTGGCCCCTGCTTTACGCAAGATTAATCTAATCTGATTTGAGCCTGTGATGAATCTTATTGGATTTGTGACCCTCATTTCTCTAGCAATGGCATAACCCACGCAGGCAGGGGAGTACTAAAGAGGAAAGCAGGTGTGGAGATGAGGGGTAAGACGAGATCAAACAAATAACCCCACCTTAAGTGCCTCGCTTCACATCCAGAATGTCTGAATGTGCATTATATCTGCATTTACCCAGGGGACAGAACGAGGGCATTAGGACAGAAAAAGCAAATTATTTTGTTTGTGCAGCAAAATCCTTTGAATTGAGCATGAAAGCAAGTAAAACCTATTAACTGCCTCATAATATGCTGGTGGCACACAGGCTCTTATCAAAACACACTATTATTCAGCCCCTGGCAGACAATAGCACTGGTGTAGTATGGTCGGATGTGTTACAAGGATGATTGCTGCTTTTGCTTCAAGGGTCCTGTTCTTTCCAAATGTCATATTTGCGTAGCTTGAGAAGAGAAAAGAAAAGTTCATAGCCAGAGTGTCTTTAATCCGCTGGCTGACATTTTTTTTATTGCTCAGCTGCAAAGTGATTTATACCGTCCCACTAGTGCAGCCGGAGGAATAATACCATCAATTTGCCCTAATTCAGTTTCAGTGACAAACCTCTCACACTGGCTAAACCTATTCCCCCAATCACCTCACTGCTTAAGTGACCAGCAGTTAAAAGTGGAAGTTTGCAGCACAAAGCTCAGCATCCCTTGGCATCATGGCAGCAATCTTTGAAGTCAGATTACTCTCACAGCCGGAGCCCTCCCAACAACAAGCAAGACAATGTTCGGTATCATAGTTGCTTCAATGTGCAGAATGGACTTAGAAATCTCACACATTTAAATCAGCAAATGTAATATAATCTATGTTGGCTTAAAAGTCTGGAGTTATAACTTGGGTGTGCGATACAGCAGCAGAGGAAACTTGCCTTGCACCAAGTTCCGGTTAGAAGCTGATCCAGAGCTTCTGATTGTATAATCCTTATCAACAAACACAAGCGCAAAAGTATATTACTACAAATTTGTTACAAGAAGACAGGATGCAGGAGATCATATGATTTGATAGGAAAAACTATGGAATGCTTCACTGATTTAATGCAGAATTTCTTGCTGTTGGATTTCTGTTCTGTTATATCAACAAAAAACAAATCAGAACGCTCAGATTAGAAATAAAAGGTCCTCAGCAAGAAACAAACCAGGGTACTTGCAGTTGCATGGTGGTATTATTAAAGTGTTTGTCTGTAAGAATGACCATTAGCTTTTTTTTTTTAGACAATTTCTAAGATATGCATCAACTAAAGTTCTTCAGGCTTTAGTTTGTGCAAACACATTCCTCTAAATGTAGATGAAATCTCTCAATAGTCTGAGCGATTTTCTGGAAGCTGAAGTCAGTCCTTCATTGGTTTTTCTTTGGGAAAGCCAAAATCTGGTGCTCTTCGCTCTGTCCACTTTTGCTCCCCCCTACCCCGCCTCTCTATCCACAGATATCCCATCCTACTTAATACTAAAGGCATCCATGTGTGATATTGGTTGTGCTGGCTTTCCAATGGCCACAATCCATCCATTGCACTCCAACGATGTGTTGCTTCACCGATAGTCAGGAAACCGTGGCTGCACGAGCTAAAATTTTCTTACAAGAGGATAGCATTTTTCTAGGTGACAGAGTCACAGAAGCGACTTGAAATAAATCACATTACCCTCCGTGGTCACATGAGTCATCACGCGTCGTCTCTCAGATGGTGAAGAGCTTGTCTCTGTGACCTGTTTTCTGCCTAACCAGTCAAGATCCGGATTTCCTCAAAAGAGAAATAGACATCTTTTCAGGGTTTTGTTTAGACTCATTTTCTCAGCAAGATGTTGAGATTCCCAGTGAAGCAGATGTTATCCTCTTAGAAGTGTGTTTTTCCCTGCAGGTGCAGATCAATCAAATAAGAGACCATCTCGCCTGGACTGAATTTGTTAAGGACATCCAGAGTCCCACTTGATGATACTGTACAGATAGTGCTTCTCCCCTTGGGCTTTTCTCTTGTACAACACTATTACCAACAGCTTTTTTCTGCCCAGACATTGGAAACAAATGCGCTGCACATGTGTGACCTGGGAGAAATGAAACGCGGGGATTTCCTTGCACTATCAGTTTCAACCAGTCAATTAGAGCATTCTTTCTGCCACGGTGCAGTTTCTACTTCTAGTTATGTCCTGTGCGTGCCTCTTTTCTGGTATTGTTGTCTTTGTTTCCATAGCAATGACTCTAGTGCTCCCACACTCAACTTCCAGGTAGGCACTGCTAGGGTGACAGTGCTTCACTGAAGAATTTCTCATCGTTACAGCTCCTCTGCTATCTAAAGAAAGATATTCTAGCAGGAAGTCAATTGTCCTTGAGTGTGTGCCAATAAATTTCCATTGATATTTTGTTGAAAGGCTCAGGCGTTAACATTCGACATACCAGAGGAGCTTTATAAAATACTTTATACGCTGTGTGTTAAACGAGACTGTCGGCCTTTTTTAATCAACACACATGGATATCAAGGGCAGATAGGAATAATCTAATGCCTCCAGGCATTATGTCCCTATGCAGAGCAGCCAAATGCTTTTGTATCATTTTGTAATTATTTTATTCATTGCAACAACATTTCCCATTATGCCTAGCTCCTGGATAGTTTGGCGTCCCCTGGGCTGAGAGAATGCACAGCCTAACCAGAATTTAGCCCCCACCGCTAACAAAAATTGAATATTTCTTCAAGGTCAGCTCCCCACATTTCACATCACTGCATCCCCCCTGTTCACTGGGCTCTGCTGACGTTGCTCAAATTCAGATTTATCTAGCTGCCTTTGTATGATTCAACAAAATGACAAAAAGTAAGCAGCAGCAAAGAGCCGGAGCAGAAGAGACGTATGTGCAGCAGCACATAACAGCTTCCAAAGCCATGCATTACAGCAACAGTCCTGAGATATTGGAGGATGATTTTTCTTTTCTTTCTTTCTTTCTTTTTTTTTTTTTTTTGGAGCAGCCATTTTCATTTAAGCACAGAAAATGCTTGCAGCCAGAATGCACAGAGATAAGGGTCTCACAGCCAGTCAATTAGTAAATCGAGCTTGATTTAATGTTCCCTCCACCATCTAATCATGTAAAACACTCAAGCGCTGTGGTGATTTATCATGTGCGAGTCTTTCCCCTTTCCAGAAAGAACCACACAGGCAGGGAAACACATAGTCACATTGCTGTTTTATTCCAGGTATTCCGTCCGTGGATTGCCAAATGAAAGAACGCCAGTGTGTTTTTTTTTCTTGAGAAAACATGTAGCAGTGAAAATAAGTGTTCATCACTATATACTCAGTTGCAGTTTGCTTCTTTACAGCCTTCTTTTCCTGAATCGCGTTCATTTATTTATTTTATTGCACTCAGTGAAATAAGCTTAATTCTGAAGAGCCACATTGTAGTATCAAGAGCGGCAGTGCGAACTTGTTTTCTTTCGGGCTGACAAGCGAAAAATCCGTGTGACTTCACTGCAGCTGCGTGAAAGCACGCTAAGGAGTTGAAAGTACAGTATCAAGTAGACACTCGTTGTTACAGACAGGCAGAGTGCAGCTATGTGCAGCACAATATGAACACATTTTGTTTTCCTTTCCACACCAAAGACTACATGTAAATGCAAAGGTGAATGTGAGTTGAACCATCACTGCTGCTTGTCTTTGAACTGAGAAGATATGACATTTCCCTGAAAATAGTTCAGTGGCCCTGGGCACCAGCCCAGTGTGCTGACAGGGTGTCTTTGTGTGTGTGTGTGTGTGTGTGCGCGCGCGCAAGGGGAGGGTGTATTTAACAATTTAACAAGAGACAGATAAAGTGAATGTCCATCTTGACACTATAGAGTCTTGCAGGGGAGTGTTGGCTATCACAGTCCTGGATGGCAGGAGATCAATGGAGATGGCTCAACGGCACACTCAAACAGCCGCCCTGCTCACACTCACTCATACTTTTAGACCCCGTTAGCAAGAAGTCACAGAAATTATGTCAGATAAATCTCAGTCGGCAAAGCCGGCTGAAAAAAGTCAGGTAGACGCAATAGAATTAAATATTACTTTTCCAAATCTTTTTCCTGCTTGAATTCTAGCGCAATATTATTGAAAAGTGTTACAACTTACAGGCTCATCAGTCATTTCTTCACGATCATAACCGATTGCATGGACACTGTCAATTTGAGAGGATACCACAGCATTTTTTATTACGGTCCCGCATGGGTGAAAGCTGCAAAAGACATTTAATAAACCAACAGTCAGTAATGCATACTTGTGCCCCAGTCAAGTGTAGTGACCAGTGTGACATATGATGCACACTGGAGCTCCAGAAACACCCTGCAATTACTCTTTGAATAGCCGCGTTATGTTTAGTTCAAAACAATGTCAAAGTGCCATTTGTGTGCAAAGGGGGGGCCAGCAGGAAGGCGGCGGGAAAACGAATCTTCTATACGCTTTGCACAAAGCATAAACTCAGCGAGCAAATAACAATGTAACGGCCTGATTGTATACGTTGTGCAACTGATTTTTAAGCTGTTCCTGTTTATCGTATCAGAGCTACAGCTTGCTGATCACCCTGCACTTAGTCCTTTTGATTCCCTATTGTTACCCATGTAAGACCAGCGAGAAAAGGCCCTTTTACATAACTTGACCTGCTCAGCCAGCTGAGTCTGCTTTTAGTGCAAACATTATCCACTGACATGAAATAATCCCAAAATCACGCAGCTGTACCCAATCGTTCATTATTTAATGAAGCAAAGAAAGTTCCGCAGATGAAATGTTAACTATATCTCAACACTGCATCACTTTTTTTTTCCTCTTGAAAACACTAAGATGTATATCCAGCTGTTCCCAGGCGTGCTGCACAGCGTCAGAGCCACTATAATCAACATCAATCCTGAAATATAGGAGGCTGGAATGCAAAGCTGCCGTGCACATTGCTTACTCAACTGCTTCTTGAATTTAAATATTTTATTCAGACATTATTTTTTATGATAAACAAAAGGGGTGTGCAGAATTTTAAACCGGCAAACAGCAAAGGAATGCTCTTCAAACAGCTTACCTCCAGAGGCCATAGGTTTGTGATGTTGTAATGGATAATACATTGTAAGGTATTATTAAACCTTCCCACGCTCACTCTTTCACCATACATATGTTGGTTGATCCCCACTAACAACCCACACATGCCCTTCATGTAGGCAGTGTCAGATGCAGCTAGCTGGGTTCACAAAAACAGAAGATGAATTCGAAGAAAGTGATTAAAGTACGATGTCACATGTTGGGTGTCTAAATGCGAAAATCAATCAAGCTCATATTGGGGAGAATAAAGTGCGCCAGGCGTTCTGGCCCAAGCTATGATCGGTCAGTTAGCGGTTGTTTATTCTGGCATCACTGACTCCATTTCAAAGTAGGAGAAGCTTTCTTGCACCTCTTCTTGAAAGTTAATGACATTTCTTTGCATTTTGCGTTGGCAATTTCACGCTGCTTTCCTCTGGACAAGACTGAAATGCAGCACACCTCCTCACTCTGTTTTCTGTGTCGTGACTTCATTTAGTGTAGTGTGGGTAATTCAATTCACAATGCAAAACTGAAATGTTTTGAGTTATTAACAGTGGGCTGATTCATTGTCCTTCCAACATGTGTTTTTCTTGATTAGCATTTCAAATGTTCTGTACGCAAAGAGTAAATTGATCAATCGTGTCGTGCACCAACAATTTTAGTTGCCTCGTGATTTGTGCGCTAAGGGCACTGTGCAAGTCGATGAAAAACTATAGTTGAATTGGACTCAAGAAGCATTATATATCAATAAATATCTAACATGAGCTACTTTTCAGGAATAGACTGTAAGTAAGTTTCACTTAGTGTCTCTTACAGATCAGTGAGCATGCACTATTATATGATCCAGGCAATACTTTCTGTTATTTATAAGAAAACTCAAGTCCTGCTTTCAATTTAAATATTCTCATTAACATATTAGATGTTTTATGTCTCAGATTCCTCCAATCCGATCATAGCAGAGAGCCAAGTCTGATTCTTTGGCCACTCCACATGCGGCTCAGAGTTGATGCCTAAAAGCTGAGGAGAAACAGGACTGTAATGTTGCTCCTATACATTACAAATCTAACACCTATTTATAGGTTTACAGGCTAATGTTAAAGATGACTGTCAGAGTTTGAAATGATGTTTTCTTTTTGGTATGTCTTCCATTGTTTCCTGCTTTTCACTACAAAAATATGATCCCTTCAAAGTTAGACTGTTAATCCCAGCTGCCACTAAAATGTTCATCCAAATGATGTTGCCATAGTAACATCAGCTTTAGTCTCAGTTGAGTCTCGTGCTCCACATTTTTGACCTATGAGATGCTATGATTGTCAGATTATGGCTAACATGCTAAAGAGTGCAGATGTGGGTATAACATATGTGACAGGTGTATAAGGGTAAGCTGGGGACTCTGAACTATTCAGCTCTGTGTATCCTCCATCCCTGAGTGCTGAAGGTGGGCAACTCAGAAAAGATCAATAAGTGGCCGTTCCTTGTGCTGCCTTCTACAAAATAATAATAATAATAAAAAAAAAAACATTAAATGGAAACCTAGAAAGGTCATCTCTTTGTTCTGATGTATTTGGAGAAATCAAATGTAAGCATAGATTTCTAGGGAATTATACAAGCCGGCCACCACTGGCAACATTTAAAGAACAATACTTTTAACTCCCAAATGCACCTTTTATTCAAGTCAGCTTTCAGAACAGCAGACATAATTAAACGCATAACAAAGGAAAAGTATATCTACCTGAATATCATATCTTCCACAGCATTTTGCAATAAAAAAAGAAAGCAGCACAACTTTTGTGATGTAAAAAGTTGCTTAAAGAAATGCAGAGACTCCCGTGATGGTAACTGTTTTCCTCACAGTCTTTTGGGCTGTTCTGGGAGACATGTCTGCTGGCTGATTCTGATTGGCAGTGCTTTGCCTGCTAGTAGCATGAAAAGGGGAAACTAAAAAGTGCCCATACTGCAGCACCTGCAATATATTTTATCTGTGCGTGTGATTTCAATTTGAAATTCCCACTAGCAAAAACTTTGACAGGAGAACCTGAGATTACATTTTCCCAGTCTTTGATTCATAACTTTTAGCAAAGGACCATCATAGGAAGGAAGAATAATTTAGTGTGTTGAGGGAGGATTTGTGGGCTATGATGCCTATATAGTTGTTTCATACAGAGGTTTTTATCTTGTTTAGTTTTTCTTGTGAACTGAATAATTTTCAGCTGTTTCAAACTGCATTTTGATATCATATTTCAAACTATTTTTCTATATTATCCCATCACATAAAAAAAACAAACAATTTATATATAATATGATTTAAATGATCAGAAATGTGAATGGACCTGTCTGTGATGTCCTCTTTATCGCATGAGCACTGCACTGTGATACTTACTGTATAAATGTCTAACAAAACCAGGGATCGATGGCTAGTTAAATGTGGCTTTGAATATACAATAAATAAAGAAATGCAAAAATGAAAAGTTTACAGAAAACTAAGAGATAAGTTGATTTTTTTATAATGAAATATTGTGGACGAATACTTTTGCTTGATAAAAAAGCATTATTTTCTGAGTGTTCTGTGTAACTCAGTGATCTGTCCAGCCACACAGTCACAGTCCCACCTGAAATCTGAAAAGCTTTTATTCTTGATTTACAAAATTTCCATATTATACAAATATACAGAAACACTAACATCAGCTGGGTGCTGTGGCGGTTAGCGCTGTCTCCTTACACCAGGAAGTGCGGGGCCTTTCTGTGTGGAGTCTGCATGTTCTCCCCGTGTTTCACTCCAGGCGCTCCAGCTTCCTTCCATGCATGGGTTAAGTTCACTGGTGACTCTAAATCAGTTGGTGGCGTGACAGTGAATGGTTGGTGAATGGTCCCTCTGTGTTAGTTCTATGACAGACGGGTGAGTTGTCCAGGATGCAACCTGCCTCTCGCCCTATAGAAGCTGGGATAAGTTCTAGCCCCCATGCAGCATCATCATTTAAGTCACCTCTGGAGCGAAGGCATCTCCAACCTCACTCAAAGCAGACTGTTCTGAATTGTCAGGGATTGTGACAAAATTATATAAATAAAGTCTATATATGTTTACAGTGAATTAGCATAACACATTGCAGTAATGCTCCAGCAACTTGAAGATGCTTTGATCTTTTTTCCTTAGTGCTTCCAACATTAACTCTAATAAAGCATTAACTGACCAGCTAATTAAATTTTAAAAAAAGGGTCTCTTATCTACTTTCCCCATCTGTAGCTTGAAAAATAGAAAGAATAGAGAAAAGACAGGACAGAAAGCAGCAGGAACTAGAAACGTTTGCTGGCGGGCAGTCACTCATAATAACTGATGCTGATGAGAGGGGATGTGTTCCATGTGGTCAAGCTCTGAAACCCCGTATTCAGCAAGTTTTGGGACTTTGGATTGGTTTTTACACTGCGATGGAGAGTTCTGAATAAACGAGCAATGCTGGAGTATCAGAGGCACAAGCTGCAATGAAGACTGAAGGATGGATAATTCCTTCTTTAAGTTAAAAAAACCCCCCACACAAACAAATAAAAAAAAAAAACACAAAACTTCTGTTAAACACATAAATAAATGCACTGTAAAAAAAAAAGTATAAATACATAATTATTATCATTCACCGCAACGTTGAATCCATGTGTGTAGTACAGCTTGCAAAGCCTTTTAATATTCTCTTAAACATCACTTCCTGTGTCCATTTGTATAAACCTCTTAAGATTTCACTTTAGATTAAAGCCTTGGGCTGTTCAATTCAGTTTTATTTATATAGCACCAAATCACAACAAATCTGGCTCAAGTCATCTCAAGGCACTTTGCATAGTAAGGACAAGCCTTCACAATATTATAGAGAGAAACCAAACAATTCCCTTTGAGCAAAAACTTGGCAGCAGCGGGGAGAAAAAAGAAAAAAAAACAACTCCCTTTTAACAGGAAGAAACCTCAGGCAGAATCAGACTCAGGGAGGGCAGCCATCTGCCTCAACCAGTTGGGGTGAGGGGAGAGTGAAGAGCAAAACGAAGAGCACTGAGAAGCAACAAACAATAAATACTCACCAGGTTACTGAGGCCAGTTACAGATCAGAAACATGCGACTCTGGAGTCAGAAATAGCCGCAGAAAGGTACAGGGAGAGAGAGCACAAAGAGGACAAAGCACAGGAGAGAGAAGACACAATGGACACAAAAGGTCTCTTGCTCAGTGAGAGACGGCGTGTTCTTACTGAGCTAGACCACGGCCATAAACTTTGCAGCATCAATTTCACCCTGCACACTTCACAGTGCCCACAACTGCTGTTCAGAGTGACTCAGTCCAGCTTAGCAGACACACAGCAATACCCAAATCCCTCTTCCTTTTAATTCGCACTCTCGTGGCGGGGTGTTAATGGCTTACACAACAGATGTTTAGTATGCTGAGTTTAGGTCCATGTGAGCCCAAGCCACCCGCAGCCTTATATATGACAACCTGTGACTCTACCTCTGAGGCAAAATAAGCCTGTTAACACTTTATTGCACATATGCTGCTCGCATGAAGTAACAAAGGCAACGGCATGTGTGAGCGCATGCACAAACGCGAAGGAGAGGAAGACGGCATGCAAAACAGTGAGTGTGGGATATGGAGTGTGAATGAGAAGGGATGAGATGGAGGAAGTGACAGAGAGAAAAAGAGTGATGACAGCTTCCATCTGCTGTGGAGCTACGGACCGTTTCCTCAGACAGAGATACCCGCTTGGATCAGTACGTTCATATGCACAGTAATGTAGTAATGAGGGTATTTGACAGAAGTGTGCTTTATAGCAACAATTAGAGGGGGAGGAAAGTTGCCTCCTCGTGTATAGAGCAGTCACTGTTATAAACAGCTGCAATTCATCTGATTGGGAGATGAGTGACTTTCTTCATAACTAGATGCTGATCAAGGCAACCCTGGAGAGGCACACCAGAGGCAAAGTGGAGCTCATTTTTGCACACTGAGAATCTGAGTGCAAAGCACATCCAAATACAGCAAATACTGTGGCATTTTCTAATACGCGTTCTTTTTTTTTTTTTTTTTCCAGGAAATGCTAGAGTGGTTGCAAAGGCTAACAAACAGGTGTGATGCATTCACCGGTTTGACACGTTGACCCCGAGGTGTACAAGAAAGGCCGGCACATTCTCACTTTCTCTCACGCAAGAGCTGGTCTTGTCATGGGTAATATTTTCACCTATCTCACTGTGCGGTCACATCAGCAAAATGATTCTAATGAAATTGGATTTTTGCCTACCGCTCATATATTGTAGTACAGGTGTGCAAAAAGCCCCCAGGATGACAGTTTAATGCTGCATTCATGTCATGTGGGAACGATGGTAGATATAAGCCCCTCGCCAGAGAATACCTGTCGCTTTAGCTTCAGCACTCAGCTAGTAAATATTACAAGGAAATACATTTAACCTCAGATTGCGGAGCTATCACTACACTAAAGCTCAGAGTGATGTGATTGATCCTGATGTTTGGAGGACTTCCTGAAATCTGACATCACTCTGTATCCATCTCTGTTTATACTGTATACTTTACACCATAAACTTATATTGCTTTTGGGACAGGTATTGTGAAAAGCACTGTGAACATCAATCACAGGTGTAAAAAAAAACCCATATGATATTCAATTGTATTTCTCCATGAATGATAGGCAGGGTCTCTGAGACCCCACCTATATGATGCAGAAATGTCATTAACAGACTTTTGGAATGTTTCACAGCTTTTTAACAGTAAATCTAACAGAATAGGGAAATTTCATCTTGTCTTTTTTGAGCCTTTTAAAAGAGTTAAAGTTCAAGAGCCTCCAGGACCCTGGTTGTATTTACTTAAAGTCTTACTTCTTTGGCACACAGTGGAATAATCCTTGCTCAATGTACTGTATGCCTTTGCCATGCTTTCCACCAACCAGAACTAGCGGTTTTACTGTACACTGACCCTGTCCTTGTGGCAGCAATAGAAACCCCTACACTTGCTTGGTCATGACACCTGTACCAAGGGATTTGGGAAGTATGAATCACCCCAAACTGAAAAAGGGTGGGAACTGGAATACTAATTATGAAAGATGATAATAAAAGCTTACTCCAGCCAGATGACTTTTAGTGTGCTTAATGGCACTTTATTATAATAATAAAAAGCTGCCCATATGTTCTGTGTAATGCTTTGCAGATTTTTGGCCAATTTGCACCATCAAAATGAATCAGAATGAAAAAGGTTTGAAACTTCCATTTTCCATTTTTTGATTACTTTACAAATGGACTTGTCATGCCCCTTGGTTACATTTTTAATGTTTTATATTTGGGTTTTGCCTCAGAATTAGATTTTTGAATAAATACATTAAATAAAGGGACTCATTCTAATTTTCCATTTGTGTGCACTGCCTTCTGGTTGGACTGTACCATTGTAGCCCGGGGGAGTCTATAGTCAGCCATAGACCCAGTTATGCGACCACATTATGTATCATATGGCACAATAATTACTTTGGCTAATTTATTAACTACACTGTGTTAGACATGAATAAAATGCTAATTCATCAACTTCAGCCATAGGTCAGGGTATTGTTTTACTACGCCTGACATATGCTGTAGTAGCCTAATTACTGCTGTGTCCTTGACCGGCTATACATTTCCCAGAGATTCTCTTATCCAGTAATATTGCTTCAAAAAATTAGCAAGGCAAATAAGAAGAAAATAATATTTTATCTGATCTCAATGACATATTTTGCTGCTTTAACCAAAGACTGTATATAAAAGATGGATGTAATTATTATGACGCCATCTATTGGTTTGAAATGTTCTGTTTTTGAGGCGAGCATTTTGACTTTTTGAAACTGGATGTCATATCTGACTAAATCAGAACATCAATGATACGGTAGCTCATCCGGCTCACTGTTCATCACAATTCGCAGATTACTGCTGTAAAAATGACAAGTGTGACCTTGAACTTGAGGACAATTTGGGTAAAATCCTTTAGGTAAACACTGTGAATAAGTTTCAATAAAATCTGAGCCATATTCTAAGAGGAGTTGCAAGTGTTATGAAAATGGAAAAGTGCCAGGAAAACAACAAACATGACCTTGAGCACAATTTGGGTGAATACTCAATGGGTACGTTTGATTACATTCTGATCAAGAATGGTAAATGGACTGGTTCTTATATAACACTTTTCTACTCTACTTGAGCACTCAAAGCACTTTACACAACATGCCTCATTCACCCATTCACAGTGGCACTTTTTTTCTACACCTAAATGCTTTCTGTCTAACATTCACACATATTACAATGAACACATCAGAAGACAACTTTGGGTTCAGTATCTTGCCCAAGGCTACTTTGGCATGCAGATTGGAGCAGCCAGGGATTGAACCACCGACCTTCCTAGCGCTACCTCCTGAGCTACAGCCACCCCAATACTCAATACTGCAGAAGGAGTAGATTCTTGTGAATTATGGATAGACAAATGGATAGAAGGATGGACAATGAAATCCTCATTATGGCATGAGCGAAAAACCGGGTCAGACTGCATGCTCATTTTGTGGCAACAATCACAAGGTACACCCGCCCTAAAATACATCCTGCTATATCCATTCTGACACAGCTGGGGAAATGATGTTCAAAATGAACACCATGTTGTGCTCAGTAAGACTTTAAGACTTTAAGCGATTGAGACCCTGAACTCATCAGGAAAGCGCTGACTGAGATCAAAGATTAGAGGAGCAGAGGGTGCTTTTCCTATATCCTTGATTACTTCTTTTTGCAGCTAGAGGTATTTATGCATATGCTCCCTTTTTATGTCCATCTTATATATACAGTCTATGATGAGAGATGATACAGTGAATAACTGTATGCTTGTGAGCAAGCTGGTACTATGCTCTAGAAATTATTTTATGATATATTATGTTATATTACAGGCCACAAGATTATTTGGCACACTCAGTCTATTAGCTGGCTATAAAAAGGGTATATGTAATGCAGCATTTTTTCCTCAAATATAATAAAATCATTAGTCTCACTGGTATGGTCACCCAACCCAAGTGTACAGCTCTGCACAGTTGTGTACTGTGCTGGACTTGTCATATCCAGTCTTGCAGCCATGAATGTGCACCCATATGACGTGAGACACTCCAGCACATGACATATTTGGCTTTAAAATGACGTCACGGCAGCGTGGGCTCAGCAGGCAGATCGTTCGTCAGTCTGAGAGAAGAGGAGCAGCAGGAGGAGACGTACCGGTCTCCTCTCCGCTGTAATGACAAGCTCTCACAGCCACTCTCTCTAACTCCTCTGAAACAACCCTCAGCCTCCAGGATTTTCCTTCGCCGCTTCCCCGCTTCCTTTTTTCAGTTGCACTTTTTTTATTTTTATTTTTTTTTTACATTTATATTATTATTTTTTACTTTGCCTAACCCCGGCGCAACCCTCAAAACCTCCAGAGATGTCAGTAGATAATGAGGACCCCCTGCCACTGGTGACTTGAATCCTCCCTGCTTCAGATAACTGATCATTCTCATCTTCCGCCCCCAATTTTTTGGACGTTCATCTGTCGTTCAGCAATGTAGGAGAAGTGACGGCGTCATTTCAGCAATGAGGACGCCGACTACATGCCCTGTTTTGGCTCTCCGCATCTCGCATCTTTGCCTTTCCTGCCGGGGCGGCTAAAATGAGAGGTCTGCGTGAAGGCAAAGTTTGAGGGTACCTCTTTTGGTTTCCCGCTCACCTGTCCGCCTGCACGCGCCTACCCCTCTCCTTTTGACTGGCGAGGAGGAAGAGCAAATCATCGCCAACTGAAGAACTGACGAACAACTTCAAAGAGACCTGATTATTGTTGTGGTATTTTTAGTGGGATTTTGGCAGCGAATTTTTTTTTTCTTTCTTTTTTTTTTTCCTTTCTTTTTTTTTTTTGGAGGAATTTGATGTGCGCAACGCAGAAGGATATGGCTTAAATGATGTTTGCGCTGACAGCTGGAGTAAGGTCCGTAACTTGAGTGTTTTCTTTTGTATCAGCAATTGTCGTCTTTGGTGGAAAACCCATCCAAATGGGAGGATACCTGGAGGACTGAGTCGGTTTCGACAGTCGAGAAAAAAAAATGTGGATAAAACGGAGTGTTGCGCGCAGGTAAGGAACAAATAATTTTATTCAGTGCCATGGTGATTACTTTGTACTTGGTAAATTCTTGAAGGATCCAAAAAAAATGTAGGCTGTTGTTTTGTGTTGTTTCTCATTTCTCTTCGGCAGCATGTCTCAGTTTTTTAAATCTACGCCACTGCAAGTTATTGGAGTCTGCTGGAATTGATGAACGAATTACATATATCAATAGGACTGCGAAAAACGCGCAGTTGTAGGTGCCGTTGTATCAGACTTATATACATAAAACATATGTTTGCTATTTTATCGTTGTCAATAAGGAATAAGACAAAGGCTTTCTGTAGATATGATTTGTGATTAAATGGATGGATGGAAAAAGATGGGAAAATTTCACATCCTGTACGCTGGGGGTCGCCAACAGTACGGCGCAAGCGACGCACATACATTCACAGAGACAGGCGCGTGCTCAAAACAACACGTGTGCAGACGCACGCGCGTGCACAGCCTCAAGGTTAGGTCTGTCAACTCCTCCCCACTTGTGAGAATAAACACATGCGGGCGAGCTCAACATGCAATTAACGCGGTAATTAGCATGCGAAGGTGGAGGTAAAATGAGTAAAATTAAATAAAGCTGAGAACCCAACTATACCCAAAATATTAAAGTACTTGGTGTACTAATCAGTGCGTATACAAGTACAAGGAGGGGATACACAATACCTGTGTGCAGAGGTCAGCTTGATCACATTGGCCAACTCTGCCCCCATCTTTTTAGACTAAAATAAAGGGTCTTTAGTCAGAACAGTTTTTTTCTGGTAAATATAACTATGTCCCTAAATCAAAGCAAAGGAAAGTAGGCTTCTCACTCCAATTAGTTAGGAAGTCTCAACAAAAGCTATAAATGAGATCATTCATTTGCCCCAAAATAGGTTTATAGGTAATGACACACAGTGAAATGAGACCAAGGCTGCATTCTTACCACCTGCTGGATCTCATTCCCACTGGTAGCTCATATCCCTGCCCACTCCCAGCCATACTTTTGTTATGCATGACACACGCTGTACATCTTAGGGATGACCTCGCAGGGTAATGGCAATACACGTCTTAGACAGATCAGTTGTGCGAGATGATGAAATGAAATGTCATGTCTTTAGGCACAGAGGAGCCAATTTCCATCATCAGGAATTTCCTGGTCGCTTGCTCCCACAGTGTGGAATGTTGAAATGGGAAGTTGGATAAACTGCAACTGATGTTTTGGACTGAAGTAATTTACCCTGCTTTTTTAAAGTCTGTCCATTTTCCTGATAATAACCTTAATTTGAAATGTATGTCATCCTTGAGTAAATGAAATCCCGATAAACAAAACTCATTAAAAGTAATAAAATGCTGATATTGAATTAGCTTTAGCTGAAGTCTTCAAGTTACCCGGATTTGCTCTGAGCATGAGAAGAAACCCCACCACTGTCTAAAGTCTTGCATTGCTGTTGTTGATTATCATATAGTGACGGCAGCACTCGGTGGTGGGGCTTTACTGGGGTGATTTTCTTTCCTTGCAGTATGGGTGGTGCAAATATTTGTTTTCCTTTGTTTGGAATAAAGGAAGGATGAACTGTGAGTGTGTACAGAGAAAGCCACTGTACCTGTTGGAACAGACAAAGAACAAACCACCTACAGAAAGTAAATATGTGGGGTAAATGCAATGGCGCTGGCTTTAGCAGACCAGGAGAAAAAGGACTGATGGAGAGATAAAGATACAATTTAAAACCAAGGCTTTTGAAGATGACTGCAGCAGTTACTCATCATTCTGGGCAAACCACCTCATTAAGACAGCCTGTGGGCTAAGACTGGGTGATGGTGATTATCACCATTATTTATAGACTTATTAGTAGACTGTAAAGATGTGATGATAAAATGGGAACAAACTGTAATTGTCGTGTCACAAAATTTAGTCGTTTAAAGTGGCCACCCGAAGCAAATTGTAAACCAGCTGTTTGTTAGTGTGCATTCCGTTTTTCTCGCAAATGGACGAAAATGAGCGCTGATAGGTGGATGCAGACCACCAACATGCTTCACTGCATGTGACATGTGAAATCTTCCAGTCAAAGTAAATGCCGGTAATTGCACAGAGTTTTAACAAGCTTGAACCGGAGAGCTTCTGGCTTGAGGGTTCACCAGCGGGGGATTCAGCTCTCGCATACTCGGCATCTCCAGGCTCAGTCTTTCATGGATGTCACACAGTTTTAGGTCCCCCATGGTGAGCTCTCGTACAACTGAAGCACCAGAGATGCTATCAGGCCTCGGCACACTGCGGCAGTAAAAAGCGTTACTGACTGAGACACCGGTTGCCTTTTATGAAGGCTTTATTTGTCTGTTTCACTTGCCTGCAGGAGGATTGTAAAGCATATGTGGCTGCGTCTTTATATGTTTAACTTTTGCTGTGTAAATCTTTGAAAAGGAATGGTGATCCATTGAGCGAATTTAAAAAATTGGTGATTAGAATGCACACTACAAAAGAGAGAGTGGTTTTAATGAGCTGTGAGCTGCCTAATATTGATATACCTGATGATAATTTGCTTGGTATTCTGTGAGTTAATCCTGGGTGAAAGAGAAAACTGTTATAATAGTCTAATTCTGATTAATATCACTGGCTTAATGAGAAGGGTTTCTAATGTATTATACTCTGCAATGAGGTGTTTTTTTTCTTTCCCAGTGAGAAACAATTGTACAGCATCATCAGTCTGCAGCTGGTTATATGACAAGCCACGGTCCTCTTAGCTAGCCCTGCTAAGAACTCCCAGGCTAAACATGGCATTACTGTGTTAGGGGCCATCAGATATTCAGATATTCCTATGATTTAGGTGCCATCTTAATAGCCTCTATGAGGGTTATTAACTGGGCCTCTCTGGAGCGTGATTAACCTAATTTGCAGTGAAATAGGCTGTGTTGCTTCTCGGAGATCCTATCCTCTGGAGGCGTGTGTGTGTCTGTGTGCATGCGAGAGTGTGTCTGCATGTGTGCCATTAGCACCCTGCGCTCAGCATGAATCTGTCGCATCCAGACGGACCGGTACAGGTTGTTCCCTGTTGTAATCACGTGAAAGACAAAGAAGACATGGCTGCCGTCAATCTGAGCATCTGGAAATACCCCGAAGAAAGAAAACAAGAGAGAAACTAGTTTGTTGTTGTTGAAGGACACGGGTGAAACATAAACCTTGACCTGCCACCGACTGGCTTAGCAATTAGCAGAGAGGAGTCAAAGGACCATAACTGCTGCTGTGGTTTAGTTTCCTACTGTGACACGAGTGCATACTGAATATTTAAAATGACAAGCTTGGACTTTAGCTCATTAAGTACTTTTTTTTAACTGAAAACTAAAATACTCAAATTTATGTACTGCTTAAAAAAAAAAAAATCAATAGCATGAAGAGGAAGTGGTCTTTTCATTTAGGACTGAACACTCTGTGGAACCGTCGCGGGACAGTAAACCTTCTCAGAATAAAATCTCCATATTCAGATCTCATGAATTTAGAGTCTGTGTTCCCAATTTATTGGCAGCAGCCTTCAACCTGATTGGGTTTAATGACCCGCTTGTCCAGCTTGCGCTACATGAAAAAAAAAGTGTGCGAGTTACACTAGAGCACAACTATCCACAGAGTAAGGGAACTAACAGCACAGAACTCATACTTGATTCATGTAGTGAGCTTTTGCTGGATCAATACTGCCTCTACAAAGGATCAGATTTATCCATCATGGCCCTTCCCACTAACTGGCCTTCTCCAGGCGCTGGGGCCGCCTCTCACTGGGCCATTTTCTACCCTTCTCCACCACCAAAATCCCAAACTGCTACCTGCTTTATTTTGTGCTCACCTATTTAGTGGTAATTGCTGTCAAGTTTGGCACAAGACACAAAAAAAATTTGACAGCAAAGGGCTGATGTGATTGGAGCACTGGCCTGTTTTTTTCCCCCCATATTTCTTTACAGTCCTGCTTTATCTTTCTGAGCATGTAGGTCATGTACACTGTACTGCAGGACATTGTGCAGTGGGAGTAATTAATGGGATGATGCAACACTCTTGGCTGTAGCGTCTTAGACCCCCTCTAACCACACACATACGTACATACACTCTGCCCCACCCATTTTCTCTTTTGTTTGTTTTCCTCCATGAATTATGTTCTGACCTCAGCGATGCAGCAATGTTTCTTACACTACAGCCATAGTAGCAGCTGCTGCAGTTCAGCCTTTCAGGCATGGATGCAGTCTATTTGTGTGCATATGTGTGTGCGCGTTGCGCACTACCAAAACATTTGGAAGTTTTCATACAATATTTGCCTCCCAGAGGCCTGCTGCACCGAGGCAATCCATAAATCTCTGGAACTCTTTGGAAAGCCAACTGTGGTATTTATCTCCCTAATACTGGATATCTACTGAAGACAGCTTAACTCCTACACCTCAGAGCCTTTATTTTTCAGAGCAAACACAACCACATGCTGCCGAGATTCCTTAAAATATAAATAAATTAAATCACAGCGAGCATGTAGAGATAATTATAACAGTAGATTTTGATTCATGATGAGAAGATGTTAAGAGGTGAAATTTATCTTGGAAGTACGGCGGAAAAAAAATAAGGGCTGCGTTGAAGCGTGCGGGCATCGTCCAAAGTAAAAGGTCACAACAGAAGTTTGTGCATCTACACAGATGATTCCTACCAGTGTTTCTGACCTTTCGATTTGATGTTCAAACTGCTCTGGAAAAAAAAGAAGCTCATGTATTACAGGTTACATGGGAAGGTATGGTTAATATCAATAACTAAGGCAATCGCTATGCATTTCTAATAATCTGAGAACAGAACTAAACATTTTAGTTTCAGAGTCAAGATGAAATCTGGGTCATTGTGAAAGGGAAACCATTTGCATGACCTGCCTTAAAGCAGAATACTTGAGTGATATGCCTTTTTTCTTTTGTTGCTGATCAGTGGGATATGTCAGCAGGGATTGTAAACATCTGGCAAGTCTCAATGCTAATCACATTCATTTGATACCAGAGGCATGTTGCTTGGTTGGAGTGGTATCTAGGAGGATTTAGCCACCACAGTCAACAAATTAGAAACACAACATAGTGGGAATAAGTGATTTGGTTCCTGTGTATCTTGGCAATTGTGCTTGCTACTACAGAACCATTTGCACGTAGGTATGCTAGCGTGTGTGCGTGTGTGTGTACATGCTGGGTTATATTTGCCCCATCACTTAGTCTGAGAGCTTGAGCACACAGGCCTTTTCACTTCCAACAAAGGCGCGGATTGCATATTCAACAGGCTGCAAATACAGACTCAGAGGTATCGCAGCTCTTCTTAAGTGGACGGAGGATGAACCCCTCAGGTCTTCTGGATGAATGCAAATACCTCTGCAATTGAAATGCAAACAGCAACCAACAACCACGGTCAGATTCTCAACAGTTTAAGTTAAAGCTAAAGTGGGGAAGGCAGGGGTGGGGGTGGGGGGTTAAAAGAATAAATTGTTAGAGGATAAATGATGTCATAATTATATCAGAAAGCTGCTTCATAGTTTACTGTGAAAACATTGTTGAGGTCCATTCATTTCACTTGAATGTGAGCTCTGTGAATTCAGACTGAGTCAAGTATGAATGAGCTCAGTAAGTATGAATAGAGTGACTTATGGCAACAATTTACTGTGTCACGTATGTAATATATAAAGATGTATTATTATTATATTCAGGATTTCACTGTTTTACAGTTCAGCTGATATTGGTGAAATAATTAAGGTAGTCTAAATCATTCACATGAAACCAACTGTAAATTGGTGCTCTCCTTCTGGTTTGTATCCATGTTACTTTCTCTTCATGATGGAAATTGGAAATACATTTCCCAGTGTCTCCTCCTTTATCCTTTTGTGGCAGTCCTGCTGTTCTGTCTGTTCCATGGCCACAATTAGTGATTAGCACTACAGCAGGTACCTGCTGCTGCAAAAATCAAGTGCAACATAAAACTGTACCCAGCCCCCAACCCCCGCCAGTCACAATTAATCACATATATACAAAAGAAACTGATGTTCTTCTTCCATAATTTTGTACTGTTTCTTCAAAAATAAATGGCTAAATAACACAACTGTTATCGTGGGTGTGGATTTTGCTTTAATTCTGAAACACACAAAAAATTGCTGATATTTATAATGTCAATTATTTGAAAGCTTGATAGAGCTTATTCTTTCCACCCTCTCACGTGCTGGTGACTGGGTCATCGAGGATCTGGTTCCCTTTCAGCAAATTAATGCGTATGAATTGTAGCCATTTTCATACATAGTCACTCATTTCTGAGGCTGTAAATTAAATTGAACAAACTTACACATTTTTAAATATAAGGATTGTTTTTATTACTTGGATGAAATATCTTTGCTTTCAGTGGCTGCCTGAAGCCTCTCTGCCTTCAGTTTTATATTAAGTGAAAAGCATGCGCTGTTGGGTTGATATCAGGTTTCAGGTTTCTTTGCCGTGACAGACTCGATTTGCACTGTGATCTGATCAGTTTTGCAGCGTGTGGCTGAGTCTGAGCAGAGAGTACAGCCCTGTACACTTCACAATTCATCCTGCTGCTTCTATCAGCAGCTACATCATCAGCAAGCACTAATGATCCAGTTCCACTGGCAGCCATACTGCCCATGCCATAACATGGCCTCCACCATGTTTGACAAATAATGTGGTATGCTTTGGATCTTGAGCTGTTTCTCTTCCTGTCATTCTGGTAAAGTCAATCTTGGTTTCATCAGATTTTTTGTTTAAGAACTCTGCAGGCTCCTTTAGATGTTTACTGGCTGATCTAGAAGTCTGATCTGGCCTTCCTGTTCTTGAGTGTAACCAGTGGTTTGCACCATCTGTAGTTTCAACTGAGTTGGCTGTTTTTCTTAGCCAAGGAAATAATTCTGTCATCATGAGCTTTAGTTGTCTCCTGTGGTCTTTCAGGTCTTTCAGGTGTTGGCTGAGCTGCCCAGTGCATTCCTTCTTTAAAGAACAAACCAGGTTGTTGATTTGGCCACTCTATAAGCTATAAATACAAATTCAACACATTGAATCAACTTTTTTATCATGAAATAACAAGAGAACAGGGAACAGACCTGACCATGAAATTGCTTGTCTGTCAGTCTGCCAATTAATTTTGAACTAGGACTAGTGTAAAATAGCTGTAATCCTAAACACTTGGTGCATTTTTGGAAAACTCTTTGAATTAAAGCTGCAACTCTGAACATCAATCACATCTTGATTGTTTGATTTAAATTCTACTGTGGTGGTGTAGAGGCAAAACTACAAAAAAAAGTTTTTGTCTAAAAATGATGGCTCTTCCTGTAAATGCACAAACTAACAAAATAAACCTACAAGCATGAAAAAAACCAATCAATAAAAGACCCTGCAACAGCGAATAAACTACAGTTATTAAGAGTGAAATAATAAACATAAATAGCATGAACTTTTAAGTGCCGCATGAAGCTCAATTATGATTTTGATAGCTGTATGTAATGCATTTTGACCCGTGCCTGATGTGTTTGCCAAAGTATAAGTGTGGGATTGAAAAATAAAAAGAGAAAACGTGATGCTCGTCAGACGTTAGAGCTTTCTATACAGACTTTACACCCCCCCCCCCCCCCACACCACACAACCCCCACCCCCCACCCCCCCCCCCCCCCCCCCCCCCCCCCCCCCCCCCCCCCCCCCCACCCCCCCCCCCCCCCCCCCCACCCCCCCCCCCCCCCCCCCCCCCCCCCCCCCCCCCCCCCCCCCCCCCCCAATTTTTCCCTCAGTAATAAAAAGGTCGTTGGAGGCCTTTTTCCCTGAATCGATGTGATAGATGTTGGGAAAAAAAGTTGCCAAGCAGAGGAAAAAACTTAAAGTGAGCAGAACTGATTAAAATAAACAATAGAGCATCTGCTAATAGTCCATTTTGAAGGCTGTTGCCACAATGTGATGCTGTCTGTGTGAATTATGGTGGATAAGAAAGGTGGCTGATTGTCTCTAGAGACTGCTAACGCTTTGCATGCCTTTCTGTTTGAGAACGTTAGTATTATTACTGATATTACTGACTGTCATTCTTTCTCTGAAACACGTTTGCTTATTAGCACATATTAAGTCCTGTGAGTCCTTTGCTTTCCATTACAGAAGAATTTGTTCAAATTTAAAGCGCTACTTCAACAATGTCCCAAAGTTCAGCGCTATAAAATTTTTCCATTGTGTCCAGGATTGTGGGCCAGGTGCCAGTTAAAATGAGCTTTAAATGGAATAATGGAACAAGCTATGTAGCCTCATAATTCACAAATATCCAGTATGCAGCGCCATTCATCAAAGCCGCCGAGAACTCCTTTCAGCATTTTGTATACCTTCTGACATTTTCAATTTGCATTATCATTAACAGGTCTATTGTGTTTATTGAACTGGAAAAAGCAGGCCCTGCCATATTTTTCACATGAATACATTCATTTCTCGGAGAAGTTCGGCCTTTTTAATGGTCGTACATTTTCTTAAATGACAATTTGGTGTTTCTTTCAGGCTGTATGCGTGATTACACTCTGTTGTGTGGAATTTTATTTCTTTTTCAAGACATGATTCCAGTCAATTTAGGCATTATCTCCCTGGAGACACATTAAGCCCTTTCAAACATGCACTTCTTTTTCTTTCCAGTGATCACACTGCATCTGAACCTGTCCATAAAAGCTGCGATGGCAATCTTACTAGATGAGACATAGTAACTTTATGCATTACTTTTAAAAATGGGATAAGCTTAAATGCATGCAGTTGCATTAAAGAACAGGTGTGCACGTAGTGTGTGTTGCATGTGTGCTAATTGCTCAGTTTGATAAAATTGTTTTGGAGGATGCATTAAATAGTTTTTCCTGGAAAACAATTTCTTCTCTCATTTTTTACTAAGAAAAAACTCACTTAACGCAGTATACATACATCACTGTACTGACCACTTGTGCATGTACTGTAGCTCTCTCTGTCTTATCAGGGGTATGCCTGTCATGGGCAACATTAATATAAAAGAAAGCCCACTTTCACAGACTGATGAAGCCAGTGTTATATAGTATCAGCAGTATTATAGTAACCCATGTCTGAAAAGGACTATAGATTACACCAGACTCTAGCTCTGATCTGCCTGTCAGGTTTAAGTGATCAATGTACTGAGCTGAGATCAGGGTAGGTTCATATAATACCGTGGCTATGAATAACTGCTGTGAATAACACTTAGTTGCAGTGATTTAACACAAATATTTTAGTGGCTAATGACTTTGTATTTTCATTACTGATGGCCCCATAACCCCAGATTTCATGAAGAGCACGTAGGAGAATATTACCATTATTGAGACCATTGCATTTGATTTATGTTACACAAGGTGAAATTCAGCTGCAAAATCAGCTTTGCATTGACAGAATCCTTCATTTTGTTTATAGAATGATAAGATAAGCGAGCTACATTAATGAGTTCTAACATCAGTAGAATTCATCCTCCACAATCCTTTATCTACCAATCTAAATTTATCAAATGGTTATAAAGAAAATTGAGTCTGGACCAAACATGGCAGACTGAACAACATGCCAGTATGTGCTTATTAAAATAACAGATGCAGATTTAAAAGCAGTATGACTCGGTTTGATGCCAAAAAGCAGGCTTTGTGGGATCAGTAGCAGAAGCACATTAACTATTAACCTGTTACTATAGGTCAGCTCTGCGGGTAAATGGATAGGAAGACGAAAGCAAATAGCTGGGAAAAAATAAGGTGTTTTTATTTATGCCATAACTGCAGATTTCTTTCTTTCAAAAAGGCAGCGCTGCTCTGATTCCACCAAGATGGAATTCATTTGTTGTCCCCAGAGTGTGGAGAAAACCGTGTAAGAGGGGGAGAAGGCCTGAGAGACCAGGTGTATTGAGGGCAGCAGAGTGGTCAGAGAGTGTATTTGAGTAAGTGTGTTTCTGGACCTTGTTGAAGTGAAGCTCCCACATATTCCCCTCACTCCCCCCCCTGAGAGTTTTGCACCGTGCGAGCACGGCCAAAATAAGAGCCTCGCTTTTGTTCTATAATCTAATGTCCCAAAGGTCTGCAGCTCCTATCATCCGCTTCCCACCCCACATGCACACAGATGATGAAGCAGCAGTTCAAAATTAAACCTGTCTGAATATATTTAGTCTGCATCAGATTATTCATGCACATTAAATGTCTGCTTCCATACATTCTAGTTCTCAAGCCTATTTGCATAGAGTACACAGTAGGGTACAGCCTCAAAATTATATCATGATATTTCCAGGAATTTTGTGAATGCTGGTATTTATGATGATACAGAAAAAATAAAAAGATTGCAGCTTGTATTAATATGAACAAAATGAAGGGTGTCATCCATACTTCTTTTCTAATGAGCTCATTGATGACCGATTAACTGATTCAAAGTGTGACTCTATTGCCATAAGAGGTGCCAGCAGCAGCATAAATATATTGCAATACTAGTGGCATTGCTTTGTGTCATATATACAGGGACACCGGATTAAGCACAAAGGTAGCCTAGGTAGTGTTTTTCCTGGAAATTTTAAGTTAAGTATAACATAACTGTATAACGCTTTAGTTTAACAGTAACTAAAGTAACCGAACCTTGTAACTCCTCCGGAGCCTGGGGTGTTGTATCTTGGGTTGAGCTTTTTACTAGCCCTGCTTACCACCATGTAACCACATCACTAATTTCCATTCGCCGTTCACTCTTCCTGTCATATGGAGCACAACCACTTTGGTTTTCTTGCGTATTTTCGCAAGTATGTGCTTGGTTGGAGGTTGTTGAAGTAACTCCCTCACTAGTCCCTTACTAAATGGTCACTGGAGGCTGACACATTCTGTCAGGCGTGTCTGGAGCGGTCACATTATTCTGCGTGCTCGGAAGACGTCACGTCATCACATCCTATATCACTGATTACTTTGATAGTCCTACCACACAGTCTATTACAGAAGACTGCGTACATACAGTAAAGTATATAAGTAGTCAATAAAGAAACACAAGTTTTGTGTCATGAAATATGATTTAATCTCTGTTTGCAGTCCATTTCTTACCACATCATTTTAATCTCTTAGAAAACCAATAACACATTCTGTGAGTAGTTTTTGGTTCCACTAGTCAGTTGCAGGATTGGTGATTTTGTTTACCAAACTACAGTATGCACAATATTATCATCAGTGCCATCATACTGTCCATGACTGACTGAAGTTGACCAAGGCTGGCTCTGTCCGGCATGCAGGATGCTGGAATGCGTTGTCTGAGGTGTTGCTTCAACCTTGCATGTCCATGAGAGCACCATCTCTGATCTGATTGTGCCTGGTGAAATCTGACTGGACAGAAGGTCCTGAGACGAGGTGTTCTAACATGCGCTTGTGCCATTCTTGCTGCGGCCCTCCACCCTGCGGCTGTTTCAGCAGGACACTGCTTGTCCCCACTCTGACAGAGTAGCAGAGGGCTTTCTGGATCAGCAAGCATATCCAAACACTTCCTTGGCCAGCAATTTATTTCCATTATATCTCCTTTTGAACATGGCTGCCACATGCTGGGTCGACGCGTTCATCAGAAGCAGCAGCAACCAGTGACCACTGCCACAGCTGCAATAACAGACACGTGCAGTCCGTGTGCACCTGAGATCTCTTTGTCTATAGCATGAATCCATCCATCCATCCATTCCATCCCATCATCCATCCATCCATCCATCCATCCATCCATCCATCCATCCATCCATCCATCCATCCATCCATCCATCCATCTATTTTCTTCTGCTTATCCTGTATGGATGATGGATGGATATCTGCTTAATTCCAGTTGTCTTAGTCATTGTCTGGAGTATTTGTTGCAGTAGCAATAGCATGCATACTTAACAGAACAAACAAACAAAATATGGAGCAGAGATGTTAAAACTGCTGTTTTCTTTATATGTCTAATAAATCTACCTATATTGTTGAATGAGCGACTGAATGAGAGGATGGGCAGACACATAATATTATGTTATGCATATAGAATAGTGGAAATCACAGTATGGATGAGCATAGTAGCACTTCACATGTGTGAAGAGTATGAGCATGTCAAGTTCCACCAACCATTCACAAAACCCGCTCTGGGAATGCAAATGTTTAAGAGCCTCTCACCGCAGACATGGATCAAAACAAAATTTAAAAGGTTCATAATTTTACATGAAACTGGCAAAGTATCATCCTTCCCTTGTCTTCCACCTGCTGCTGATGTGAGCCTGTCTGCGCTGGGTCTTCTGCTGGGAGAGCGCAGGATTTGATTCAAGTGTTACATAAAAAGCCAGCTAAAAGCAACGTGTTAAATGTTTCAAGCACTTTTATTAATCAGTCAAAAATGAAGCAACAAATTATCACAGGACATATTTAAACCCTGTCAGATCATCAGTCTGGAGCTGTTGCAGTTTTGAAAAAAATAACAGCTCAACTGAGTAAACGGTTTTCACTCCAAACTTACTTTGCTTTATTGAAGTGGGATTGTATGAGGTACTTATCCATAGTCAGAATATTACCTACAGTTGGCATGCCCTCAACCAGAGATAGAGGCAAAGCAAGGTACTGATGTGGGTGTGCATTTTAGCACCCACTTAAAAAAAAAATCAATATTACATTAAGCTTGAGCTATATTAAAGCATTTTCAGTGTTCTATCTTGTTGTCAGACAACCATTTCTGAAGCTTGTGTTATCATCCTCTAAAGCCACTGGACTCCATCAACAAACAGTAATTTTACCTCACAGAATGCTGGCTTTGCAGGCCACTGCTGCCTCAAGTGTCAGCATGTCTTTGTTATTCACTGGCTTCCCTTTTTTAAAGGTTTATTACAGCAACAAGCAAACGTGTTAAAATAACAGAATCACGCAGCGGTGCTTCAGCAATCCAGTGTTCTGCAAGGTAACATTACAGTTTTTGTCAGCCGATTCTGTTGACTTTGAACAGAGATTTCTTTCTGCATTTTCTTTTTTTTTCATAAATCAACAAACTTTGTCAAGATTGTTAGATTAACTCAGTGAGCCTTCCAACTTTGAAATATTATTTATTCTCGGACGAGTGCCGTGAGAGCAGCCAGAGATTCAGACGGGTTACGTAACCCAACATCAAAGTCTCTCATTGTCAGCTGCTATTTCTTATCCTTTTTCTCACTTGAAAACCTCACCTTGACAGGTGACGTGTGTAACATTGATTGTATTGATAGAATGATGGAAAGACTTTGATCCTCACATTCATATGGATGTCACTTTGACATGCACGGCCACTCAGAAAAAACATTTCTACAGTTATTAGTTTGAAAAGCATGCTGCATTATTTTATTTAGATCATCTCATTTCGGCATGCTTTCCATGACCCTTCCCCTGACACTGTTATCAGATTCTCCTCCTAATGACTGGATTGTGTTTGATTCAGCGCCTGGCTGCCTCCTGATCTACACTTGGGAGCCAGATGCTAACTAACCTTAACTCAGTTGTGACAGAAATTTTAAATAACCAAGAAATGTGCATTACTGTACAACGCAATGTAAAAATGTCTGTTAGTTTCACAGAGTATGGGACAACTCTGAAGTCTGAAGTACAGTATGTAATACAATTCAAAAGTATTGGTGAATTAATTTTCATCTTGTGTAGTGTCTCTTCCTGTATTGCCTTTGTTTTACAAAGAGAGCGGTAGTTAAGTACAATTGTTCAGTGCTTCCCAACTCGAGGCGGTTTCAGCTGCACAGGACATCTCTGCTGACCTCCTCTTGAAAACAGTGATTATTCTGGGCCAGACTCTGTTAAAGCTACATGCTGGAATTAATGGAACTGGGAAGGGCAAATAGGGAACGTTATTGTGCCCTTGTTTCTCAGTGCGCTGCAGTTGAAGCAAAAGACATGTTTTACCTCACTAATCCTAGAGGGGTCATTCATTTCCATTTAGTGTAAATTTATGTTTTTGGGAGGAAAAGCGAGTCGATTCCCAGAGTAAGTGTGAGAGCGATGGAATTATTTAATATGTGTCTGCATTGTTTTTCATGTTTTGCAGGTCAGTATTGAGTCTTTGAGAAGATTAAACAGCACTTTAGCTCCCAAAGGCTTCATCCACTTCTGATTTCTATCGTGTGGCTAAAATGACATTAATCCTCTTACTACTTGCTACTGAAACCTTAGGTCTGTTAGCATAGTGTGATACATTTGATACAGTATGTGTTATACATTTTTATCAGTCATAACTGACCAGTGATCTGTGCGGCTAATGAGTGTTTGATGTTTTGTGACTGTAGACATGTTGAGATCACTAAGAGAGGAATACTGTTTCCTGGGATCAGCAGTGACATCATGTTAAATTGGAGGGAAAAAAAAAAAAAAGAGCTGGTGATGCACCAAGACAATAGCAGTGTCATGGTTCCTGGGTCTTGTATCCAGTGTTTGAGTTTGTTATGTTGTCCTTAGTTCATAATTATAATTTTCTATGTTCTTGTAATTATATTTTGGATTCATGCTGGAGTTTCTTTTTCCCTGCATTTCCTATGTTCCTATGTGTCTTGTCAAGCCTCCGTCTCTGTTTGGTGTTTGTTACTTCCTGTTTTATTTTGCCTGTTTCTTGTGCTCAGTTTTGCTTCCCCCTTATCTCGTTAGTTAGATTCTGTTCACCTGTGCCTTCTTTTCCCCAGGTGTGTCCTCGCTCCCTAATTGCCTTGTGTGTATTTAAGCCCTCAGTCTTCCTCCTCCTTTTATGTTGTTTTCTTTTGATCTCTGAGTTTTATATTTCTTGCTCCTGCTCAGTCTGTTTAGTGTTTTTCCCTGTAAGTCTACACCAAAAAAAAAAAAAAAAAAAAAAGCTTTAAGTTGATTCCCTGTCCTCCGAGTCCTGCATTTGGGTCCTGCTCTCCCTGCCACGCAGCCATTTCCTGGCAACTAGCGACGAGTTATCATTAACACATAAAGATTTCTGGGTGAATTGAGCCACAGTGCAGCATCACTGTGCCAAACTCATGTTCATGTAAATATAGGACTTATCAAATTTCAGTTTTTAATTAAATAAGCCACTGTTGTAATCTGATAAAGCAGTCAGATGCAGCTTGCTTTCTCAGTGCATCCAGTGTGCGCATTGCCTTCACAGTAAGTCGTCTGAAAGGAGACATGTCCTTGTTCTGTGGCCTGGATGTTATCAGAGAGTTTTCACCCCCAGAGGGGTAAGACTACCACACAGCTCCTTCCCTGTCCTCTCCTTTCTTTCTCCATCTCTGTCACTCTCTTAGGGTAATTCAGATGCATAGTCCATATACTCCCATCTCTATTTTAAGAATCTTCTCCCCAGTGTGGACATGCTGCGCTTGGGGCTGGTTGAATTGGGGAAGGTTGAATGAATGGAAACAGACTGTATGAGCGCTCACAAGCATCCCACTGTGTTTGGTGTATTCTCAATCCATAATCTTTTAAAGTTGTTCAATCTAGCAACATGGCTACTGGAGCGACTTAATAGTTACCCCAAAGCCTATGACTTTAAAGAAGATATAAACATCCACATAAAAATCCCCTGCAGGCTTCTGCGGGAAAGCCATGGCAGTGTCATTTTTTTCAGGCAACTTGGCTTTAAATCATTTTAAAGCACCGAATACCAGAATGAACGTCTGATTGCACAGACATAAGATATTAATTCACTGACTGATAATGACCAGATTTTAAGCCGAAAACATTCCAGTAGCTATTATAAGAGTGTTGGGAGAGTGACTGGAAGACCATGAATAATAAATGTGTGTACAAAGATCTTTTTATTGATATATTTAATGTAAACAGGAAATCCCCAGTTACCTCCATTTAAACCTGAATAAGTCATCACTGTAAACACAGCCACAGTCTACAAACTTGACATGCTGAGTAATCTCTATTGTGCTGCAAACAGCAGCAGAGTCTGTCTCACTCAGTTCTATTGTTTAGGTTAGCCTAGAAGCTGAAGTATCTGAAAGTAGTTGGGATACAACAGTTTAACACAAAGCATAAATCATGGATAGAGAGGTGCCTTTATAGTTTATTCCTAAAAGGGAGTTTTTATTTTTTAAAGTTAAGGACAAGAAAACCTTTTCAGAGAGAATATTTAACAAGGCCACTGGCAGGCAGTTGGCAGTGGTCTGCAGCAGAGGTGAACAGTGAATAGGTTTTCAGACAAAGTCATTACAGTATTTGCGTATTCCATATATTCATGCTACCATTAGGACATTTGAATGGGCAGCTTCACTAGATTATTTTTTTATAATGCTTAAAGGTAAAAACATTTACCTTTACAAGCAAAGCATTTTTTTCTTAAAACAGACATAAGGAATATAAACTACAACTGAGAAGCAAATGTTGGTGAACATCTGTCACTGAATGCAAACTGCGATTAAAAACGTAGCCATAAAAGTCGATGTCTGATATAAATTTAGCCAATTTCCTCCCCCCAAAGTCGTGTTCAACTCGAGAATCCATTCAGAGCAGGTGCTATTTTTCAGATTGTTCTCTGGAAGTCCTGTTAGGACCACTTGGACTGTGTGCTCTTCAGCATGGTGTTGTGGTTAGCACCATTGCCTCACAGCAAGAAGCTCCTAAGTTTGAATCCACTGCCAGCTGAGTTTGCATGTTCCCCTCATGACTACATGGGTTCTCTCTGGGTACTCTGTCTTCCTCCCAAAGACATGCATGTTAGTTTAACTCGTGACTCTAAATTGGCTGTAGCTGTGAATGAGTGTGAGTGGTTGTCTCTCTGTGCTATCTATGCGATAGATGTCCAGGGTATACCCCCACCTCTCGCCCCCTGACAGCTGGGATAGGCTCCAACCCCCCCAGCAACCTTTAACTTGATAAGTGGAAGAAAATGGTTGGATGGATGGATATCTTGCTCGGTGCTTGGCCTCAACATTAGAGCACAAGAAAGTCTCAACCCCCACAATTCAGGTTGTGAGATTTGGGTACCTGCAACTTTATCCACTTTTGGGTTGTCCAGCATCAGGCTGCTCAATAATGGCAAATGGAAGTAAAGTTAAGGCCGTGATTGCTATTTGATTAAATGTGGTAATTAATGGATATGTTGGTTTACATCAAGGTTTTGATTGGAAAATTATTAGTACTGTTAATGTTGCTAAGAGGAACTTTAAGTAAGATGTTTGTAAGCATAATATCTACTATGATGAATGGAAATTCTGAATGGAAAATTAAGTTACTAAACTTTGAAATTTACGCAACAACATTTTGAAATAATTCATTTTCATTGTCCCTAAAGCCCATCAGGGCAGTCAGGGATCTGAACTCCAAGGCCTCTGCCTTTTACCACTCAATCTAAAAACCAGTAGATACAGCGAGGAGTCAATCAGGAGGTTTTTAGACTTCCTTTTTTGCTGCTCTTCTGCAACAAAAGGAGTCTGATCAGGTGGTTATCTTAGCGAGATGCACTCTGGCTAGGATATCTCCTGGATGTCTCCTAGGTGAGGTGCTTAGTACTTGTCAAACTGGGAGGAGACCCTGAGCAGAACCTAGACTGGACTGAAATAAATGGTAGAGAATGGATGGATGGCTCAGTGGATCATCTTCATTTTATATCCTTTATTTTTTAATGAAATCTGAGAAATTCAAGGTATGCATTTTCTTGTTCAAACAACAACAAATAGATAGAAACCCATTCTGCCAATAGCATCCCCTGCCTGTAGAAACTGAAGAAAAAAAATCAAAACAATTTCTAATATCTCATTACTAAATTTCTGTGCACTGTTCACATCCTTCACTGTAGCTGCATGTAGGACTCTGCTGCATGTTGCTGTCATTTATACTAGTTTCTCTGTCCTCTGCTCTCTTTTTTATTGTGTGTGTTACATTTCAGGGAAGATAAATTGAGATTACTCAAGTTGACCAAAATTGTAGGTGCAATAAAAGCTTCCTACAGGGTATAAATGCTTAAAGCTCTGCTGCTGATGGCAGGGGAGGTGTTCCTTTTCTGCATCCCCTACAAATCTTTTTTTAAATACAGTTAATAGTATAAAAGCACCTCGCATTGAGTGCCTACCACCACCACTACCGACTCCCTCTGCCCAGGGTTCTGTCTTGAGGAAACACTACAATACCCCCCCCCCCCACCCCCCCCCCCCCCCCCCCCCCCCCCCCAAAAAAGTCAGTTACAACAAGTATGATGTTGAGATGATGAGATGTTGTCCTCCAGTTTATGCTCATAGTCTCATTTTAACCTTTCGCTGTGCCTGCTTGGTCCAACAGGGAAATCCACCCACTGCATCATGAAACTTTGTGAACTGGAGCTGGTGAACCTTTCCTCAGTGGATATATATGCATTTTTTTTTTTTTTTTTTTTTTTTTACAAGTGCTGTTTTTAGAAGTGTGTGGGAGAGACATGAATACCATAGTTCAGCGTGTAAATACTCTATAAACTGCTTGTGCTACGCTGAATAAAACCTGTTACTTTTTGTATTCTTCAGATTGTTCACAAAAGGCTGAATTGGAGCACCTTTCCCGGGGCAGGAAAAACCCCACTGAGAGGTTATAAAAAAAAAAAAAAGGAAACCACTGGTTCAGTCTAAATCGTCTCTGGCAGATAGCGTCTGCCATCCCACCCAGATTTTCAGCAGAGGTGGAGTCACCTTCATAAGACACCTTTCAATGGCCAGCCAAGAAAATTATGTGTACTCAGTGGCAGGGCTGTCAAGACCGTGCTGATAAAATTTCTGTGGATGGCAGCCTGGGGATCCAGGTTGAAAGGATTGAAGAAGGCATGCCTTTTTCACCTCCCTCAGGTGGGAAGCCCATCTGCTGAGGCCTCAGATCTGCAAACTCCCAACAAGTTCTAATTAAGACCTACTTCGCACAAGTGATCACAGTGTGATGATGAACCAAGAAATGGGCCAGAGATACTGTGCAGAGACAATTAGGGCCAATATCTGATTAGCTCCAGAGATAATAGTTTTGTTTTACTGGGCCTAACAGGGGGAAAAGGACGAGTTCAGAGAGTCAGATAATCCTTTATTAGGCGCTTGTACTCTCATGACGATAATTTAAGTACACTATAAGGAAGAAATTTGGCTCTAAATTTAGACTTTTAAAATAGTCTGTGTTTAGTATTACTTCAATGTATTCTTAACTGTTTTATCACTTTCTGTTAAGCTTGACTTCTTATGATTACTAAAACATCGAGGCTCTGCGAAGCATTATAAAAAGGCTTCAGAAGACCCTTTAAAGTTGGCCTCATTCACAGATGCTGTTTCCTGCCCTTTGTTTCTTTGCTTATCTGTGTCCCACTGGCAAATGGTTTGCAGAATCGCTGTGCATAATAGCCTACACAGCACTCAACTACTTTGATCTTTTCTAGGGAAGAGCAGAATCATCAGGCACTGGGCACTGCTCGCCTTTTTCAAGATGCTTGACATGTTGCAAGCCTTAAGGATGTGATGAGTTTCCTCTTCGTTGAGATAAAATGGTGCTTGTAACCGGTCCAAAAACCGTTACATTAGATTAGATTATTCATTTAGATGCTGGTTGTTTGACTTATTTAATAACTAACATTGCATGGCAATCCTTAAAAACAAACAAACAAAAAGCCTCTAAATGAAAAAAATACTCATGGCAAAGTAATACTGCAAATATGGCGCGCAGAGCATTAAATCATATTGAAGGCACGAGCACGCACAGACTGGCTTACAGTGTAATTAATATTCACATGTAGCAATTCTGTAATACTTGATACAATGAAAGGCAATTATAATGCAAGGCAATCTCAATATCTGTGTAACAGAATAAAAATACCTCTAAAAATTTGTTGAAGTTTGTCTTCAGGCACAAAAATTATTTGACCAAATAATTGATCACAGGCAAACTTTTCTCATAATCCCTCCAAGTTTCTTCACTCTAGCCTTCTTCTTATGTTCACTTGTGGCTATTTAAGGGAGTTGAAAGAAGAAAAAAATCTGCAACTACTTGCTAGATTTTTAAAGCAAGCCTATGAGTCAGAACATACAGGGGTTGGACAATGAAACTGAGTGTGAAGGTTCAATTAGCAGGGTAAGAGCACAGTTTTGCTCAAAATATTGCAATGCACACAACATTATGGGTGACATACCAGAGTTCAAAAGAGGACAAATTGTTGTGCACATCTTGCTGGCACATCTGTGACCAAGACAGCAAGTTTTTGTGATGTATCAAGAGCCACAGTATCCAGGGTAATGTCAGCATACCACCAAGAAGGACGAACCACATCCAGTAGGATTAACTGTGGACGCAAGAGGAAGCTGTCTGAAAGGGATGTTTGGGTGCTAACCCGGATTGTATCCAAAAAACATAAAACCACGGCTGCCCAAATCACGGCAGAATTAAATGTGCACCTCAACTCTCCTGTTTCCACCAAAACTGTCCGTCGGGAGCTCCACAGGGTCAATATACACGGCCGGGCTGCTATAGCCAAACCTTTGGTCACTCGTGCCAATGCCAAACGTCGGTTTCAGTGGTGCAAGGAGCGCAGATCTTGGGCTGTGGACAATGTGAAACATGTATTGTTCTCTGATGAGTCCACCTTTACTGTTTCCCCACATCCGGGAGAGTTACAGTGTGGAGAAGCCCCAAAGAAGCGTACCACCCAGACTGTTGCATGCCCAGAGTGAAGCATGGGGGTGGATCAGTGGTGGTTTGGGCTGCCATATCATGGCGTTCCCTTGGCCCAATACTTGTGCTATATATATATATATATATATATATATATATATATATATATATATTTACTTTTGCTTTAAGCATAAAAAGAATTTGAAAGTGTGACTTCAGACTGATTTAGCAAGAACCAAATAATGAATATATTTAAAAACAGAGAATTCAGACTGAGTAGGATGAATGAAAGGTTTTATGATCTTTGAAGCATTTCAGTGCTCAGAATGCAGGACTACTGTTGCAGAGAGTGCAGCAGAGTTTTAAACAGCATCATAAATCTAATGTTTGCATAAATTCAGTTTAGCACAGATGAGGATTTTCTTGTCACCTGAGGTATATTAAAGCATCTCTTGTATGATGCATAAGCTAAGCCCCACATAACATATGCATGTATGAGAGGAAAGGAAATGCAATTACTTCATTTAGACTGCCTTAGTCACTGATGCTGAGAGCAACAATCCTCAAGCGCTGCTCACAGACCATGAAAGCGTGAAAAACAATAGGCTGGAAAACCAATGGTCACAGACAAGTAAGTACAAACCCACAGTAGTTGCATTTTACATGTCAACAATGTGACATGTGGGATATACACTGTGTGTCTTCAAGGCGTAATAGCCTGTATGAATGGCCTTCTTTTATTAACCGCTCTCACCCTTTGCTCAAGCATTTGATTCAGGATTATGCTGCGAACTTTTTCACAGACTTCAAAGGCTACTCTTCATTCATTTTGGTCTTTTGATGGTATTATGTTGGTTAAGCGAGGTTTCCAGTTTCAAGGCCAGGTAAATGGTATTAAGTGCTGTACGCAATGGATTACTCACTGTAACGTTTTCCTGTTTGCGCAACAGCACGGCATTGGCTTTTGAAGAAGAAGGTGACAGAAAATTAAAAAAAAAAAAGAAAAACAAAACATCAGTTTAGTTCCAGCAGTAGTGAGACAGTTATGCTGTGTGCTGAAATTCTGCTGGCAGAGTCTTCAGTTTGGCCTTTGCATGTCGTAAACATATTTGTGATTTTAATGTTTTATGTGTGGCTCGTTATAAAATGCAGTAGGCCCTCGAATAATAGGCCAAAGATATTTTTGATAAAATGACACTGTGTGGCAGACTGTGTGTGATTTCTGAGCATATAGATCATGTGTTTAATTTGGAGTGCCTGTCAAAGACTAATCCTCACCCTCCTGACAGTGGCATTTGTAAAAAGCTGCAGAATAAGTTGGAAGTAGATTTACTGAATATAGTACAGCTTAAACTGGCACCAAGCAGAGAGAGGAGTCAAGCTTGGTGAACCTTCCTCCAGCGCTTTTTCATATTTGGTAATCTAAATATATTTCTTCTGAAATATCACATCTTACACTGTTACATCACCTTCTGCTGAAATCCCACATCACTTCGAGTTTGGTTAAGGACGGCAGAGGCTGGAAACACGTGCACACACACACACCACCGCACGCACGCAAACACACACACACACACGCACGTGTTTCTTCCAGCTCTTGTATTTTAGTGTAATTAAGGGCCTATAGATTTACAGTAGCAGGCATCATCATGGTTGCTGGATCAATGGGTGCAAGAAGCAGTGAAGGATAACAGCAAATATGGTGGTTTACGAAACGTGTTGTGCTTTGTGTGTAACATAATGGTAGAAACTCCTGGAATGTTGTGTACGTGCTATGCACAGCAATTTTGTTGGCCTGATACATCTGCAAACAGAAGGCCAAGTTACCTCTTCATCTGCTGGTCTGTCAAGTCTTGGTTAAAATCATCATTCCGGCAAGTCTTTAGCTGACCTTCAAACCTGAGTCCTCCAGGCCAGCAGACATGCTAATTAACGGTTCGCTCTGTAACTTCACAAAGCAATTTCATTCCCTGTATGTCTGGGTTCAAAATGGTCCGGGCATACTGAGATTCAGGACTAAAAAGTATCCTGTAGGGTCACTGAATACCGCCTGAATAATGCATATAAAGTCTCTTGCAGTCAACTTTACCTAGTCCTCCGATAAACATGTGCATGAGCTCCTCCTCAGATACGCCAGTTCTTGTACAAGGACTGCATGTATAATCACAGTGATACTTGTAAGAAGGGGCGTGAGCAGCTCAGAATCATTAGATGCCACAAGCTCCACTAAAGGGATTTCCTGCCATATTGGTAGGGCTTACCTATATTCTGAAGTTAGCGTTGACAGTAGGATGAGCATGTGCTCATAAAATAGGACACCAGAACACACAATCCAACCAGAAAGCAATCTGGTATGTTCATGCTGTGAAAACTGCAATTATTCTGCCATCTGTGCGGTAAACTTCTAGATTATATTTTCATTATGCAGGATGTCAAAGTGTATTAGCAGTCTTGAAATTATGAAAATGCTGTTCTTAGACAACATCAATTGAAGACAATTTATGTGTAGCGTGCGTTGTTCTCACTGTAGCTTTTTTCTTTTGCGTCTAATCCAACACCAAGATCAGCACATTGCTTTTATAGTGTGGAAAATATGTGAATGAAAGGCGAGTGGAAATATGTTGACATATTAGTGAATTAAAGGCAATTAATGCTGCTTAAATTACCAATTTAGAATAAATTATAATATGTACCTTATATAAGACATCACTGATAACATTTTTAAAAATAGTTATGGTTTAGCTTCTTACTTTAAAATTGTCAAAATAGACTAATTCATAAAACTGTGAAGTCTACCATGTGCTTTGGTGTTAATTACATCAGTTTATCCTTTACTTCTTACAGATACTCTTAATTGCTATTGCGTGAGCTTTGGATTTTCTGCAGGTTGAAGCATTTTGGTCTGGAGCAGACATATCCTTAGTGTATAATGCTCTCCTCCTTACTCAAAGTAATTAAGAATGATTAAGTAAATTTGCTGGACACTAGTATTTTAGGCGTGGTAATTATAACGAGGCAGCTGACAGCACTACGTTTAATGGGTGAACTGTGAAAATTGCCGTTACCACCTATGTTTTTAAACACCATCTACTTAACATCTTGTCAGCATGTTAGTGCTGCATCAGTAGTCATATAGAATGAGATGGAGAGTAAGTAGGAAATTGCATCTGTAAATTGAGTCCAAAGGCATGCAGTTAGTGGGGTCAGGTTAACTGGATGATTGACTGTGAGGGTGAATGGTTGTCTGTCTCTCTGTGTTGGCCCTGCGACAGACTGACAACATCCTATGGCACCCCCCCCCCCCCCCCCCCCCCAAAAAAAAAAAAAAAAAACTGAATTGGATAAGCATGGATGGATAAATGGAAGAAATATGTTAATAAAAAGTTTAAAATGTGGTCTGTTAGGAGTGTTGTGAAATTTAAATGTTGTTATAGTCACCAGAAACTGATTTATGTGCTTATTGATTATTATTAACGCAAAACACATTAAGCATTTGCAACAACATATATTAACTATTTGCTGATCTATACTGCCTGGCTAAGAAAAAAGTCGCCACCAGAAAAAGAAAGGTCACACACTAATATTTTGTTTACGGCATGCATCCGCTGTGGCATTGTTTCCATAAGCTTCTGCAGTGTCACAAAATTTAATTCCATCCAGTGTTGCATTAATTTTTCACCAAGATCTTGCAGTGATGATGGCAGATTCTGACCACTGTACAAAGCCTTCTCCAACACATCCCAAAGATCATCAACGGGGTTGAGGTCTGGATTCTGTGGAGGCCAATCCATGTGTGAAAATGATGTCTCACGCTCCCAGAACTGCTCTTTCACAATTCGAGCCCAATGAATCCTGGCATTGTCATCTTGGAATATGCCCGTGCCATCAGGGAAGAAAAAATCCATTGATGGAATAACCTGGTCATTCAGTATATTCAGGTAGTCAGCTGACCTCATTCTTTGAGCACATAATGTTGCTGAACCTAGACCTGACCAACTGGAGCAACCCCAGATCATAGCACTGCCCCCACAGGCTTGTACAGTAGGCACTAGGCATGATGGGTGCATCACTTCACCTGCCTCTCTTCTTACCCTGATGCGCACATCACTCTGGAACAGGGTAAATCTGGACTCATCAGACCACATGACCTTCTTCCATTGCTCCAGAGTCCAACCTTTATGCTCCCTAGCAAATTGAAGTCTTTTTTTTTCCAGTTAGCCTCACTGATTAGTGGTTTTCTTAAGGCTACACAGCTGTTCAGTCCCAATCTCTTGAGTTCCCTTTGCATTGTGCATGTGGAAATGCTCTTACTTTCACTCTTAAACATAGCCCTGAGTGCTACTGTTGTTTTTCTTCGATTTGATTTCACCAAACGTTTAAGTGATCGCGATCATTCACGATTTTTTTCTGGCCACATTTCTTCCTCGAAGACGATTGGTCCCCACTATCCTTCCAGTTTTTAATAATGTGCTGGACAGTTCTTAACTCAAGTTTAGTAGTTTCTGCAATCTCCTTAGATGTTTTCTCTGCTTGATGCATGCCAATGATTTGACCCTTCTCAAACAGACTGACATCTTTTCCACGACCACGCGATGTGTCTTTCGACATGGTTGTTTAAGAAATGAGAAGCAACTCATTGCACCAGTTGGGGTTAAATAACTTGTTGCCAGCTGCAGTAATTATCCAATAGGAGGCTCGTACCTATGTGCTTAGTTAAATCCAGGTGGCGACTTTTTTTTTTTTTGGCCAGGCAGTGTATTTCTGTCAACATTTATAATGGTGATAAATGAAAATTTAAAAAGTAAACACTCTTAAATCATGTTATGATGTTATGTGATGACCTTGCATAATTTTCCCACCGGAGGACACTCTGCAACTTCCATGTACACAAGACATGTTTGGAATGCCACAAATACCAGCTGATCTGAGCAGAGCGCAGACGAGTAAATAAATAATTACATATCACAAATGTTAGGGAAATCTATTTGTTTTGTGTGTCTGAAAAAAAAAATATCGGCTGATATATCAGCATCACCAAATATTGGTATTTTTCTTAAAAATCCTGTAATACAATAAACATAAGATGGAGCTTTTACAGTACAAAGGCACATTATCATTTCCATAGGGAAAGTAGACTATGATAACTAATTAAAACAGCATATTCTGAATAGATTAATAGAAAATCTGTTCACAAAAACAATAAACTGCTGGGCAGCTAAAGAATTTACAAAATTGATAATATTTGGTCTCAAGAATATGCTGCCTTTTAATTTAGCAAATAAACAGGTTAAACAGAAGTCAGACACTATGGAGCATGCTCTGATTGATGCAGGTTTTGCATCTTTGAACTGTTGTTTTATGGTAAGCTATAGCAGGTCCTGACTGTAAATGAACTGATACTTATACAGCTTAGTTTTGGAATCATTTTTGCATCTTTGCTCACAATGTTCAGTTGAGAATGAATGAGATACAATTGCTGTATACAAATCATATATAATATACTAATGAGAAGTTCAATACCCAGCAAAAGAACAACACTCCCATCTAACTCAATCATAGAGACCTGACTATGATCAGAAAAGCCAGCTCCCCTCAGGCTTGCTTTTGCAGGCTCCTTTGAACAGTTCTACATTGTTCTGACCATGTTTGAGGAGCAGCAAAAAAACATAATCATAAAACATTTATGCCTCAATTTTTTCTTGCTTTAAAATATTATTCATGAGGAGTTACGGCCATTTTCCTTATCAGATATTGCAATAATTTGGCCTGGAGAGTTAAAAATTACTCACCTCAAGTGTGCAGGTTGGGCAGGTGCCAAGATCTCAGTCTGAGGTCGAGGCCAAAGCACTCACACGAAAAATTATTATCCATATTTTTAACTGTCAATAATCGACTGACCTTGTCACAGCTCCTTCATGACCACATCAGTCATCATTTACAGCTCAATTAAGACGTCATTCTAAATTATTTATCAGTTAGTGGTTTGCTGATCTCTCACACCTTAAAAGTGGAAGGCTGGTGATAACAAAAGCCTGTTCTTATCCTTCATGGACAGTTTGTCTACATAATAATTGTGAAAGGTCTCTTGTTAGTATGCTGGATTACCTTTAAAATTTTAATTGAGCAAGTTCAAAAAGTGTGAAGCCTCAGCTTTTCACTCACACCTCAAGCAGTATTATACACTTACTGCCAGCGAGCAGCAGTTTTATCTTTTAAAATGTTTTCATGCCAGTGAAGCCCTTTGAACCTTGTTTCCAGTTCAAATCCAAAAACTACATTTAGTACTTTTTTCACGTTGGCAAACAGCAGCAAGGTATGCAGTGGGTCAGACAGGCCTTTTGTGAATGGGGACTGAAGTATGCAGCATCTTTGTCCTATTTGTGTACATTTGCTTGTGTGAAGCATCATTTACAATGAAAGCAATCTTAGATACTCACTGATCAAATATCGCGAGTGTAGTCTTTTCTTCTGGTGACTCGGCAAAATATTTTCATTGCTGATCAAGTAATGTTGGTGAGGTTGAGTTGGTGCTGCCACTGTTTCTGTCTACTTGCTAGTAGCCTTTTCTTTGCTTCAAACTTTCAACACTGTTTGGACATAGAAATTTGGATTATTCTGTTAAATTAACACTTCCGGTCTTCCACATTAATGTTATTGTGTTATTAGCTGCTACCCACAACTTTAGTAATAACAGATGGCTAAGGTGGCTATCCTGTAACTGCTAATAGTTAAATGGCTAATATTAACGTGTGCACCGGCTGCGTTAACATTTACAGTATGATAGCTGTTTAGTACTTCTCCATAAAGACCAGGGGTGCCAGTCTTTAGATGCTTCGCCAAATTTGTTGGCTGCTGTTCACGTGTTCAGCTGCTAGTTGTGGGCCTGCCTGTCTGCAGCAGTGCTGTGTGTCAGCTGCAGGAGGTGCAGAGGGTGCTGTTGGTATCGATGCTATTGCAAATGTGTATCTAATCTGATATTCATTATTTTGTATCAATTACTATCTGTGTGTGTGTGTGTGTATTTTTTTTGACAGTCATAATAGGCAGATGATAGAGACTTCTAAAAACATAGGTTTTTGATTATATGATCAAAAGACGTCTCTTGCTGCCTCTGACTGTTGACAGATCCATTCAAACTTTTGCACCCATCATCATCTTCCAGAAAAGTCCTCAATGTGGGTTTAAATTGGCCAAGGACACCACAGATGAAAGACAACTCATAATGAGGTTTCTCCCTTAGGACTCAATGTGGAGCTTTGTCCCAGGAGTTGCTGAAGGTTGTCTGTAGAAACAGTCTACTGCGGGGTGCAAGCCTCAACAGCCAGCCTGTCTGTCACCTTGCCTTCCTGGTGATGTGCAGAAGTGAAGTTTACACAGGGACAAAGTATATTTTGGGACTTCCGCAAGCATGAAGAAGCATACACAAATGCCATATAGGTGAAGCTTTCTGCAATATAGTCATGCCTCATCTTAAGATACTGCAGTGGTGTAACTTCTTCATGTGCGCACCCAAATTTTTCACCATGACTTTTGCCACCATTTTGAACCACTAAGTTTGCTCTTTTTTTTGTTGTTATGGACAGGATGCCGTTACACATCACGATGTCTTAGAGGTGATCTCTGTTCATCTCTAACAACAAATGACAAAGAAAAACCACCATGTAATAAACAGTCTGCTCCAGCTCCTCTCCCATTTGAAAACAGCACAAAGACTTGAGTGCATGATCAATGTGTGTGGAGCTAATAGCTGAGACTAGGTTTATTACTGACTGGAAATCCATTTACTGGGACGGCTAGACTGCTAACATATCCCCAAACCTAAAGTAACCTGATTCTTATGTGTATCAACAGTCAGTGAAAATATATCAATCCCATAGTACTGGAAGTAAGCAAAATAAAGTAAATAGAACTAGAATAAACTATAATGCAGTAAAATCTTTTAAAAAATGGGTAAAAGACAATAAAACATCTAAACTGACAGTCATAGTAATTAATTGTTGTCTCTAAGAGGGTAAATGATTAAAGAAGTGCCTCGCTTAAACTGGCAAGAATAAATATCTCTGATTATCTCAATGCAAACAGTCCTCCACCTCTATAAAAAAATGAAGCTAAAATAGAACACCAAACTTCTGTGACTCAATTTCATGGTCCAGCCGCAAACTATGGAAACACCTGCGAGTCAGAGTGCACAATGGTGCAGTTTAATGCAGCAGCCAGCGGGAGTTCACAGTGCCCAGAGCAGCAGAGAGGAGCGGGGGAATCTACGATCTCGCACGGACCTAAAAATAACACCACATACATAGACCCACAGAAACAGACCTGCTAAATGTGAAGCCCACTTGTGCATTTCCACTACTGTTACACAAAACCTCCTCAGACATTTCTCTGCACAATCAAATTTCCCTTTGGGAATCAGATGACTTTGTGTTTGGGGGAGATAGTGCAGAATGTGATGATCAGGTAAATGAGGACTGACCTTGTGCGCTGGTGTAATCATCGCTGGGCTGATAAGAATCTGCAGCTTCAAGTCCTTACTGCTTGTTACAGTTGAGAACAAAAAGCGCAATCTTTCCCACGTTTACCCTGCACCCGACCTTTCTGCTGTTATTGAAGAGGCACTTTGCGAAGCTAATTATTATTGAAGCTTAATTGAGTGTGTTTTTCAGAAGTTGGCGTTAAACTTTGCAAAGTGTATAAATACAGGATCATTACAGCTGTGAATCTTTATAAAAGTGGAAAAACTTGTGAGGATAGGACAGAAAAAAAATCTCTGTTTTTAACATTTAGTGCTTGAATCTAAAGTCGTGTCTCTCATTTACTCTCTCTTTGCAGTCCGTCTGCTTTGCGGCCAGGCAGCTGTGTGGGGCACCGGGTGTGGATCCTACTAGCTATGACTCACCTTACCTTGGACTTCTCTGTGTGCAGCCCCATCGGTCAGGGTCTGGGGATCAAACTCACGCCTAAATCGGTGCCTCGCTCACGGCCTCGCTTGCAGCCCCTCTGGGATAAGCCTAACATGCTTCACTGGAGAACAGTGAGCCCGTTAGCCCACCGGCTCCTCAGCCCTGTTCCTCCACCCCAAGACAGCAGGGCAGGGATAGTGCCAAAAGTTAAAGGTCAAAAGCATTGGAAGCCAGCACATAAAGGACAAGCGGCCTGTAAGGATTGCCGGCTGAGATACTCTCCAAAAGAGACAGGCGATCCTTTGGCTGTAATAGCAAAAGCTCCAGTGGCTTTATCAAGCGGGAGGTTGTTAATTAGAACCAGGAGGCAGCTCAAATGGGACAGCTATGACAAGTCTCAGGAGGGCCGGACTACCACAGCTGGATATATTGACTGGGGACCCACGGGGACCGATAACATAGATGAGGAAAAAACAGAGCCAAACGTAACGCTGTCCACCAGGGCCGCAACTACTACAGTGGCCACAACCACTAGCAGTACAACCAGGCACAGGACGTTCACTGTGGTGACCACAACAGAGGCCAAGAGCACCACCAAGTCCCCTATCAGCAAGCCGGAGACTGTCAAACCACCAAAGCCATATGGGGACACACCAGGTAAGATATATAACAAGTATTTATTTAGTGTGAATTTCACGATTTAACATGAGTTGGTAGGCTAAAAATGTTTTCTCTCAGTAACTCTTAAACAGACAAACTTACAGAAGTGAAGATAATTCGTCAAGTCAGCAGTGTCCAAACATGTTACTTGGGCTTTCTTTTGCAGCGTGTCTCTTTAATAAAACATTTCTCAGGGGATCTTTAAGCAGATAAAGGTAACACATTTGTTAAATCAGCTCTGAAAACGTTATGAATAAAGGATGAATTGGCTTCTCTCGGCAAAGGTGAACTTTATTTTGTGATATGATGAGCTGCCTAAGGTTATGTTTACATGTGATTTAGGTATATATGTAAAACAGGTTCATGTGTAGCATAGGGATGAAACTTCCATATGTTGCACCTGGTTGCTGCGCTTTCACAGTGGGACAGACTTCCAGCTCCAGGACAATAATTAAAAATATTAAACTAGCAAAGAACAAGGGGGTGAAATTGGGATTCAGTAATTTGAAGGTGTCTTCTACTTATCCCTAGTGATATTGCAAGACAAACTGCTATCACATTTTTTGCTGTACATCTGATGATCTACTTTTCATGAATATAATATTGCAACCTAGGGAAGTAGCCCCTGATATTCACAGACTGTGCCCTTGACCATATTGTAGCCCTCAAGCCTGAAATATTGTATGTGGGCATTTATGGGCATGGATTTTTATGGGCAGCTCCTCTGTAGTGTGGAAACACAATCCTCCCTGCCAGGCATATTAGATTTAGTATGTCATTATGTTTGTGAGGAACATGTTTTTTTTTTTTATTTAAATGACCTATGTAAGTTATGTTTTAACAACCTCTGAACAATAACTGCTAAATGAAGTTTTCCCATTTAGCACAATAGCAAAATCTGTCATAAAATTATGCATGGATCAGGACAGTAGATGTCCTTCATCACCACTTATTCGGCTTCAGTGATAAATGTAAGAGGAAGTCAGAGAAGTTGTGTAATGTAGTTTAATAATTTTCTTTGAATTACTTAATAATGACCTCATAATGTAATGGGAGAATTCAGATTATGAATAAACAGGTCCCGAACTGTTTGCTGTCACTCTGTACTGTTCATGTTCTATATCGAAACAAAGACGTCTCCAAAAAAACTCTTGAACATTATTTATATGTTGTACAGTGGCTTAACTGTTTATAGCGAACACCAAATGAAATGGCAGGACATAATTATCTTGTTATTTTTGTTGTGAGCTCTTCATTTTCTCTTGATTGGGAGGTAAGTGTGAGACCACCTGTGATTCAGATGATGGCTTGATATTGCATCCTGGAGGAAATCAGTCACCACAGCTAACTGAAAGCTGACAAGAAGGGCGAGCCAAGATTTTTTTTCTTCCCCCCAACTGGTAGCATATTATTGTATCAATAAGCACACTGTGTCTGATCAGAGCAGATGAAGAGAACCGTGTTCCAGAGCAAAGACTGGGTGTGTAACTGCAGCAGAAATTTTCCCTCTGCCTTCACAACACATTAACCCTCTGCCTCATATTAGCCCCAAGGCAAGATGTAATTACCACGCGAGCAGCACAGCATTGGATTGCTGATGAATTGAAAGTATTGCAGACGGAGAGGTGCTTAACTTTATGTTTGTCTCTTACTCTCATATCTCCGACATTGTCTTAGAGGATGCTTACGAGATTTCCTAGTCATGATTTATGAATCTTGCATCAGGATAAACTCTTGTAACCATCTTAAATTGATTCTGCTAAACAGGAATTGATTATCACTTTTGCTAAACAGGAAAAGTGATAATCAAACTCAAATGAACCTTTCTAGATTTCTCCTTCTCTCTTTGCCTTATCTCTCATCGGAAATAATTTCTGAGAAGGTTAAGGCCTTCTAGGTGGCTACTGTGTCAAACCTGCCCACTACACACAAGTTTTTTTTTTACTTTAACAGCAGATGAGTTGGCATCAGCTGACAGTAATGCTAACAACAGCATCTAATCTGTGCGTGCTCAAAACAAAAGGCTGCTTTGTCACTGCGGAATAATTGCTGAAAGTTTTTTTGTGCTAAACCAACCCAAATGCCCATTCGTCATGTCAAAACAGATCTAAACAGAGCTGTGTCAACTTCCACTTAAGGTTAATTAATTGTCAGTACAGTAGGAGAGAGGCTGGTGCACATGCACGCAATTTAGATGTACTGCTCTGAAAAATGCATAACCAGTGCAAAGACTGCATGCATGATGTATGCATGCAGAGAGTTCAAGAGCATTTGGCACCCAGCTGGCATCTGCTGAATGTGCTTTTCCCTCCATGGATGTGCCTTGGCATCCTGCAAGCTTACACTTGCTCTGCCAAGCTAACTGTGGCAATTATCTCAGGTGAATGATACAATATTTTTATTTTTATGGAAATGCTGCCACATTTCAATTTACATTCTGGGCATGCAACTTGAAGAACCCCAAGTGATCTTCACCGAGTGTGAGAGGAACTTGAGAGACTATTAGTTGCAGTGTTATGAAGTTTCAGATATCTTATGCTAACTATCTACCAGCCAAATCATTCTACACCAAACATTTTTAATTACTATTGTAATTCTGCACTAATTGATTGTTCCCTATAATCACAGTATCAGTATGCAACCCCGATTCCGAAAAAGTTGGAACGCTGTCTAAATGTAAAAAAAACAAACAAACAAAAAACAAAAACAGAATGCAATAATTTGTAAATCTCATAAACCCATATTTGATTCACAATAGAAGACAGAAAACAAATCAAATGTTTAAACTGAGAAAATGTGCTGGACTGTTGAGCAGATAGAATCTCATTTGTCAAAAATTGCATTTCATGTTGCGTCAATAATCTGCAGGCAGGCCGGTTGAGCCCCCGGACTCTTCTGCTATGAAACTATCTTGTTGAAATAGATGCACTGTGGGATTTAACATTGTCTTGCTGACATGTGCAATACCTTCCCTGAAAAGAGAATCATCTGGTGCCCATGCAGTGATTTCCATGACATGACAGTGTCGCCTGAGGGCCTGAAGATCATGGGTCCATCCTTACCTTTGAGAAACTTTGCCTCTCTAAGATGCACTTTTTTTATACCCAATCATGTTATAGCAATTAACCAAATTAGTTGCAAAATGTTCCTCCAGCTGTTTCTTTTTAGTACCACTTGCCTTTCCAGCTGTTTTTGGCCCCTTTTTTGAGACGTGTTGCTGCACCAACTTCACAGTAAGCAAATATTTTTCTTAAAATGGTACATTTTCTCTGTTCTATTGTGAATAAGATCTGAGTTCATGAAATTTGTAAATCATTGCATTCTGTTTTTCTGAATTGGGTTTGAAAGCTTCTCTGTTTCTAACACCCTCTCTCATTCAGTTTCTGATAGAATGGGTATTCTGTAAAATGTTCAAAATAAATAAAAATGCACATTAAGAGTCAAACACCAAAAATCTCTGACAAAATTATTTTAGTTTGGATGTGCAGTTACAAAAATGACTTCTGCATTACTCTGAATAATCACTAAGAAGCTGCAAAATAGCTGACAAACATGCCTAAAATGATGTATTTAGTATGCTAATGAACCAATTATTGTCTAATCAAATATTCAGTTGTTCATTCTTGCACTTATTTCTAATACCTGCTTCTTTTCAATATTGTGTTGATGGAGTCTACAGATTGAGTCTCTGTTTTAGGGAGAATTGTAGCAGCATGGACTGGCCTTTCTTCTGTCATGTCCTGGGCCGTTGGCCCAGCGTTTTGTGTTAGTTTATTTCCTAGTGTTGTGATATGTCTGCGTCGCTGTCCTGAGTCTGTGCCTGTTCCCCGTGTTTAGTCAGTATGTTCCTTGGTTTGTCACTTCCTGTTTATTTTGACAGTCTGGTTTTTCTGTGCTTTGTGTTCAGCTTTGCTTCCCCTGTGTAATTAGTTTCATTTGCCTCACCTGTTGTTCCCTGCTGTTTCCTCTTGCCCTGATTACCCAGTGTGTACTTAAGCCCTCAGTTTTGTTTTGTTCTCTGTTGCGTCGTTGATGTTGTGTGCCCGTGTGTTCCCTGTGTTTGCCCGTCGTCTCCCTTCCAAGATTTTTGTATTTGTTTTTCCCCTGCTTAAATAAATCCCTTTTAAGTTACGCTGACTTCTGGAGTCCTTCGTGTCAGCCATTCCTCGCCTGTTTCCTCCCCGGCCATGACAGAACGACGCAACCAGACTATGGACCCCGCGGATACCAGGAGCCCCTCCGAGCAAGAGGAAGTGATTTTGGAGCTCATAGATCTCTCCAGGAACATCATTCATGCCACTGATGAACCCCGTCAGATTATTCAGGCAATTTTCTGCTGCAGACTTTTTTCTTCCTCCACTTGGCTCCTCACCCATCCTGACACTGCCTCCCTTGCCCATTCCATAATCATGCTCCGGAAAAACTTACAAGCTAAACTGTATAATATTGGTCGCCCTGTCCAGGGCAAAGACACAACCTTTTTCCTCCAAGCCATCACTAATTCACCTCTCCTGCAGCCGGTCATCTCACCTCCGTCGTCTCCTCCGCACCACTGCAGCTCAGCACCACAGGCGCTGCCTCGCTTTCCGGATCCGCCGTCATCCCTTCAACTCACCTCTCCCACCTCGTCATTTTCATCCTTTCACCCACAGCCCACCGCCTCCCCAGACCTCTCTTGGCTGCCAGATGATGTGGAGATTATTGATTCACCTCTGCTGGTGGACATCCTGGATGCTGAGAATCGTGCTTCCCACTCCAACAGAACGCGAAGGAAGCAGCGCTCCCGGCGTCGCCGTGCTCCTCCCCAGCCACTCTCGCCTCAGTCAGCTGTAGCGCCCGCTCAGTCGCAGTCTTCCCAGTCAGCTGTAGCTCCAGCTCCCCCTCAGTCGCAGTCTTCCCAGTCAGCTGTAGCTCCAGCTCCCCCTCAGTCGCAGTCTTCCCAGTCAGCTGTAGCTCCAGCTCCCCCTCAGTCGCAGTGTTCCAAGTCAGCTGTAGCTCCAGCTCCCCCTCAGTCGCAGTGTTCCAAGTCAGCTGTAGCTCCAGCTTCCCCTCAGTCGCAGTGTTCCAAGTCAGCTGTAGCTCCAGCTTCCCCTCAGTCGCAGTGTTCCAAGTCAGCTGTAGCTCCAGCTCCCCCTCAGTCGCAGTGTTCCAAGTCAGCTGTAGCTCCAGCTCCCCCTCAGTCGCAGTGTTCCAAGTCAGCTGTAGCTCCAGCTCCCCCTCAGTCGCAGTGTTCCAAGTCAGCTGTAGCTCCAGCTCCCCCTCAGTCGCAGTGTTCCAAGTCAGCTGTAGCTCCAGCTCCCCCTCAGTCGCAGTGTTCCAAGTCAGCTGTAGCTCCAGCTCCCCCTCAGTCGCAGTGTTCCAAGTCAGCTGTAGCTCCAGCTCCCCCTCAGTCGCAGTGTTCCAAGTCAGCTGTAGCTCCAGCTCCCCCTCAGTCGCAGTGTTCCAAGTCAGCTGTAGCTCCAGCTCCTCCTCAGTCGCAGTCCCAGACCCCTCAGTTAGCTCCAGCTCCCTCTGTTCACCCTGCTCCAGCTCCCTTAGCTCCAGCTTCCCCTGCACCTGTACCTGTTCGGCGGGTGGGGGCAGCCACGGACGGGCTGACCTCGGCACTCGCACCTGTTCCGCGGGTGGGGGCGGCCACGGACGGGCGGACCTCGGCACTCGCACCTGTTCCGCGGGTGGGGGCGGCCACGGACGGGCTGACCTCGGCACTCGCACCTGTTCCGCGGGTGGGGGCGGCCACGGACGGGCTGACCTCGGCACTCGCACCTGTTCCGCGGGTGGGGGCGGCCACGGACGGGCTGACCTCGGCACTCGCACCTGTTCCGCGGGTGGGGGCGGCCACGGACGGGCTGACCTCGGCACTCGCACCTGTTCCGCGGGTGGGGGCAGCCAGGTCCAAGCCTTCGCATCGGTTTTCTGTGTTAGCTGCAGCAGCAGGGTCTCAGTCAGCTCTAGCTCCAGTCGCTCTCCCTCGCCTTCAGTCAGCTCCAGTAACTCTTCCTCGGTCCCCAGTGTCAGCTGTTTCAGTGCCCTCTCAGTCAGTTCCCTCAGCCCCTGTCTTAGTTCCTTCGGTTTTGGTCCCAGTTCCCTCAGCTCCTGCTCCTTCTGTAGCTCCAGTAGTGTCAGCTCCCTCTCAGGCCCCAGTGTCAGCTAGCTCTCGGTCTGTTTCCACGCAGCCAGATCTCCCTAGCTCTCGGTCTGTTTCCACGCAGCCAGATCTCCCTAGCTCTCGGTCTGTTTCCACGCAGCCAGATCTCCCTAGCTCTCGGTCTGTTTCCACGCAGCCAGATCTCCCTAGCTCTCGGTCTGTTTCCACGCAGCCAGATCTCCCTAGCTCCCGGTCTGTTTCCACGCAGCCAGATCTCCCTAGCTCCCGGTCTGTTTCCACGCAGCCAGATCTCCCTAGCTCCCGGCCTGTTTCCACGCAGCCAGATCTCCCTAGCTCCCGGCCTGCTTCCACGCAGCCAGTCGTCTCCCGGCCTGCTTCCACGCAGCCAGTCGTCTCCCGGCCTGCTTCCACGCAGCCAGTCGTCTCCCGGCCTGCTTCCACGCAGCCAGTCGTCTCCCGGCCTGCTTCCACGCAGCCAGTCGTCTCCCGGCCTGCTTCCACGCAGCCAGTCGTCTCCCGGCCTGCTTCCACGCAGCCAGTCGTCTCCCGGCCTGCTTCCACGCAGCCAGTCGTCTCCCGGCCTGCTTCCACGCAGTCCCCTGCACCTCGGCTATTCCCCGAGCAGCCCCTGCTGCTCAATAAAGCAGCAGTGTGCCCTGTTCCGCGGTCCCAGCCTACGCATCCGGTGCCTCACTATGTAGGCCCCGTTCAGCCCATGGGCTCAGCTCAGTCCGAGCCGATGGGGGTCTCCGCTCAGTCCGAGCCAGGGGGTCCCGCTCAGTCCGAGCGCTCCGCGCCAGAGGGTCCCGCTCAGTCCGAGCCGATGGGGGTCTCCGCTCAGTCCGAGCCAGGGGGTCCCGCTCAGTCCGAGCGCTCCGCGCCAGAGGGTCCCGCTCAGTCCGAGCGCTCCGCGCCAGAGGGTCCCGCTCAGTCCGAGCCGATGGGGGTCTCCGCTCAGTCCGAGCGCTCCGCGCCAGAGGGTCCCGCTCAGTCCGAGCCGATGGGGGTCTCCGCTCAGTCCGAGCGCTCCGCGCCAGAGGGTCCCGCGCAGTCCGCGCCAGAGGGTCCCGCTCAGTCCGCGCCAGAGGGTCCCGCTCAGTCCGCGCGCTCCGCGCCAGAGGGTCCCGCTCAGTCCGAGCGCTCCGCGCCAGAGGGTCCCGCTCAGTCCGAGCGCTCCGCGCACGAGGGTCCCGCTCAGTCCGAGCCGATGGGGGTCTCCGCTCAGTCCGAGCGCTCCGAGCCAGGGGGTCCCGCTCAGTCCGAGCCGGTGGGGGTCTCTGCTCAGTCCGAGCGCTCCACGTCACCCGAGGGTTCCCCACCAGAGCCCGGGGTCGCCCTTCTCCGCCGCCGCATGCCCCGCGGTCGGCCTCCAGTGTCTGCTCCCCGTCACCGCCGCCGCATGCCCCGCGGTCGGCCTCCAGTGACCCCTCCTCGTCGCCGCCGCCGCGGGGAGCGCGGTCGGCCTCCAGTGACCCCTCCTCGTCGCCGCCGCCGCTGGGAGCGCGGTCGGCCTCCAGTGACCCCTCCTCGTCGCCGCCGCCACTGGGAGCGCGGTCGGCCTCCAGTGACCCCTCCTCGTCGCCGCCGCATGCCGCGCGGTCGGCCTCCAGTGTCTTCTCCTCGTCTCCGCCGCCGCCGCTGGAAGCACGGTCAGCCTCCGGTGCCTGCTCCCCGTCGCCGCCGCCGCTGGGAGCGCGGTCGGCCTCCAGTGACTCCTCCTCGTCGTCGCCGCCGCCGCTGGGAGCGCGGTCGGCCTCCAGTGACCCCTCCTCGTCGCCGCCGCCGCTGGGAGCGCGGTCGGCCTCCAGTGACCCCTCCTCGTCGCCGCCACCGCTGGGAGCGCGGTCGGCCTCCAGTGACCCCTCCTCGTCGCCGCCGCATGCCGCGCGGTCGGCCTCCAGTGTCTTCTCCGCGTCTCCGCCGCCGCCGCTGGAAGCACGGTCAGCCTCCGGTGCCTGCTCCCCGTCGCCGCCGCCGCTGGGAGCGTGGTCGGCCTCCAGTGACTCCTCCTCGTCGTCGCCGCCGCCGCTGGGAGCGCGGGCGGCCTCCAGTGATTCCTTCTCGTCCTCGTCGCCGCCGCCGCTGGGAGCGCGGTCGGCCTCCCTCGTTGGGATTTTGCTTTGTGGCCCCTTGGCCTCTGCGGCCTCCTGACTGTGTGTTTTTTGTTTTTGGATTTCCCACTGACTCCCCTGAACTGTGGACTGTTTTTTCCCCTGCTGTTTTTTGTTTTGTCATAGCTCCTGGACTGTTCCTTGTTTCGACCCCCTGTTTTGGACTGTCTCCGGCCTTGTGCCGTCGCCTTTTGTTCTGGGCCTGTGTTTTTGTTTTCTTCCTGTACGGGTTTGATTTGTTTTGTTCACGCCCTGTGATTTCTGTTTTGCTCCCTGTCTTTGTTTTGGTTTCGGGCCCCCCCCCCTGGCCCCCCGCCTCCCGCCCTTGTCTGGTTTTGTTTTCTGGTTTTGGCCGTCGGGAGCCGGCCTTTGAGGGGGGGGTACTGTCATGTCCTGGGCCGTTGGCCCAGCGTTTTGTGTTAGTTTATTTCCTAGTGTTGTGATATGTCTGCGTCTCTGTCCTGAGTCTGTGCCTGTTCCCCGTGTTTAGTCAGTATGTTCCTTGGTTTGTCACTTCCTGTTTATTTTGACAGTCTGGTTTTTCTGTGCTTTGTGTTCAGCTTTGCTTCCCCTGTGTAATTAGTTTCATTTGCCTCACCTGTTGTTCCCTGCTGTTTCCTCTTGCCCTGATTACCCAGTGTGTACTTAAGCCCTCAGTTTTGTTTTGTTCTCTGTTGCGTCGTTGATGTTGTGTGCCCGTGTGTTCCCTGTGTTTGCCCGTCGTCTCCCTTCCAAGATTTTTGTATTTGTTTTTCCCCTGCTTAAATAAATCCCTTTTAAGTTACGCTGACTTCTGGAGTCCTTCGTGTCAGCCATTCCTCGCCTGTTTCCTCCCCGGCCATGACATCTTCCATAACTGCTTTAACTCAGCAGCTCAGAAAATGTATATACCTTTGCTGCTTAGGCACTCACTAACTATTAGATCACAGTACACGTAGAGGTATGCAGCTGTACAGTAAATGCACATTATGACCCATGAATACTGTATGCTAGCACAAATGCAAGCCATGAATGTACTCTGTGTCATCCCCATGTGGCATGCGTGTAACATGACTGTAATCATTTCAGAGTGTAATCACTGTCAACCGTGAATGCAAAATTGGCAGAGAGTAGAAGAAGCTACGTTCGCCTGCTTACTCACATGGGGGTGGAGGAAATATCCAAAATGCCTTTAAAAAAAAAAAAAAAGAAGTACTGTAGATTGTTTCCACAGTGGTCTGAATTTTATATTTTGTTGCTTGGCTGTGGTCAGGTAAAATCATTAATATTTAAGGTTATAGTGAATTTTTGACCACTCCTTGCACCTTCATCACTGTGAGGATAGAAAAAAAAAATTGTAGAAAAGTAACTTCAGCACTTTCCTGTAAACATGTTCTCCAAGTTTACAGGAAATGTCTTCAAACATTTAAAGCTCCCAAAATTTAAACCTTAACCCCAGGCTAAGCCCAGCCTAAGATTGCCGTTACCATGGTAACAGCCAGTTATATCCACATTGACTGTTGGCGCTCAACAAAAAAAAAAGGAGGAAAACAGGGCTCATTGTGGTTTGCTAACATTGTTATGGAGAGAGCAAAGAGAAAGGAAAGAGTTTTTAGATTCTGCAGTAAGCCACTGGAAATTGTTTTTGTGTGTCCAAAGGAAACTGTCCCGATCCTGACTGAAGAATTCACAGAACTGCACTGAAACCTGTAAATAACCCCGCCTATGCTACAGGATTTTATGCAGCACAAAGTTTTCAGTGTTTTACTGTTTCACAGTGTTTAAACCGTTAGCTGTTGGTGTCATTTTTTTTCCACATTTCACAGTCTTTGCTGTGTTTTCAAAGTAGTATGTCCATATAATTGCTGGATTCTTTAAAAAGACAAACATTTTCTGCCGGGTTAAACGAACTGAAAGGTCAGATGTGGTCGCTGCATTAGGCATTCTTTTCTTCTTTGAAAATAAAAGTCTTCAAGAATTCATTGTATGGTAATCCTGCTTAAGATAGTCCATGACTAAACTGCTTTGTGTGACAAGTTAATTAGACATCTGAAGACCGACTCTAATAGTCAGTCTTTGTGTGTGAGAGATTGTAACTGAATTTGATCCAGCTACGATCAAATCTATTGATGTTAGTCTCCAGAAGTGAACATTGAACTGTTTCATCACACCTGCCATTGGGATTGAATCGGTTACTGTAACATTTTTCCCCAACTCGTTTGGGTTGGTAGAAAATCAACTGCATAGTGACACAAGGAGAGCACACAACAACTTGCCAGCTTGCCTGAGTGAGTTGCACTTGTTGAATGCAGGCTGTGTGTCTTAACTCCCACTCACTGTTGGCATGGACAGTACAGGACAACACAAGGGGACAGCTCTTTCTGGTATTGTTGAAAACTCAGCATGTTTAGACCAGGATAAAGAAACGAATGTTGCTCTTAATCTGTGTAAAGGAAGTAGCTTTCACGTGCCTTCTGTCTACTTAACCTAGTTTGAACTATTCTCATGCATGTCATCTGCCAGCACATCCTTTTAACACCTGTTAAGTTTATTGGCTTGCAGCCTTAGGTGTCTATGATTCTGTAATTAGGTGCCTTTTTACAGTGTTGCAGCCAGCACAATGCAGCCTTTGTGGTTAATAGCTGCAATGCAATCTGTAGTTTCTTGTATTAAGACAATATGCCAGCATTGTGCATCCTCAACATCTTGCATATCTCAGTTTGGATTGGAGTTTTTCTGGATACTGCAGATGTAAGTGAATGGGCTCCTGTTGATCCTGCTCTCATAGCTCTCTGGCCATCATAGAGGGGTTGAGTGAGGAGGTGAGGGAGGCGGGTGGGGGGTGTTATAGCTGTAGAGCCTCCAGATGCTCACTGATTGTTCCTGTTGTTTGTGCTGCTAGCAACTTCGACCCCCCTCTACTCTACGCAGATGGCGCTGTCAGCTCCATTATGGATATGAGATGATTAAAACTCCAGTCAGCAAACCCGCTACTGATAACTTGGGTCTTGTTAGATGATCTGAGGGTTGCAAGGTTAAATATTGCAGAGTTATGTAGAGCGAGCAGACACCACCGCGTGTTCCTGAAAGATACCGTTGATCCTTACAGATCTGTCGGTGTCAGCAGATGTACGTGGCGGATGGTTAAAGCGAAAAGAATTGCATTCAGCGTAGGAACCGGGAGGTCTTTAAAATAAATGGATCCATCTGGTCACGTCATGTTATCAAGTTTGTGATGGGCGTGTGGGTGAAACGAATGGAGTAAATAAGTAAGTTTACATCCACTGTGGAGAAAAGTGAGCACATGTAAAATGTATGTTAAGTGTCTCAGCGATCTATTTTTAAAGAAGTGAGCTCAGTGAACATTGTAATGTAGATTTTTGACCTGCGTAGACCCGTATAGGCGTATAATACAGCCACTTCAACAGCGAGAGCTACACACACAGAGACAGGGAGAAATCACTTTTCCCAACAGTTACCATGGCAATCCAATAAGGTTGCCTTTACTCTCTGTATTGACTCTCAATAAAGTGAGTAAAAATGAATCTCCTTTTCTCAAGCATTAAATCTGGACTTAAATGCTGATGCCCCGCGACAGGCGTGCAGAGTCAAACCCCCTGTTCCCGATTTATGGAAAACTCAGCCAAGAGGAGCTGAACGGGCTACACTGAGCAGATGCTGTTTCGCTCTCTGTTTTCTCCTGCTCCTTCTTCAAGGTTTGACACATCTGCCTCAAGGAAGAAGCATACAGATGTTGACTGAGACACTATTTTGGCTATATTAGATTGTTCTGTCAATCAAAAGTTCTAAAGGAGAATTTTAATGTGATTTCCTGTTATATTTGTTGGGTTTTGTTAAAAAAAAAAGAATTACAAAAAGCATTGCATTGCCTGACAGGAGTCGTGCATTGCATGTTTTAGATCCGTTCACCTGCTAAACAGTTCAGCTAAGCTTTGCTAGGTTCACAAATACGCCTCCTGTCACCAACATGACAGTATACAGATTTAAGGAAGGCTGTTTGAAGCTGCCTCAGTAACAACAGCATTTTACACCCTCCTGAAACTGCAGTAATTTTCATTTGTGTGTTGTAGGCTGAGCTCTTGTGTGTTCCTTGATGTTTCTAATACAGAAGATGAGCGTATGCTTGTGAAAAAGAGGTCACTGCCTAACTTGAAGATATGGACTCTGGCTGCCTCCTTTTTTTTTGTGGCCATTTTAACATTTGCCATGCAGTTTGATTTATGCAGCAATGCCTTTGACATTGAGAGAAAAGATGTGCGGAGTAATTGCTTCAGATCTATCGCTCTTTAGCTTTCTTCCTCTCTCTGTCCTGCTCCTCACTCGGCCTGTCTTAGCCTCTTCTTCAGTGAGTGCTTTAGATTGCTTGGCGACTCTGTGGAAATCAACCCTAGACTGACACTTTGACACCAGCATTAATTGGCAATTCCTAGTTATCAACAGGCAACCTTTGATGGAAGCCTTCTCCTAACCTGTTTTGCTCAGTCTTGGGGGATTTGTATAGGCATGTATCGAGTGTGCCGGAACAAATGCACTTTGCAATCTGTGGGAATGAGGTTGCTCAACCTCTATAAGCTGAAACTCTGGTTTACAAATGAGGACCCTTTCCTACTTTTTTCAGGTGCTTTTAAGCGAATACTGCGTGGGTTTAGGTTCCATTACCTCTAAATCACTCTTTGCAAATAATTCCTAAACCCGCTACATGCAGACAATCCAGCAGACGCACACAATAACTCATACATATGCATAGTGATTAAATATTGATTTTCTTTGTAGCGCCACCAAGATCGCATTGTTGCATCATTCTTACTCAGGGAAAAGTCTGCAGTTTAGATGCTGTCACATAATTCACCACTGAAACAGCAGACAGACAAATCACTGGAAATGTACGATAAAACAAGGCTGGAGGGTTTCTCTAGCTAGAAATATGTAAAGTGTTGAGATATGAGAGAATTTTTAATTGCAGAATATCACCACAACTGAAATATCAAATATTGTAGGTGTAGCACATGACATTTTATATTGGATCAAGGTTATTTATGGAGTCTGTACTGTGCAGAAAGGGTAACTAGAGTCTTGCACCATCTTTTGGGTGTTGAAGATTTCAATGACAGAATTTTTGCACAAGAAGATATTTTGATATGCCCCTGAAAAAAACAAACAAAAACACAATGCTAAATTTACTACATTCATACTTACTGGAAACACTCATTTAATAACCAGTTAGTTTTACCCAAAAATAACATTTTGTGTGCATAATCTTTTTAAGCCAAAGTGATATCATAGGACATGTGGCTGCATTAATGACTGATCAGTTTATCCCCTAAAGATCAAACTGAATTAGAGATAAATATGTTTGAGAGAAAAATGTTGTAGCTGTATTTTCCTTCATAAAGACAGCCATAATCACCATTTTGCAACTCTAGAAATCGATGAATTATAAATATAACTTATCAAGTCATCTGACTAGAAGCTTAAAGCAGCAACAATCAAGTTTTTGCCACTTGGAGGCAGCAGAGCAATCTGCAAACATAATTTTTTGGAAAGTTGTAATGGCAAACGTGTTAAGAAAATGTTTTTGCTTCACACCTTCAGCAGACTGAAAGTCCAGTATTCACTGTTCCAGTTCCTGAGAGAAATGTCTGCTGCTAAAGTTGCTGACTGTGTCTGCTGTTTGGTGCCAAACCGGTAAAAAACACATCAAAATGAGGGAAAAAGAAAGCACGGAGACTCAAACTATATATGCAGAAAGGTTGAGGGTTTTAAACTAAACTGGAACAGTCTAAAGAAGGTCCTCTAGACCTGCACCGACATAGACATATTTTTCTTTTCCCTTGCTCAACCTCTCCACCAAGGTGGGGGGCATTATTTTTTGTACAATCCTGATCACATACAACCGCCAAACAGTAGTGAAAACATGCCCCAATCTTTGTGGAGGAAGGGTTCAAACCCTCCCAGCTAGGAGCTGGGAGGGTTTAACAATACATATACATATATGTAAAATTGGTTGAGAACTGAAGAAGCCTTTCGGATGAGAGGTGAAACGTCTTCAAGAAACAAAAAGAAGTCCAGTCGCCTTTTTCAAGCTCCAGAGACTACTATGACCTGGATGACTGAGAATCTACACAGACATATATGTAAAATTCACTATTTTTGTTGTTCTTGACCTTTTTGCTGTGCTGAGACAGGCATTTGTCATTAATGCATTAAACCTAAAAATACCATAGAAAAACAGATATTACCAGCCAGGCGCATTAATTGACTCCCCAGAGTTTTTGTGTCTAAGCTGTGGCTCTTTTATTAAAAGTAGGTGGCGAGGGGAAATTTAATTTAACTGCAATCCTTTTTGTTGACATGTTCATCAGGCTGTCACAGCCATGAAGGTGAAAAATCTCATTTATTCCTTGCTGGGAGCATTGATGGGAGCTCCACAGAGGTCACAGGCCAGCAGTCCCTTCCTCTTTGTATCACTTTATGTCCCGTCCCTTTTTTCTCTTCCTTCCTCCCTCTGCCCGTGCGACTCTCAGCTGCAGTTTGTTTGGCAGCGATTTGACCAAACAAAAGCTAACTGGGTATCTCCAAAGCAAGGTGACTGCCAAAGGTGATTTTTCAAGCTGACTGCCAGGACACAACGAGTTTTAGATAAAGAGGCCAAATTTTCCTCCCTCCAACTGGCAGTTGTGGATTAAAATAGAACTTGCCTCTGCACTCAGATTTGTCACCCATGTCATTATCTGCTCTATTATTCCTGCAGCCTTAAACGTACTGCCCTGAAAATTAGGATGTGATGGACTTAATGTTGTGTTTGTGTTGTTTGGACCTCACATTCTTGGGTTCAGTTGTTTCATTAAAGAACTGTAGTTGGAAACTACGCACGTTTTGGGCTCCAAATGGCAGCCAGAAGTAACTTAATGAGCAACTTTGACTTAAATACCATTAAAAAATATAATATTAAAATATAAAACCACATCAATTAACTAGACACAGCATGCTCATATTTACCAGTGTAGCCAATCGGATTCCTCTCATATAAAATTATAGAATACTAAACATGTTTACAGACGTCAATCATCAAATTCATCAATTAATGACAGTTTGTAATTTTCTAATTGAAGTTCCACTTGTTTTCCTGAGCTCAGTCGTGTCCATAGGAGGCTGGGAAGGAGCACAGCCTAATTCTGTCCCGTAATGTGATTTAATCAGTAATGGCTTAACAAATCAAATTAGTGCAGCTTTTGATTTTAAAATCTACTGACTGGAAAGTCCCCCTCTTTCAATCTGACATCAATATAAAATGAAGCAATCCTTAGAGGACTCCTCAGCTATTGATCAAGGTCGGGTCAGCTGTATTGTGCCTGAACTTGGACAGATGTTAATTTACAGCTGAACACTTTCAGCTTAACAGCTTCAGCATACGCCTGACACAGGCAGAGAAGGGGATAGAGGATAGAGAGGGGATATGAGGTAAATGCAAATGACTTGCTGGATAAGTTAATGTGCCTTTGCCATGGCAAGGGACCCTGATTGCACTGGGAAGGTAAGGCTTCCCTGAGCCAGCCAGAGATATCATTAATCCAAGGTTGACCTGGTATGTTTTGCGCATGGTCCTAACCACCTAAGTTTATCATCTAAGAGGAGGCCGTCCAGGTGGATGGAAAGCAGAAGAGAGGTTGTGTGCTTTTCTAAAAGGACTGAGCAGCACTTCCTTTTGAGCGTTTCCCGAAGACAAATTGGCTTGGATCAGCAGCTAGGCAGCTGGCTGATGGAGAGGTGAGATGTATAAGGGCCACGTGGGCATTTTCATCATGGCATTTTCTTTTTCTTTTTTCTGGCCTCCCGCAGCATGTCACCTGCTGCAGTGTGTCATTGTGTCCTAGTTGTTCTCATGCATTATCACTCAGCCACACACATACACACTAACCTTACAGTACAGGGCTTTAGGCCTGCACTAATCCTTAGTTTAGACATGGACTGCACAGTTTTGTGCAAGTGTTTAAATAATAACAATGATTTTGTGCTTTAGTCATACAGAACAATGGGGGACATGTGGGCTTCATATATCTATACCTATCTATACCTATCTCTCTCTCTCTCTCTCTCTCTCTCTCTCTCTCTCTCTCTCTCTCTCTCTCTCTCTATATATATATATATATATATATATATATAATTAAGATATATTGCAGTAATTAAGATATATTGCATAAACAAAAGGCTGAATCACTTTATGTCCAGCTTAGCAAAACAATCCTATAAACCACAGACCTGGAAGATGTCAGTGAAGTGTGGAAAATTACAATGATACGGTTTCCATTGGGTTGACTTGTGATTATACAGAGGTTAGTGGGTTTTCTAATCCTCCTTAGATCAAATAATAACGAGCAGTGAAATAACCAATTCTTACAACAGCGTTCTATTCTAAATTGCTCAGGACTCAGTCTATATGAGTTATCATTTCCCCAACCAGCAGCCGTTCTGTCCTTCTGATAGCGCTATAATTGGGGCGCAATTTTTTTTCCCAATAATGATTTTATAAGAGCAGGAAGACGGGTCCAAATAGATCAGTGTATCATGAATATTAACAGTCAGTGGATAAGAGTGTGACCTAAGAAGTCCTTGCAGTGACTGAGTCCATGTTTACTGCAGTTGAGATTCTTATTTTAAATGTAGAAATATTCAATGTTATTTTCATTATTTACAGATAACTAAACACAAAAAGTAAGAATTTGTATTTGGTTGCTTATTTCTTTGTAAGAATGCTTCTTGTCACTAAATAAATAAATCTTATAATAAACCCTTGGAAAGCCCATTTCGTTCCCCTTAAGTGGAGCCACATTTGTAAGGAAAACACATTTGTGGGTTGAGCAGCAGAGTTCAGTATGTGCCAGATCTTCTCTGCTAATGCCAAACAGCTTATTCTGCTAATGACTCGTGTTTGGTGTCATTTATTGGATTGGATGAAGTCTGAAGAAACAAGACATATTGGCAATCTGGCTGTTCATTCATGTAACAAGCAGGGGCCTCAGTAGCATGTGGAAGAACCATACACAGCCACAACAGCCTGGCACCTCCTCCTCATGCTGGTCACCCACTGCTGTGGGATGGCAGCCCATTCTTCAACCAGCATTTGTCGCAAGTTAGCCAGTGGGGTTGTGTTGGTCACTCTGTCATGAACAGCAGCCCAAGCTGTTCAGTGGGGTTGAGGTCAGGAGTGCAAGCAGGCCGTTCCATCCTCCTCACGCCCAAATTTTGGAGGTAGTCTCTGACAAACCCCATCCTGTGGGGGCGAGCGTTGTTATCTTGGATGATAGATCTCACCTTGATATCTCTCGGCATTGTGATTCTCTCCATGATGACAAGCCTGATTGTCAGCACCCGTGGCAGCAGAAGCTCAAAACGACATGTATGATAAAAAGACCCAAAATATGTCGGAGCTGGAGAAATATTGGAGCATATGACACCAAAAGATTACGATTTCATTAGTTTGAGGTGTGCAAAACAGCTTAAACGTGACAAAGTGTTTCACTTACACAACTTCAGATGAATGCAGATGCTTTCTTGCTCGACATCTGGGTACGCACTTGTTTTGTAACACATTTGGCACGGCTAGTTTGCCATCCTAAGGAGGACTGCTACATATATCAGCATGTCTTGTTCCCCTCAGTGACCCAAAATCAATTAATGCAGCTTTAAGCTGAAGTTTGATTCATATAATGTGCGTGCACGCGCCTGTGTGCATGTGTGTAAGTAGTCTTGCTCATTAACTACGCATTGGCATGCATCCATTTTCAGAGTGCTCAGACTACAGATGAGGATAAAATTTTGATCTTTTTTTAATTATATATATGTAACCTATCGAATCATTTACTCTCATTCAGTGTTTCAATAAAAGCCTCGAGGCAGAATCTACAAAGACAAAGTTATGGGAAAACATGCCAGCTCCTGATTGTGAGTTTGGTTTATTTTCTTTTTTTGATGACATCATTCTAAATTCTCAGCAGATTAGAAAACTTGGAACTCGTGAACCCGTTCGAGTTGACTGTAATGAAATAATTTCTGTCAGTCTTGAACTCGCAGGCGCAGTGTCATCAGCACTTGTTCTGATTGTTATCCTCTACATTTTAAGAGGACCGGCCTCGAAACTTTGTCGAGTGCAGCGAGTTTGTGCAATTCAAAAAGCAAAACAGAAGTGAAGTGCTTGGGCCGTGTGCTGTGAACAACAGGTGAATCCATTTCCTCTACAAATGATTGTAATTCTCTGCTCTCCTGCTCATTTCTGCCTTTTTACAGGTTTGGCAGTTCACCAGATAATCACAATCACTGTGTCTCTCATTATGGTTATCGCGGCCTTGATCACAACACTCGTCCTTAAAAACTGGTAGGAAAGATTCCTTTACTTTTGCCTCATAACACGTCGGCCGCGGACCCTCATTCCCTTTCAGAAATCCTAATAGATGACCGAAGGTACAAGGTATGATTTTATGTTTGTTTCTTGTCTTTGGTGCGTGTTTTTGTAGCTGTGCGCAGTCTGGAAATGGTCGCCACAATAGCCATCAGCGAAAGATCCACCAGCAAGAAGAAAGCTGCCAAAACCTGACAGACTTCACCCCAGCTCGGGTTCCCAGCAAGGTGGACATATTCACTGCCTACAATGACAGCCTACAGTGCTCACATGAGTGCGTTCGGACTGCTGTGCCCATCTACACTGATGAGATGATCCAGCAGACGCCCGTCTACAAGACTGCGTATAACGGAAACAGGTACTGACTATATGACAGGGGGGATGTGCACTTTCTCAGCCATTCAACACTGGAAATCCACAGTGTAAATGTTATTATCAAGTGGCTTAAATTTGATGAAGCCCCATGCTGAGCAGCAAAGCTTGATCAGTTTAAAACGGGTTAAGAAATGTTCCAGTAACTTGTGCCCGGGATTAAGACGCATTAAATAAAAACAGATGGGGGGAAAAAGTACATTGAAATGCCGACCATGAATCCTCGCGTTCGTCTCCGGGCTCGTGCTGCTACTCTGCACCACAGTCAGCTCCAGTCAGTATTTTGCTCGAGCAAATCTACACATAAATTGGCGGACTGTTTCCCATCACCTCATCCATCTGCCGCATGCCTCAGCGTGTTCAAGCTGCATGCAAAAGAAAAAAAAAAAAACATGTTCCAGTGATTTTCATTGCTGTAATGAGTCAGCTAATAAATGCAAGTCATTAGGATGTCTTTACAGTGCCACTTTCTGCCTGTCTCTTTATGGGAGTATTTAACGTGGCACATGGGTGTATACTTTAAACTTTAATACCCACGAGTCCTGTAATATTAGTAAATGCACTTCACATGTCCAAATTTATTGACCCAGTTAATCAGTGTTGTATATGTATACCAAAAAATATGGAATGAGATCTAATGTTGGCAAGTCAAGTTTAAAATGAATGTGTGTGTGAACATGTGTCAGTGAGCTTGACATCAAAACTGAGCACCCATTGTATTGCCACGGCTACAATAAGTTGGTGGAGTATTGACAGTGTTTGCTGTCTGAGTGGATCGCACAGTCATCTGAGCCGCAGGGCCAGCAAAGATGGTCACACTTACTCAGTGGTTCCAAACCCTGTAACAGATTCATTATGTTGGCAGGGAGGGCAAAATAATTCATCTGGTGTAAATAGTCTGCTTTTAAATTATAGAAGGATTGTTACATTTTTATAGCTTGTTTTTTGTCAGGTTAAGCAACAGCACTGCTGAAAAATGTAGAACTTTTTCCAGGCCAGCAGTCCCAGGCTGACAGAGACTTTCACCAAGTGGAGGTCTCTGTCAGCCTGTTTGTCTGTGTCTGTGACAGTGGTACCGTGTCGACTTTGGCGCTTAAAGCTAACAGGAGACATAATTAGGCCTTGGAGCCTGTGCAAGATAAGGTCTGTAAAGAAAAGTTGTTTTGAGGAAAAGTCACTGCTCACCAATAATATCTTTTTAGAATGGATACAGGGGTTTTACTGTCAACTAATATACTGTGATTGCATCTAACATAAAAATGTAACGAGTGTGACTACATCATACAGTATCTATTCACATGAGTTAACTACCTGCAGTATGACCCCGACTTCTTGCGTTTTCCCTAACAGGCCCTCCCCCACTGAAAGACAACTGATTCCTGTGGCCTTTGTGTCAGAGAAGTGGTTTGAGATCTCATGTTGACGAGCTGAAGGCCTTGTTCATGTTCTGTGGGTGGAAGAGACTTCATGAATTCACGCTTTGGTGGGTACTGTGCCACTTTGTCCCCCCCCTGCAAATGATCATCTGAGCCTTAGCCACTTTGATCCCCATGGTGATGCTGCCCCACTTTGGGAATAAAAGGGAACTTGGCATATGTTTTATATTTGTGACATGATTATGCTCCCTTCCATCTTGTGCCCCTTGATTTAAAAAAAAAAAAAAAGAAAGAAAAAAAAGGGAGAAATCCAGCTCAGTGCAGGAGCACAGGTCTTTAGCTGAGATAAGAGACTAATTATGTAAATATCAGTGTTAATAAACTGTGAGGTCACTGTTAATTATTTCTCCTGTCATATCTGAAACGTTTTCATTCATGTTTATGGTGCCACTTTCAATCTTACACCAAAAGCATATTGTTTGGAACATTCCTAGGAGTAAAGGGGCACTTTTTGCTTGACTTGTGACACATTTTTATGTGTGGCTAAAATACGCCAGAACGGGCCAGCATTTGAAATTCAAAGCATGAACGTTAAACACATGCTCTAGCCCCATAGTGTTGCTGGAGGCCCAAGGGGCGGTGTAATGTTTGCTATTGACCCAGATTTTTAAGAGGAATAGATTGCCAGCAGGTAGCACGCAGAGAGAGGACAGGGACCCTGGGTTGTCTGGACACACATTAGTCTCAGTCAGCTTAGCTTTCCACACTCTGCTCCCTGCGCTGCAGTCCTAAAAGACACAAGATCCCTTTTTATCTTTGCAAATCTCATGTATTTTTTAGGCTTAAGTGTATGCAACAATAGACCTTAACAGCACTGATTTTTTTTAATACAGCACTGCCCTTTAAGAAAGGCACACTTACATGTTTTTCAAGACAAATTATTTTATCCCTAAAATAAGTCAGAAGCAGGCCAGCTTTAAAAATTCTGTGTGGGTGTGTGTTTGATTTTGCACTGGGCACATAATGAGGAGTCGTTTGTTCTCTGCATCTCCACAGGTTGGAAACAAGAAACACACAAAACAGCTTCTTTTTGTAAAATAGCGTGATCTTTGGACACTGGTGAAGATATTTATTTTTCTAGAGATGACAAGCAGAGCAGCTGCAACGCTGCAAATCCATATTTCCAAGAACCTACAGTCATTTAGATATAGATTATATATAAATATATTTACAGGATGTATGGAACAAGACTGTGGACGTTGCGGATGTCTCAAGGAAAACATTTGACCTATTTCAAAGGAACTCAAGGAGCTTCTTTGGGTGGAAGATGAACTGTATTTCTGAACAATGTGCCAATAATGCCACTATGTGCCACAACCTGGATGGACAGAAATTTCAACAACAACTGACGGACTTCAAAAAAACAAAAAACAAAAAAGAGCGTTATATTAACCCTGTATCAACTGCAGTTACATTTATTTTGTTTTTGTTTTTAAAGAAATGTGAAAGTACAAAAAATGCTAAATGTATTTGAATATGTTATGAAATAGTTTTAAGAAATGTGTTGCAAAAGAGTCTAAAAAAAATATTTATATGAAGCACTATTCTATTAGCTGAAAGAGAGAGAGAATGAAGAAGGTAAAAATAGAAACGGTATATGCTTTATTGGACGGTTAATTTAAAAAGAAGTTGTTTCTACAGGTCCCATTTTAAAAATCAGAGTAGTCGTGTCTATTTTTTTACACAGAACAGTCTGCCACAGCCCTACTAGTGGAAGTCAGAAGCGCTCGGAACCACTTTTTAAATACTCCCACGTGAGATGAGAGAATATCAGAGAAAACCATCTGAACACATCTGGTGCAAGCCAGTCCAGCGCCCACCTCAACTGCTTATTATGTAAGATTTGCATCTGATTTGGGAAGATAGGGAAATAAAATACGCAAAAGGCTTCTGTGATGCGGGCTCGTGACCTCGATAAATCCCACAGCAGAAAGTTCACGAGTAAGTCCAGCCACAGACTGCACGGAGCTGGACAGGACATTCATACTGCCTCAGGTCTGTCTAGCTCTCTCGCACACCTCGTATCGGTCTCTGTCTCAGCAGCTGTTTTGGGATGAATCTAACCGCTGGTTATGATTTTGATCCGAGCTGCAACGTTAAAGGGTGGAACAGATTTAATATGAGCCCTGTGTTCAAATAAATTGTGGTCATTTGCATAAATAGCAAAGTTGAAAAATGGAGTCCCTCCATGGATAGTAATTGAATATCCCCCCCGCCTAACTCCCAGACTGATTCGCCTGACAAATTATTTGTTGAACCTAAAACTCTAAATTATAGTCAGAAAATCAGGAAGACCTTCAACCAATTTGTTGAAGATTAAAAAAGATAAAATGAAATAGGAAAAGCTGGGAAGAAGCTATAAATGGGGCGTCCCTCAGGATCAGAACGATCTGCATCATTTGTTTTGAATGCGGGATGTAAGCGGGAAGGAATCCCCCATCAAACACAGGAGGTTTTAAGGTTTAGCTCTGTCCAGACCCAAATCCACTCAGTACTTGATGACAACATTCAAAGCATTCAATAATTCAGCTATTACAGCCAGGATGTTTGGGGTTGCTCACGGATGATTTATCTTCATTTGTGCTGTAGAAAACTGATCAAAGAAGAAAAAGAAAAGGGATGATGCAGAATTAAGAGGAAAAAGTTCTGTTTTTGTACTTTCAAAGGCCTAAAAACACTCCCTCAGTGTTTTGCTGTAGAAAGGGGATTAAGACAAACCAATCTGCTGCTGCCAAATTGGTTTAAACTCGTGGTGAGGAAGGACAGAAAGGCTCTCCTGAGAGCTTCCTAGCACCAGTACTTTTTTATTATCATCTTCAAGCTCCTAAAACAGATTACCTTCGTGCTACGAAGCGTTCGAGAAAGCGGTCTATTAATCTACCTTTTATTTTGCTGTGGGTTTGTACAAAGCACAACTACAATTCTGTAATTGTAAATGTTTATGGCTGCAGACAGCAATACAGTATGTACAGATATAAATGGTGGGTTTCGCTGGGTGTAGACAGTCGATCTCCAGTCCTTCACTTAGTCGGTTTTCTGACTTGTACTCAACTTCCTTAAAGGATTCAAGACAACAGGTTGTCCCAGTGATCAGTATCGGTACGTGTGAGCCATTCAGGAGGTGTCAAGATGGCTTGGGATTAACACTGTGGTGCAAAACTCCTGCACTGGCCCATTCGCAACATGAAAATCATCTCATGAATGACCCATGCCGGTACAGCCTCACAGTCAGGCCGTGCTGCTTCTTTGACATAACATATATTTTTTTGAATGAAGAGTGATATCTTACTAGTCAGAGGGTTATGAAACTTGCTGTATATTATACACGTGTAAATGTATTTTCTATATATTTGCTTCTATTTGTGTACAGGTGTGTTCTATTTTTCAAGACCTCTCCCATTTTTTGGGAAGGTTTCAGCTAGGTCGGGGATAGTGTCTTTGTTTACATGTGTAACTACGGTATTTCTTTCAAAACACAAAACTAACCTTGTGCCAAGCTTCTTACCTGCACTTTCAAGCAGTTACTTGTATTATATCTTTAGCTAACCAGTATAATACTTCAGTAGACGCTGCAATAGCTCAGAGACTGAAGGGTGATTACCAGGTGGGAGGTCTGAAAGTATTGAGTGGTTTTAAACAGTGTTGTGATCATATCTTGGGTTCGGCTGTATCCACGGTTGGCTGGGAAACCAATGACTTGCTCTTAACTATCATTTCTGCATTGATTTTAATAGACAGTGTATCATCACATGAATTAAAAAAAAAAAAAAATCCTGCTAATCCAACAGTAGCTGCCAAGAAACTAACTAAACTTGATATAGACTGGATTGCAATCATCTGTCGCCTTTCTCATTTTGTATTTGTATATACATACTGCTACAACTGCCCCAGAAAATGTAAGCTTTGTCACACGAGTTACTGTAATGACTGCGAAAATAAACCGATATCAGCATTTATTCAGCATATGAAATAATCAGGGAAAGACATCTAAAGGAGCATTTGTGAAAGGAGGTACACTGTTGGTTTGTGAAGTACACTGTCTGTATTTTCCCTTTTTGATGTGACTGCTAAATAGTCAGGGTAAAAAAAAAAAAAAAAAAAAGCCAACATCACAGCTGATAGGAAACTTTTTCAATTTCAAAGTTTTTCAATAATTCTGTTTTTATTCCAGCTTTGGCCTTCAGCTATAATGCCGGCATGGCTGTTGTGATGGCAGTGTTGGTGTCAGTCAGTATGAACTAAATGGAAATATCATTGTAGGGTCTTTACCTTACAATATAAAGCGCCTTGAGGCGACTGTTGTTGTGATTTGGGACTATATAAATAAAACTGAATTGACTTGAACTAGGCCAGTGAATATGACAAACGTTATACCTGCTGAACATCAGCATGTTAGCGCTGTCTCTTCACATGCTGATGTTTTAGCTGAAATCGCTGCTGCTGTGCCTCAGCGCAGCCTCGCAGGGCTCCTAGTTTGGCTGCAGATTCTCCTGCTTGTTGTAGCTTTGGCCAACATTTCAACTGGTTATAATGACACTGTACTAAACAAGAAATCTGCCGAGACCTGCGGGGGGCGCGGGAATTTTGCACGGTGAATCCAGAAAGCCTAAAACAAGCTCACAAATGGATGTACTGACAACAACTACAAATACAGCAGGTCAGAAACGTCACTGTTTAAGCAGGTAAACCAGAGTGAAAGGTTTGGGAGATAGTTCATTTTTCTTTTAAATGTGTCTGGCTACCTGGAGATTTGCTTACAAGCCATCTGACAGTTTGAAATACCCCCTCAGGCTCATTTTGAGCTGTTTGCCTGACAGCTGCTCTGTTGAATACAGTGTTGTGATTCCTGAGTGCAATGATGGCCAAAACTACACAAAAAGGTCTTTTTAAAAATTTGTTTTGTTTGTTTGTTTTCTTAAGTTCAAGTTGTACTACACGTGACTGTCGTTGAAGCTCGCACGCCAACTGTGAGAGATCGGCGCGGAAATATGAACAACTTCCATGGTACACCTGCAGCTTTAAGACATTTGGCTGATTTGCGACAATAATTTGAATTGATGTGAACAGTTCCATCAACGAAGGTACTTACAGTGTCCTGCCTGCTGCCGACAGCAGATCTGATAATTATTTAATGTCAGCGTGATTATCTGAAATTTGCTGAAACTTTCTGCCAAGATTATGACGACAGCGCGGGACAGATTCACAGATTTTTATGCTAAATCATATTATTGAACAAAGGGAGATTTTGACATTCTGGAGTTCTTTGTGTTTCTTACTTTGGGGGAAAAAGTTTCAGTCTATTTTTTTTTCAGGTGGCAGATCTATAAAGACTCAAAAAGCTTGATTTTAATGTTAGTATTTCTCTTTGAAACCATGAGGAGCTGCTAAAAGAAATTCTCTTTGCATTGCTGAAGGATATTTAGACAAAGAAAAACATAACTAGCAGCTATGATCTATATTTTAAACAGGCGCAAATGTCCGGAGACAGCATGCAGCACCCTTCCAACTTTTACCTGTGTCTGAAATCAAGCTGATACGTAAGGATACGTCTTACTGCTTTCTTTCCTTTTCAGTTTATATTTCAGGAGAGGCGATGAGCATGGTTTATTATAGCTAAGAGGGAAAGAAAGTGATTCCACTCGGCTGGTCAGATTCGTTTCAAGAAACATTGTCTGAGCGCATCGCAGGAGAAAACAGGAGGGTTTTTTTTGGGGGGGGGTGTTACTTGACATGCCTTTTTCACAGCGAATGAATATTTTGCGGCTCCCGTTTCTGTTTTTTCAGCAGCCCATAAAACCCTATGCTCTCCTCAGTATAAACAAGCTATCAATCAGCAAGGCTTTTCCTGTCAAGATGAACGATGTGCCACATTTACAGAGACTGTGATTCCTCTTTGCATGTCAGATATTCAGAGTGGAAGTTATTGACATATATTTTATTTGAGTGACATGTTAGCTGAAGGACAAAGTTGTTTTCTTTCCACATATTAACGGAAGCATTCGTACGAGAGGAGAGATCATAGGAATCGGTGACTAGATGAAATCATGGCCGTTTGTGGTCTTATTAGCGCAGTAACGTATCACACAGTTGACACTGATAGTGATAGTAAAAACATATCTAGAGGATGCTCAGTCAACAAGGCAAGAAAAAAGATGGTAAATGGGACAATGAAAAGATGAACTTAGAGGAGAGGATCTATACCCTCAGCTGGTATCTTGGCGTTTTGTGAAATAGTGATGAAATGTGATCCGTGTATGGACACTTCTGTTCTCAGTCAGCAGGACTTTCAGACTAATGAGCTGAACGTGGAACATTTTAATGCAAATTGTGAGTTTTTCCTGAACACTAATATTTGATTCCCCAAATGAAACCAAAATCATCAAGTTCAAAGACAAGAAGAGAAAGTAAAAACAAATCTTGTTGGTGAAGGTCAGGTTACTTCTGAGGTGGACTTTGTTGCTCTTTCAATGTGAAGCACAAAAACGGATTTTAGTGACTATTTAATGACTGTGACACAGCTCTTTTTGCATCCACATATATGGAAAAAAAATTTAAAAAGAAGGAAAATTCATGCCTATGAACTCCAATAAACCGATTAAATTTTGTTACTATTTCACAAACTGCCATCAGACTGTGCAGGTATCTCACTGGATCCACTGTTTTTTTTTTACTCTCAGTAAACTGTAGCTCCTTGCTCAGCGTTTCCACATCTTTGCAGAAAAATCACATACTGTGTGCTAACTGTATTTAAAGCGGAGGGCTATGACTCTCCTCTTGGGTCATGTTTTTACTTTTTCTATTCACAAGAGCTAAAGCACTGTCACTGTCAGTGCTTATCAGTGCAGTCAGACTTGAAAAAGACTTGGAAAAAAAAAAAAACCCACTTTGTTTGCAACATCTCAATTCTCTTATAATCCCTCTGCTAGAATGAGACTAGCAGCGCAACCCAAATCTGCTGTCGTGTCAATTAATTCATGCAGATGGCCTCTAGCTCTGTATGATGCCTTGCGAAATAAGTGCAGGCCTGAAATGAGTGACACGGCGAGGAAATTTGGGATAGCAGAAAAATGTCGGGCTTGTGACTGTATGCTCTGCGAGAGCTGATAAGAGTGGATGGAAATGTGTAAAAAAAAAAAAAAATCAACAAGAAAACATCAGTGCAGTAAAAGGTCAAAGTTCAAAGTTCACGGGGTGAGGAGTTTGTATAGATTTTTATTTCTTTTTGGGGTGGGGGGTTGACATGGGGGCACACAGCGGTCTGTTCATCGAAACTGACTTACAATCACGATTCATACCTACCATGAAGGACTCAAGATGTGTTGTCGCCATAAAAATGAAGAGTTTGTACTTTGTGACTCAAACTTTTATATTTGTGTTTAATATATCAATGAGTACCTCTGTTAACTTTTGTATAAGACCTATGACTATAGTATATACAAACACACTTACACACACACACACACAAAATACACCTCCACACAAAGGGACTCTAGTCTGTCTCTGTGACGGCTAAATGTTGTATAACTTTTATTTTGTGTCTTATGAACCACATCTCTTCCTTTTGTAGTTATTGGTAAATGTTACAATTTCCAGGTGACTTTGATTTGGTTACTCTTGTACTACTAAGCTCTGTATTTGCAAGCACTGTAAATGCGATTCTCATTGGACTCGTCCTCTGTACATTTAGTACTCTGATGTTGCTATTAATAAAATGTAAAACAACACGAGCTTGTGCTATAGGGAGTTTGTTGGAATGACTCTGGGGGGAGGGCAGCGATCTGGGCAAATGGCGCAAAATAAAGGATTTGAATGTGAATTCATTTGGTGCGTCTGACAAATCCAATGACATGCAAAATCCTACACAGCTATGCTAAGTTAGCAATTTAATGAATAAATATGAGTTATCGTGTCAAATCTGATGAGTACTAATAATGCTAACAAATGAGACCGACACTGTCATCCACCAGCATTCACACTGTGTGATGCTGGCTCAGGTTTCCTCCTGTAACCGCCGAGGTAAAAGTGACTCATCTGTCGTATTAAAGCATAAAGGTGACGCCACTGGTAAAATACATACAGCTTAAACAAGATGAATATCTCTAAAACAGCTCTCAGATTCTGAACACCACATGACGTGTATATTATCAGCACAAAACAAAGCGCACAGCAGCTTTTGAGAAGTACACCATCAATCTGCATATTTCAGGTTTATCTACATATCTGCAGTTTATCACTTGTGTGTATGTGCAAGCAGATTAATCTTGCATTGCGGTCTTGATTATCCCAGATATTTATTCATTTATTTATTTTTGCTGTTTTGCTTCTCTGCCTAACACCTTCATTCTCTCCATTTCACAGCATTCAGGCAGCACGGTGGTGCAATAGTTAGCATTGTTGCCTCACAGCAAGAAGGTCTCGGGTTTGAGTCCACTGGCCTGCCGGGGCCCTTCTTTGCATGTTGTGCCTGCATGCGTCTTGGGCCTCCAGCTTCCTCCCACAGACCAAAGACATGCACATTGAGTTAACTGGTGATTCTAAATTGGCTATAAGTGTGAATCAATGTCTGTCTCTCTGTGTTGGCCCTGCAATAGACTAGCGACCTGTCCGCTCACCTTTCACCCTATGGCAGCTGGGATAGGCTCTGGCCCCACTGCGACCCTGAACTGGACGAGCAGAAGAGTATGGATGGATGACAGCATTTGTGATGGGTAGATTATATCTTTACAATTCTTAATTAATAAACTGGAAATCTATTTAACTATTTATTAATCTATTTAAATCTATTTAGCGCAACGCAACTTATAAATATCACACAATGTCACTTTTAATATTAATAAGGTCAGTGAACTCCCTTTATTGGCTCCAATGAAGAATTTCTTTGTAAAATGACAAAAATGACTTTGGCTGCGTGGTCTGCCTGGATAAAAGGCTCCAGAATGAGCAGTGACATATTTGTGGGGAAAGCTGTAAGTGCTGCAATGGCTGTTTTTCTACCTGATTAAGGTGTGAAATGTCTTCGTGGCTGGCTTTTCTTCCTATCTAAAGCAGTCAACCATTAATAATGGCACTGATTAAAGCTTTGCGAGCACAGACCCTGTTTGTTTAGTATGCACTTCACAATGGTTTTTGAAGGCTTAGTGGAGAATCCCATTTAACACTGGCCCAAAGCAACAACCAGCTCACATGAAAAAGCAACTGACATTGCTAGCACCAAATAGTAATCATTATATTTCTTTTATATTCAGTTTCAATAAATAGTTCTTGGTCTTATTTGTGATTAGACTTCAGACATTTTAGCTGCGTGGGTCAATAGTGAGTAAAATCTTGGACTTTTGATCCATCACCTTGACACATACTCAAATATCTTAATAACTACTGGATGGATTGTTTTAATTCATGGAAATTCATACAGTAGCTTCCACTTCAGTGTTGCCTCAGAAGCCACCACAGCGCCAACCTTTTGGTTTAGGTTGACATACAGTATGTCTGTCTACTGTATCTTGACAATCTCTTGACTGATTTCTTTGAATTTTCTTTACACAAACAAAAACATTTGCCTAAGCAGTGAGATATTCCTTCTCAGTTTAACAGCATATCTTCTTGATCAGAGGTTTCTCTCTTGTTCTTTCTCTCTCATCCTTGCTTTCTCTCTCGTGCTCTGCTTTTGAGATCACCTGGAGATACGGTTCTCCTCTCATATTTGACGAATCGGCATGGGCAGAATGAGTCCTCCTCTGTACTCCCTAAAGCCAGACTCTGTCCTCAGGGAGGCCTGCCAGGCCACATTAGCATGAGCCCAGTTGGATCATTCCACACTGACTGTGACAGGAACGGAGCCCCTCTCACTCCTCATACATTAAATAGAATTATGCAGCTCTGCCTGCACAGACGGACCCAATCAAGGGAGTGGACGGCGCATGCCAACAGCTGCCAGGGAGATACTTCAGTACGCTGAGATTAATCCCAGTTGCAAACCTGCACCCTTCAAAGAGTCTCATGCCACCTTGCCCAGACAGGGGAGTCAAAGTTGATTAGCTCCTTGGTTGTCCTGTGGGGAGTGGAACATCAAGACCACCTCTGAATGGCAGCAAAGATAGCGTAGGGCTGGGCTGAGAAGACTGCCAAACTATTCTACTTAGTGTTTTAAATGACATTTTAGAGCCTTTGTAAGGTGATTGGTTGTCTACTGAGGTCAAACCTTGTCAGTGTGAATGTTTTCCAAACCCATCTCATATTTCCCATATTTCTTCTCAATTGTGCTGGAAAAAGCAGCCACATGTGCACTGCTTTGTGCCATAAAATAGCTTTTTCTGTAAGAAAGACGCAGCAGTTCTTGTTGCCAATTCATTGGGTTCCATATGAAAATGTCTTGACTGTTATACTCATATTTCCTCCGTTGGCAGCTGGTTGGGAGCATATAGAATAAAATCTGACAGTTCAGCAACACAATAAAGAAATTCAAAATGGTGTGCCTCAGGCAGCTTGATAAGTCATAGCCTCAGGTGATGTAAAGCTGCCACTGTCTTGGTCTTGTCCTTTACTTAAAACACAGGCTGCAGTACTTGAGAACTAGGGGATAAAATGAGCCAATCCTGCAAGTCTCAAATCACTTTGATGATTTTATTCTTTACCTGTTATTACAGCAACATGCAGAGGCAAATGGCTCCTCCTGATAAGCGAGTCACTTTCGTAAGGTTAGCTACATGTATGGTGCACTAGTTTATCGGCAAACCATACGCTGTCTACCAGAAAGTATTGCCTAGTTACAAGAGGCACTAGCTCTAGATGCTACGTAACTGGTGTTTCATGCATTGCAGAAATGCTAACATTGTAGTATCCATAATGTCCAGTTCCAGACCAGTGGAAAGCAGGAAACTATGACCTGTAATAGGAAGCATTGATGTTGGAGAGACTAATTTATTGTTGGCTACTTGACCAGCGTGTTGCCAATCTGTCTCTGTCAGTAAAGCCACAGGACCAAAACTCAGTGGGCAGTTCCCGGTCTTCTCATCCCATCAGACCTATCAGAGATGTTATTTGAAAGCGCAGCTTCGAAGTAAAGTTTGTGCGTTTCTCCTACATACTTTGGCACTTTCTCTCTCGAACCCGTGATAATAGTTTTCTGCCACTGCTGCCATTGCATTCAAGTCCATGGAACTAGATTCAAATCAGTACAGTGTTCCAGCATGTAGCTTGATCAGAGCTTTTTGAACTCTGCTCCCATTCAGTGCCATCTTGTGGCGAGTTCAAAAGTCTCTAGGCTAGAAGTCCAGGTGGTATATCCAAGCACAGGGGCACAGATGGTATTTAGCTTTGTCTTGGACAGGGAGCTTGCCATTAATCTGCTCAAAGTGTCACCAGCAGGAGCACAAAAGGAATCAACACTGGTTATATTTCCTTTTAAATTTTAAAACTTCTAAATGTGACCTAGTTTCATATATATATTATCAGAGTATATGAGCTATAGTATAGTAGTAGTTTGTGAGGCAGTGTCGACCTGGGTTTACTCAGATTTTTTTTTCCTGAAGAAAAGAACTGATTAGAGTTGCATCAGCAAGGTCGTGCCTCAGTCCAAGCAGAGACTAAAGTGGTGCTGAAGGTCACTGGCTATTGAGTATGGCACACTGATTAACAGCTCAATAGATGAAAGCCACCAACAAATTTGCCTGAGTAAAACTCATAATAATTAACCCTGTCTTATATATTTGTTTTTGTATTTGCATTTCCCAAGTTTAATTGGAGGGAAACATTTTTACTGTGGGGATTTTACTCACTGGCAGCATTTTTTTCAAAGCTACAGCACAAAAAAGGAGGGGAGCCTTCAAAGTCAGGGAAGTGAGAAAATGATGTGTAATAGAGACTGTCTAGCCAAAAAATGAATGCAATGCATACAAGCATCAGCCATTTCCACAATATTCCAGCAAATAACATTTGTTTACCATAAAGTAACCCCCCCCCCCCCCCAACAACCACAGTAATAATCACTGATCTGCTGGGAGAAAAACAGGATGTAATGCAATGTTATTTCAGAGCCAAAAATTCTACAAAGGGAGAAAGTCTCATTGGATAGATAACAAAACAAATATTGCACTTTAACTAAAGAGACTGCTGTTTCCCATTCCCTAATGGCAGGTGACACTGGTTTCTTTTTCCATCCATACCCATTCCCAATCTTAACAAAGTGGTTACTATTGTAACCATGATGACAAAGGTCCCCTTACATCACACAATGCTCATTTATTTTAACTCAAACCACAATCTTCCCTTTTCACGTGTGCCTATACCTAAGCAAAGCTTGGCAAAAGTGACACTTTGTATACATTTTGTGAGCCACATGAGTTGTGCATGGGCATAGAATTTACACGACAAAGGTTTAAAAATATAAGGATGTGTTAATAATACTTATGCAATGTGGTATTTAGAGCACAAACTTTTAAACAGTTGATCAGATTTAGTGTAAGTTGACTGCAAGGTAAATAAGGTAATTCTGAAAGTCACTTATTATTTGTGAAATAATAAGTGAGTAAATCTAAGTCTGTAGGGTGGCTGCTGTTTGCACATCACTTTTCAGCACCATCCAAAATCTTTTGTTTGGCCAGTCTGGAATTTACTTGTTCAAGAACTGCCAGCCCAAATCCAGGTTTCATGGTTCCTATGGTGATATGAGCGATGCTATCTTCATCTTTTTTTTGTTCAATCTAAGATTAAAGCTGAGACCACAATGATTTTACAGCTGTATCAGTGAGTTTAACTAGGTGCACCAGAATATTACAGCACAGTACTTAAGGTCAAATGTCATGATGTAATATACTCATCCTTAGCAATGCGTTAAGGTCACAAATGGCAGACTAACTTAATGTCTGCCGCTTAGAGGAGCTGCGAGAGGCCGATTTAGGAGTTTATTATTATTTCAACAAACTTGAAATCAGAAGTAAGCATAGTAATGATGACTGAATTCCTCATGCAACAGAGAGAAACTCTCCAAAACAGGTTGAAACCTGGAGCCTGGAGTTGCCAGAGGTGATGTGCGGTGATGTCATCCAGCTAAAATAGCTCCTCATTAGCACCTCTGAAGCAGGTCGCATGATTAATCGTCACCAAAGATTTACAATCCAATTAGTGAGTGTCTGAGTGTGGAACAAATGACTCACCTTTGAGGGAAACACATCAATGAACGGATCCAAATGGGCTTTTTTGGGGGGGAAATTTTTGGGGCCTCGGGCTGATTGATGCTGAAGTAGATGGGCAATGTCTCCAGGTCGCTAGATGTTTGTTACACCCAAGAGTCCATCACTCACTATGAAGGGTGGCTTGTGATTGAAACATTGCAACTGAGTCGATTTGCAGTTTACTGTTGACATCAAACACTTTGTTGAAGTGCTTTTATATTACATTCTGCCAGAGACCAGCAACAAAAAACCCCCCAAAAAACAAAAAACCGGCATCTTAGTTTGAGCGTTTGTGAGTGCCGTGTGCACGTTTCTGCGAGTGCATTTCTCTGGGAATGACTAATTTAGCAGTGAGCGCTTCCCCGCTACACAGCCTGGCCTGAAGTTTTAATCCCCATATTTGCATGGCTAAACATAGATCAGCCTCCACACAGCCGCACTGGATATCAACTCGAGGAATATAAATGCTTGTTTTGACTGCACGTTAAAAAATGTTGATTAAACATTCATGAGCTCACTCCTCTGTCTCTGCAGCGGCCTCTCAAACGCTACCTGTATATGATACAGTGAAACAGTATATGCACAAGTTCCCAAGTGAAATGAAACAAACTCCACTTTTTTTTTAATCCTTGTTGGTGCCGGGCCACTCTGTGTTCCAAAGACTGATTCAATTCCTTGCAAATGGCTTCTCCAAGAGTTTCTTTGCTGAGTTTAAGGAGGGAGCTCACAGATGCGGAACGGACGCAATAACCGCCGACTTGCTGGCTGATAGGACAGCTTTATCACACACTACTTGCACTGCTGAGCTTGGGTATTTTGTCTTGCTGGTACTTGCACACATAGAGAAAAATGCACAAACACACAGAAGTGCTAAATAAGAAACAGTGGCATACAGCACATGACAATGAAAATGCTGGCAGTTTGTAGCCAGCATCTTACATACAGCCGCAGTATATTGATATTGATTTCCATTTAATGAACCATGAATAAAACTGTGTGTATTGTATTGTGTGACTGTTAATCGTAGCAGACACTGAACGCATCGAGGCAGCTGTCCGGTCCGCCTGTTTGGCAGAGCTTTTAATCTGACAGGGCCTCAGCTCCTGGCAGAAATTGTTAACAAAGCTGCCTAATTTAAAAAAAAACAAAAAAAAAACTAAAACTTGTTGGTCCAAATAAATAGCTTTATTAATCAAATCAGTGCAAAAGGCAGGGATATACGGTGTGTGATCAAAACGAGCAACCAAATGCAGGTGCAAGAGGCTTGGGCACAGATCGAAAAGCAATCTTTTATCAGCTGATCAACTACGTGAGTCCAGAAAAACACACAAAGTCAAAAAGCTGGTGGAAACAAGAAGATGAAGACAACAAAACACAGGACACTGGGAAATGTGATCTATTAGAACATATTAGAATCCTATAAAGGGCCAAAACTCAACACACACTTAATAAATATTTCATTAAACAAGACCAAGACAATGATCGGGCAAAATACTATAAAAACTAACAATTTAATTCAACATTAAAACAATTTAAGACAATAGCATGTCACAGATCCTACTTTTGTGGCCTTATCGAGGGTCATCTTCTGTTTGCACAGGCTACATGTACACTTGTCGTTATGACACAACAGACTTTACACAACAAATACTACTCAAAACAAACAAAACATGATACAAATGTAATGATGATGAATGTAATGAAAAAAGCCACAAATATTAACCTTGGCATGTATGAATAGAAATGTGGTTGCTGTAATTATTATCAATATTGGGGTTATTTTCCATTTAAATGTCAAACTCCAAATATGATCACATGCAGGAAAAGACCACATATGTGCCTGTAAAAAGTTTCCTGCTCTCTCAGCGTGATATTGGACCAGGACCAGGGTGTTTGCTATATTAAGTGTCCCTGTAAATTCTTCTGCTAAGTCTATGATGATGTGTAGATTAAACAAAACAACAAACTTATATATCTATAACTGTAGTCAGGAGCCATTATATGTTGTGAAAGGTCATCGTCACTCAAAAGTGTCTCTGTTTTAAGTGTCCACTGACATTAAGAAGGTATCTTTATATAATCTAATACTCAGGCTGTGTAAACACTGAGTAAAATTCAATAGAGGTCTTCAGAAAACTGTCTTTTGACATTTAGAAGTGGTCTTGCACATAGACTGAAGTGATCTTGAGTGGATATAAAAAAAATCAATTTGCTTTGAATGTCCAAAAGCTGGTATTTATACATTTTACCTTCACAAGATTTCTGTTACTGAACCTGTCAGTCAGGATGAGAGGAACATGACTGTCTCCCCTTCATTGTTTCATGTTGAGTTTCCTTTCTGAAACCCCTTTGAAACTTTTCTGCTTACCATCAGTCACTGTAATACATGTGAAAGATGTGAGGACAGAATCTTGATGCATTCATCTTACTAGCCTTCAGTAATTACTGTGCACTCAAAATAATGAGATGAAATAGCAGGAGCAAGTGGTGTGGTACTTATAAACTGGTGGGTGTATGGAGTCTAAGAAATGGAGTATAGTCGTGTAAATAGATTATTATTTATTTTTTACATATTTGATATTTGATCCTCTTTAAAGCACTGCCTGGTATTACAGAGTACACAGAAAAAAGTCTGTTAATCTCTTAGCTGGCTAAGCTCGTGGTGTCATTTAGATCTAAAGTAAAAAAAGGTTGAATGCCTATAAATGATCCCAGTGGTATGAATTCTTCCTGAAGATGTGCAGAGCCATTTGAAAAAAAAAAATGAAGGGGCACAGTGTAATAAGGACTAGCTCAAAAAGATTGAAGTCATTAACATATATACAGGACGCGGAAGGTGAAGGTAACAGTGGTCCCCAGGGTAATCGGAACACTTGTGGCAGTGACCCCCAAACTGGGAGAATGGCTCCAGCAGATTCCAGGAACAACATCCGAGATCTCTGTGCAGAAGAGTGCAGTTACTGGAACAGCTAAGATACTGCGCCGGACCCTCAAACTCCCAGACCTCTGGTTCTGGTTAAGGACCCGAGCTTGGAGGACAAAGACCACTTGCGGGGCAAGTGGGAAATTTTTTTTATATATCTCAACAAGCTTAAGTCAGACAGGTAAAGGCCGTTCTTCTTCACAAATAATTATTAATATTATTAGACTGATTTATGTATTTTTCCAACAAATAATTACAAAAATATGTATTTCTTTTAATAGTGTTGTTCAGACTCTATTTATAGACAGTATTCCAAAGAGGTTCAAGTATTTGCTTATCTGCTTATCTTATCTTAAATGTAACAAGGAGAAAAACCAATAGGTTCTATGGTTTACTCTGGGTTAAAAAAAAAAAAGTGAAGAAGAAATAAATGACATAAAATCATAAAGATCCCACTATTTTGAGCGTAGTATAAGTGCTGCTGGAGAATGAGAAAATATTTTGGCTGGACTATCATGCTTCTGCCAGTTGTTCCCACAACATATCATATAAAAAATTCAAATCTCTGCTTTCTGCTCTGAGGAAGAGCTGCAGCCTGAATCAGAATTGCACTGTCTCCTTGATCTTCCCTGTCATACCCCCTTCTGTGCTTGTGGCCCCACCTCAGTCAGGTTCAGTCACGTTCATGGTGAGTCACCAAAATGCTAAAACACAGTAAAAAAAAGAAAAAAAAGATACTGTCAGACTACACTTGATGAAAATATTGCATTTTCTCCAACTTCACAGCCCCAGTATGAATCTCATATACCGTAGAAAAACACAACCCGGTCTGTTCACATATGTACAGGTTAGAAGTAGCTGTAGGCTCAGGAAATCCAAATGTGCATCTTGCCCACTCAATGAAAACCCAAGAATCTTTTTTCTTTCTTTTTTTTTCCTTAAACAAAACAATAGAAAACAGCACAGAAAATACCAGTACCACCTCTAACTTCTAATGGTGCAGGCAGCCCACAGCCTATCGCCACACTTTCTCTTTTCATCATGTTAAAGAAACAAGAAAGCGCTTCTAAGCAGGTTAAGATCACACAGACAGACTCAAAAGCCTAACCTGTTCTAAGTTATTTATGAAAAAAGACTAATAAATGATGGAATTGTTCATTTATGTTTTGAATATTTTTAATACACTTTTTTAGTGGAATTTTGGTTGTTTTTTTTAACTCTGTTTTTGTCAGGGATTATACACATAAAAGACAAAAAAAAAATTGAGGCCAGCATCTGATATCAGTACTGTTTGTTCTCCAAACCTTCAGCTCTTTTCATGGGAAAAAGAAGCTTTTCAGATGAAAAACTTTATGATTCAGTAGCTTGTATAACCACTGCTAGCAGCATTAACTTGAAATAATCTTATCCTAGATGGCTTTATCAGCATCTCAGATTGTTTTGGCCCTTCTTTACATCACTTCATCATCCTTTGTCCAGTATATCCACTGTGCTTCCTCTTCCTCTATCCAAACCATCTCAGCCTTACCTCTCTAACTTTGTCTCCAAAATGCTCAGCCTGAGCTGTCCCTCTGATGTACTCATTTCTAATTCTGTCCATCCTGGTCACTCCCAATGAAAATTTTAACATCTCCTGTCTTTTTCTCAGTGCCACCATCTCCAAACCATACATCATAGGAGTCTCACTACCTTTATCTTGTAAGGCTTCCCTTTCTCCCTTGCTGCTGTCCTTCTCTGACAAATCATCCCTGACACTCGTCTCCACCTGCTCCACCCTGCCTGCCCTCTCTTCTTCACCTCTTGTGCACTGTTTGTTGCTTTGGGTGGTTGACCCCAGGTATTTCAGCTAATCTACCTTCATTACTTCTACTCCTTGCATGTTCACCTTTTCACCTGTCTCCCTCTCATTCACACACCTGTATTCTGTCTTGCTTGTACTGAATTTCATCCTCTTGTCTCCAGAGCATTCCTCCACCTCTTCAGGCTCTCTTCCACCTGCTCCCCACTCTCATTATACATCACAATGTGATCACTGATCGTTACCTCTCCTCTCAACCTGGCTTCAACAACTCTTTTCCATATTTTCATGATATGGCTCATCAGCTTTGTCCCCTCTGTAGTTACTACAAGTCTGCACGTCACCCTTGTTCTTGAAAAGTACACTTCTCCATTCCTCAGGCATCCTCTTACTTTCCAGGATTGTGGACATCTCCATACCTCCACAGGTATGCCATCTGGACCAACTCCCTTTCCAATCTCCATCCTCTTCATAGCTGTCCTCAATTCCTCCTTAATAATCCTCTCCACTTCCTGATTTACTAAGTGTCCACATCCATCCTCCTCTTTCTCTCATGCTCTTCACTTATGAGCTCCTCACAGTACTCCTTCCATGTCCTCAACACACTCTCTTCACTTGTTAGCACATTTCCATCTCTATCCTTAAACACCCTAATCTGCCGCACATCCTTTCCAGCTCCATCTCTCTTCCTAGCCAGTTGATACAAGCCCTTTTCTCCTTCCTTAGTTTCCAGCCTCACATCATTACTTTGCCACATCTTTCTTTGCTGTTTGGTCAGTACTTCTGTTTGCTTTCTTCATCTCCCTGACTATCCCACATTGTCCTTTCTAACCCCTTCCTTTGAATACTTTCCTGTATTCCTCAATCCACCACCAAATCTCCTTGTACTCGTTTTTCTGTCCAGAGAATACACCAGATGCCTTCTTGGCCATTTTCCTCAGCACTACACCTGTACTTTCCCCATCATCTGGCAACTCTTTCCTACCACCCAGAGCCAATCTCAACTCCTCCCTGATCTGTGTTCTTTCTTCTTGAAGTTCCACCATTTAATCCTTTCCTTCACTTGCTTCCTCTTCTTGATGTCATCCTACAGACTACCATCTGATGCACCTTCTTCCACTCTTGTATGTTACATTATGTTTCTACTGCTTCTTTAAGTGTGTGTTCACCACTGCCATTTCAATCTTTTTTTTGCAAAACCCACCACCATCTGTCCTCCTTCAGTTCTCTTCTGAACACCATACCTACCCAACGTGTCCTCCTGGGGAGGTGTATACGCTGATTTCCAGCATCAGACTCATGATCCCATCTGACACGCTTTTCACCTCTGCAACACTAATATATACTCTTCCTTCAAGATTACCCCTAATCCATTTCTCTTCCTAGCTACACCGTGGTAGAACAGCTTGAATCCACCTCCAGTGATCCCAGTCTTGCTTCCCTTCAACCTCTTGCTCACACACTCTCCATCATATCAGCCAACCCTTTCTCTTTACCAATTCAGTTCAGTTCAGTTTTCTTTATATAGCACCAACTCACAACATTTCCTCAAGGTGCTTTATATTGTAAGGTAAGACCCTACAATAATACCAGTCCCAGTTCCTATATTTAGAACCTCTACTCTCATGTCCACACTCCTACCTTTCCTTCTCTGTCACTACCTCACCTACGTTGTTCCTTTGTCTTTGGCCAACAGTAGCATAGTTTCACCCGGCACCCTGTTGGCCAACAGTACCAGAGGCATTGTTAGCCTGGCCCCCGACCAGTCCAGTCTGGAAATCTCATTCTTTGTGATCATGTTTAATTTGGTCAAGATTTTATGCCAGATGCCATCCCCCATCCAACCCAATATTGACCACTGCTATTATTTCTACAGTCTCACACTTCTATAGTGGTCTAAACACAGCTGTGGTGTACCGGCAGCATACTGTGATTACACAAACTCAGTTAGAGCTACTAATGGGTTTCTATAAAAAGTTAGAACAAAATGTCCCCACCAGCTACAAAGTATATCTGAGTCTGATGATGGACATTTCAGTTGTTTTTCAAGTATTTGGTCATAAATCAAGTAAACTGACAAAGGGCAATTTTGACCTGATAATTAATCTTGATGAAAAGTTACAGGTTCATCAGTGTCATCAACAATTACCCTGAGCAGGAGAGGAATGTCTGAATCTACTGGCAATTCACTCAGCTGTGAAGACATCACAGCCTCAGCTAAAAATGTCACCCTGCTGCTGGCACTAGATGAAAAGTCAGAGGCTCAACAACATTGACTCTGACCACCACTTTAAACTTCATCTTCAGAATCATTTCATAAACATTATTTAACAGAGTTGGAAATCTTTGAGAGGAAAATTTTAAAACTGTTATTCATAATATCATGTGGTGAATCATTGCCCATGCTCCAACCCTGTTGGGATAATACAATATTCATAGATAGAAAAGCAGCAAATATTACTGGATGTCTTATTTTTTTGTATGCACAACAAATAACAGTACTGTACATAGCTGAGTCTTCTTTGTTTACATGATAAAAAAAATGCATATTGCATATTCTACTGGTACTCTCATGCTGCTACCTGTTCATGCAAACTCTTAAACTTGTTCCTAGCACTTAGCAGCAGCTCATGGGAGCAGAGGGAAGTCACCTCCTGTGGGTATTGATTTCTCTCTCTGTGAATGTTAAATGTTTATTAAAAGGCTTGAACAGCAACAGAAAAGGCAGGATGGCCTGAGGCGATATCCTCTTCCCTCACTGAGAACGCCTCCCCCTCCGCTCTCTCCTCTTGAGCGAACACAGATTGACTTCAGGACAGCCCAGATCCGCCTTTTCCTATCTGTCTTTGGGGCACAGCCCACTTTCCTAACTGGCCCGATGTCCCTCTTCTCTCGTCCGTGCACAGCCTTGATTGCCTTCTCACAGCCCAGTGCCTCTGAATGCCTGAACCGCGGGTAAGGAATCCAGCTAACAACACAGGCAGCAGGGAAGAATAGGGCAGACTGAGAGAGCTCCTGCTACAGTCATTGTCTGCCATCTGTGACTCGTTTTCTTTCAGCTGATAGAAGATGACTTGTTTTACTCTGGCTGAGTTCTCTTTCAATCATGCAGGTGAACATCAAAGAGGTAGAAGTGACAGAGAGAATGAAATCACTTGAAATAGACTTAAAAAGTTTGCGCTGTAAACATTTAACACCGTCAATCTTCTCTGTTATCAAAGGAGACAGGTTGGGGTCACAGATTTGCTATCTTTCCAATTGTGTTACCTGTACTGTACCTAAAAGTTGACTTTGAAAATTAATAAATGTTAGTCCCCCAACTATGAAACTGTACAGGTCATTTATTTAAAAACTAAAAGTACACATATGACCTCGCTTTCAACTTAAAGGGGTTAAACAAGATCAAAGCTGATTCTGATGTTAATATTTTAGTGACAGAGGAAAAGAAAAATTGCACTTTGCCAGGAGCCAAAAGCCTTCCTGTCGGTTTTATTCATTGTAGCATTTGCTCCTGATGAGAATCACAGCCACAGAGGGGATGATGGAATTAAGCAAAACTGAATTTATGCACACTAATGCAAGAAATCCATAACACTGTGTGTGCATACGGAAGACTGTAAGTGGATGAGTCAGGCAAACAGGAAGTCCTGTAAAGTAGCAAATAATGCAAGTGTGTTTGGGAAATTACATCTCACTTAAGAAGCATTTTTTTTTTTTTTAAATGAAGGATTCTGGTGTTTCATACAGCTTTACAGGGATGAGCAGGACAGACAGTGGAAAGACAAAACAAATGTTCTTGTTTGTCAACTGCATGTTAGTGTAACTATGTGACATGCATTACATGTGTTACATGCATTATGTTCCATTATAAAATTAATTTGCACCATCTGACATATTCCCATCCAGACGCTAATTGTCTCCAGGCAACAGATGAGGTGGCACACTGTGATTATAATCACAGATAAGTTGGAGATTTTCATATTTTGTAGACAGAGTCCCGCCAGCTTGACCTTTGAGCTGTTTTCATGGGACTTTCCTGTGTATGATCAATACAGCAGCAGCCCTCCTGAGGATCAGGCCCAGTGCTCAGAATTTTTTATTTCTTTCACAGCCTCAGTTCTGCTGCTGTTGTGCATCATTGCAGTGATGATAAGCTGAGCCTTACAGTTTGGTTTAGTGTGCCTCTGAAAACTCTATGCTTTTTTGTATATATGTATATATCCCACCTTTTCATGTGGAAATATCTAATTCTCAGGTTCAAGCATGACATAATGAGCAGCATAATCATTATATCAGTCCTCCCCTACTGCTGTGGTATAAGAATTTATTTTCTAAGCCTAGCAAACAGCAATAATGAAGTATGTTACTGTAAAGCTTCAACAAATGTTTGACAGTTAAATAGCGATTTTTACCCAAACCACAATGTTTCCTTAATTTTGCGCTGCAAAAATTTTGCGCTGCAAAAAATGATTTGATTTGATTTGAATGATCATTTGATAAAGGGAGATTAAATGAAAGAATCAAACATAATTTACTGAAGTACAGAGTTTGAGTAATGAATTTGTTGGTGATTAGACTCCAGTGAAGTTACATAGCAGAGAGGAGTCCAACAGTGATTTAGGACAGCAGCTCACAGAGTCTAGACGGGGTTGGTGGCAGAGATCCTCATCCCAGGTGGAGACTTGGATGAGGATCTCAGAATGAGATGGAGATGGGAAGGAAGAGGTCACACAAATGAAAGTCTGTAAGGCAGAATGACAGAAGCGCACTGAGATTTAAAGCACACAAAACAGAGGCTGGTTGGCTCATTGAAGGCAGGCAAAGAAATGATAAGCATAATTAATGAAGCATGAGCATCATTCATTTTGGAAGGCACAGAAAAATAGCATTTTCCTGCTGATTGACACATCAGATGAGTAAATAGTTGAATGTGTTGATCTAAAGGGCAGTTATTTCTCTTTTATTTGGAAGGAAAGGAAAGCACAATGCAGCCTGACAGCCTGAGGCTTTGTAGCTGGTTCTACAAGGTGGGAATTGGGGTTTGTGAGGCAACCTCGTTGCAATGGCACATGTAACATGCTCCTGAGCAGGTTATGTTTGAAATAACAAATCATCCATCCATCCATCCATCCATCCATCCATCCATCCATCCATCCATCCATCCATCCATCCATCCATCCATCCATCCATCCATCCATCCATCCATCTATCCATCCATCCATCCTCTTCCGCTTATCCAGTTTAGGGTTGTGGGGGGGCCGGAGCCTATCCCTGCTGACACAGGGCAAGAAACAGGGTACATGCTGGGCAGCTCACCAGTCTATCACAGATCCAACATAAAATAAAAAAAAACAAATCAATGCTTTAAATACCATCTAGTGATTTCCTTCTAACTAATTAATTTTCATGGAAAATGGCAAAACCAATTCTATAAGATTCCATTTAGCTTGATGATAATAATATAATCAGTTGTGAGAAGTTCCCTGTGAATCATAAGCAAAACATGAGCGAATCATGGAATTGAGGTTGGCTGCTGTACCAGCTTTACAACCAAACATGGTGTGGCTCGCAATTCTGACAGTGACAGAAAATCCTGATGAACATCTTACAGCATACAGCAACTGCTGCTACGACCTACGTTTATTAACCAATCAAAGGGAATGCAGCATGAATTGCTGGCTGGTCAGCGTGACATTGACACTAAAAAATAAATAAATAAAACAAATTCAAACAGAATAGATGGAGCTAAAAAGTGCAAAGGTATGTGTCTGTTGTCATGACAACACCAAGGAGGATGCAGCATGGAAAAAGTTGTGGAGGAAAAGCAGCTGTGCGTCCTAGCTCTCTATCAGAACTGATCATGAACTGTCCAACCTAAATTTATTAGATCCATGATGGCTCATGACTTTATAAGAATGCTGAAACCTCACAGTGTGTGGGCGCCTATAGGAGGGCAAGATTCCTCTGAAACCAGTTTGGCTTTCAGGCATTTATGAGAAATGTAGTTTCTTTGTGCAGGGTACTGCCAATCCACTGCTCTATCAGTCATTGGTACCTACAGTATATGATCTCAATGTTGAATGAAGCATTAAAGCCTTGTACTTGTTGACCTTACAAGATTTGCAACTAAGCCTACTTAGGACAGCTCACTCTCCAGACCTCATAGTACCATATTACCACAATAGAGCACTTCGCTCTCAGACTGCTGGCTTACTTGTGGTTCCTAGGATACTTAAGAGTAGAATGGGAGGCAGAGCCTTCAGCTTTCAGGCCCCTCTTCTGTGGAACCAGCTCCCAGCTTGGATTCAGGAGACAGACGCCCTCTCTATTTTCATGATTAGGCTAAAAACTTTACTTTTTGATCAAGCTTATAGTTAGGGCTGGATCAGGTGACGCTGAACCATCCCTTAGTTAAGCTGCTATAGGCCTAGGCTGCTGGGGGGGTTGCCATGATGCACTTAGTATTTCTTTTTTGCTCATCTTTTTTTCACTCTCTATGTATTTATGCACCAATCTCCATTTAATCATTGGTTATTATTAATCGCTGGCTCTCTTCCACAGCATGTCTTTTGTCTTATCTCTCTTCCCTTCACCCCAACCAGTTCTGGCAGATGGCTGCCCCTCTCTGAGCCTGGAGCTGGAGGTTTCTTCCTGTTAAAAGGGAGTTTTTCCTTCCCACTGTCACCAAGTGCTTGCTTATGGGGAAGGGGGGGGGGGGGGGGGGTGTTGATTGTTGGGTGTTCTCTGTAGTTATTGTAGGGTCTTTATCTTACAACATAAAGCACCTTGAGGTGACTGTTTGTTGTGATTTGGTGCTATATAAAAAAAATGTAATTGAATGTTGGCAGGAGATATTGCACGATTACTGTGGTAGCCTGGAATTATTCTCTGCTTTCAATAATTCTTCTATCAACCAACCAGTTTAGTTGAATAAAAATGGGAATGAGATTACCATCATAGCTTGTTAGCTACCTAAATTCATCAATGTGGAAAAAGAAACACAAAGTATCCACAAAAATAGTTAAAATGTGACTTAAATTGTAGCAGCTATGTTGCAACTCCGAAAGTCTAACATTTTTCTAAATAATGTGAAAAGCAGTAACTGCACCCACCATCAACTGCACCAGTTTCTGTGTTGACTGAAAATGATTGAATAGATAAGTCACCCACCTATCATTTCATGGATCAACAAAACAAATGAGTTTTTATATTTACTGAATGACTTTGTCTTTGGTGTTTCTCCTATTTATTGTGAGTTTTACAGTGAGTATAAATCTTAAAAGGTAGCTTTGAGCCACAACTCCAAACCCACTGGCAATTTATACAGTTTTAAAGGTTAAAAAAAATATATATATATATGTTGGTAGTATTCAAGAAACAAGTGAGAGGTATTTGTAGGTTCCTCTTACTTGCATGAATATAATAAAATGCAATGAATAACTGTTGCCAGTAAAACATAATTTTAGCCGAGTAGTAAAGAGGAAAAAAACAGCCCTTTTTAATTGCAGTCTAAAAACACACGATTAATATAAAGTCATGGTGAGACATAGAGAGCAGTACCATCCCAGTATCAGAAATACTGGAAGCTCTAGGGTCAGTGCTGTTGGAAAGTTTGAGCTTTCAAAGTCATTTCAGCAGGTTTCATCAGCGCCAGCCGGTGAGAACATTAATTGCCAATCAGTTGATCCTAGCAGTTTGCAGGGGTTAAGACCACCTCATCTACTTAATGTCATCCACTGCCTCTCCCTATTCACACTGATCGAATGTTGTTTAATTAGCAGCCAACTGTAGAGACTCAATGAACTATTAAATAACTTAATGATTTGGCACTTTCCCCCCAGTAGCTTGGATCCAGCGAAGCGGCTCTCTGCTCATAATGTACAAATGACTACTGACAGAGGTGTATCAGCTTTGTGCTCCTGTTCTATACCAAACACATTGCAATTTAGCTGCTGTGAACCACAGAGACTGTGTGAGCACCCCAGAGATCATAAACACTACAGAGAAAATTGTTATCCTAGATTTGCTCTTTAAGGGGCTTTAAAAACACAAATAAGTCATTTAGCTCTTTGGTGGTAACGCCGTCCCTCGAGTCTGCTACACCGAGCCTTTTAAATTCACCTGCATTGCACTGCCATCTCCCCGAGAGGTACTGTATCACCTAAGTGAACAGGAGCATTTCAGGCTTTATGGATTGGTTATGAGATGACTGCCATTGAGCCCACTCTGTCAACACGTACAGAGCAGGATTTGCAGAGCTGTTCCAGGGCTACCGCTTTTTCTTACAGCTTAAGTGTTAAACTAAAAGTTGTGGATTATTAAAGGCAGCTAAAAGGCAGCTGTAGTAAGTCTGTGCCACTGGAGAGATGTCAACCCAATCTACACAGTGGACGAAGGCAGCTTTCATCTTACTAAAGATTCTTTTTAGTGCTTATCAGCCTGGAACCTAGACAGCTCACACTGTATGGTATACAGCTCACCCACGATCCTTTCTGCATCACCACTCAATGCAAATGCATGAACATCACTCCATAAATCATTTAAACACCTCTCTGATCTGAGCAAGGACCAAAAGAGTGCACACAATGTACACAACCGGTCAGTTTGCAATATTATAATGCTTCTTTCTGGCATAGGTACATTAGTAATATCTTTGGTGAGAAGGGAGTGTTTGGAATACTTTACTGGTGGGAGGTTAAGTTTTTGCTGAATAGCACCCTTTTTAATCCAAAGCATGACCTTATTTAAACTATACTCTCAAAGCTTTCTTATTACATGCTCACTGAATTTGAATCTCACAGGCAGTAAAAGCAAGGCATTGGTTTTAAAAATAAGTGACTTCTGAATGCACAGTCCCTAGAGTGCTTTTGATATGACTCTGCTCTTTGCTCCTTTAAGGTCAATTCTGAAGGCCAGCTCTCTTCTCTGTCTTGGATAATCAATTCACCCCAGAATCTGGCAAAAAAAAAGAAAAAAGAAAAAAAAAAAACCAAACAGGAAAAAAAAAACGCAGTTTTGGAAATGTCACTTATTTGGTGCATATATTTCAAAAGTCAATGGAGCTACTGTAGGTTTTCCAAAGGAAATTTAAGAGGGGAAAGTAACTTTTAGTGCACAGGGAAATTTTAAGAAACTTTCCTCTCATTCCTCTGTTGGGGCTCTAATGTTTAATGTGTCGCATAGTGCATATTACAGCACATAATTCAGCAGTAAGGGAATGCAGATACTGTATGTTGAATGAGATTTCAGATGTGCGTGGGAGGTAATTGCTGAGTGAAAAGTCCAGAACTGCCAGTGCACTTTGCATCTACAGGTGTATATAAATATTTGTGTTTGCCTATATCATTAGCATTCATTCGCGCTTGTATGTAAAGTACACAGCAGTGCATCCTCCTGTAACTACCCCATGCAGCTGCTGTGCTGTCTCAACCTCACCTCTGTGATAACGTACTTTACATCTGCAGGCATTAAAGACAGGTGTACATGTACATAAACTATAAAAACAAAGTTCACTTTTAGGGCTGCATAAAACGATTATTTTAGTAATCGAGTATTATATCGATTATTCCAGCGATTAATCGAGTAATCGGATAAGAAATACTTTTTTTTATTAACAGTTTATCTGCATATTTTAACTTCCGTAATGCAGTTTCTCGCCATGTGAACAAACAGCGGTGAATGGAGCAGCTACAAAGTTCTCTTTTCTTCACCTTAACACTTGCTGATCAGGTGCTTGATGAAGGACCTCCAGCTGTTTCACAGATTTAATGGTGGTTACTAAACGAAAAAGCTGCTGTTTTGGACGCTGGAAAAACGTTTCCTTTTTCACTACTTGAGCTCACCGTCACAGCTTCGTCTCTTTGCGCTTGCGCAGTTAAAACCGCTGCCTGCTATGAGTGTTTTGAAAAACTAGTGGCTGCGGGAGCCATGGCGCATGTGTGAGTAATGGTGTAATGCTTTGTATTCACAAGCATTCTCGAAAATACGTTTCTACTGCAGGTCTATATTTAGTCACTAATAAGGAATTAAAGTATAAAAAATATTTTGAAGGAGCCCCTCGGTCCTGGGGGGCGGGCCTTCCGGTACCGAACCATCGCTAGTGCTAATGGCCCGCGCTCGCTAGCAAACCAGTTCTGGTAGCTACAGCTGAAGTAAATACAAAAATAACAGCTGAAATTCTCAGCGAGCACAACACACACAGACACACAGAGAGCAGTGGAGGCGTGGAAATGCATGTCAGCGACAGTTGCCACCCGTCCCGTAAAGTACGGAACCCCGCATGTTATGGAGCTGTATTCCACAGAGTCCCGTAACATACGGGGTTCTGTATTTTACGAGACAGGTGGCAACTCTAGTGATGATCCACTCTGTGTTAAATGAAATCCATCGCAGCGACGGAGAGCTTTTTAGAATGTGTGCTTGTGTATACGTGAGTGATTCACACTCCAGTCCAGTAGGTGGCGGTAATGCAGTTCTATGTTGGTTTGCCAGCCCCCAATAAACCCACAAAAAAACGTCAGCACAAATGCTGCTAATGCTAGTGAGGAGCGCCGCTTACACCGAGACAGCTGAGCGCTGCAGAGTTTAAACGAAGCATCGACACAGTAAATTTGTGTCTATAAATTTTTAGAATCGATTTAATCAAGTTAATCGATGAATCGTTGCAGCCCTATTCACTTTTACCAGGGCTCTGATATTAATCGTCAATATGACACATCTGATGCTCTTATTGTTATCTAACTGGTAAAATAAAGTCAGTGGGAATAGCTTCTATCCATAGAAAGCCAACATTTCATTATATAAAAAGTTTATTAAATTCATTAGAGGAAGGAAAAGGAACCAAGGAAAAAATTGTGAGCACTGAGAGCGCTGTCCTAACCCTCCTCATGAGGTCATCATAGCATCATCACAGGGCTGCCATTTGTGGTTGTGAGTGAAATGTCTTAGCAAATACCAACCATAGCAACCAACTAATGGATCTGTTGGACTGTTATGTCCATCTTTCTCTAAGGATGAACTGTAATCACTTTTCATCCAGTGTCATCAAAATTTCAATATTCCCGTCAGTTTCAGCTTTTCTTTGTCTTTAGGGCTAATTAGCAAATTTATTACCAAAGATGGTAATAAAATAATACTGCTAAATGTCACCATGTTAGCATTGTCATAAATATTGCATGCTGATGTAAGCATTAAGCTCTATAGCAATGTTCACACAATTATATTAGCATGGCCACAGTCACGTTGTTCTGTCTGGATGGTGTAAAGGAATTTTGTCCAGAGAGCAGTCCTTTTATATTTTACATTTTTTTCTTTATTCAGATGTGTGGCTATCGTGTCATGGTCATGGACTTTTTTTCCCCCCCTAAGGATTGTTAGATTGAGGCATTTCGTCGTCTTTTTCGACAGAAAGAAATGCAATAAAGGGATGGAGAGAAGAGCGACATTTACATTTATAAAATGTAAAGTTTGAGATTGGCACGGTTAAAAGTTTGGTTCATGGTCACCAACACTGTTGAATGGCAGGTCTTTTCTATTTCTCTGTAGTGAAGTATTTGAACTAGGTCACTCACAGTGTGCAGAGAGGGCACAGAATGACCATACAGCTTGATGAAAACACTTGAAATCAGCCCAGAGGGCAGCAGGTTCATTGAAGAGAGAAGAACCATCAGGTGCCTTTATTGAGGAGTTGTCCTACGGTTTTGTTTACTAGCTTGCAGAGAACAAAGCTTAGAGCCAATATCATGCAGTTTTCAGAAGTGAACAAATTGCTTCAAGGAAGAAAAGCAGCTTCATCTCTGTCCCAAATTACTGAAATTTTGTACACTTGCAACTTTTGTGCCATCTTCACTTTAAGTGCTTCTTTTGGCAGCCAAAGGTTCCAATGTGCTAGACTACATCAGAGAAGACCTTTTGCCTCTGAATGACATAAGCACAGGTACAAGCAATTTAAAACTTGCAACTGGTGCCTCAGTGCATAAAAATTTGGGATTACCAAAGCAACATTTTCTCCCTGACATTGTTCCCTAAAGATGTCTTGGTGCTGCCTGTACGCCCTTCCCCATCATCCTCTTCCCCTGACTCCCAAGCCTTTTGCTATTGTAATGCAGAGAGAGAGTAAAAGCGATTGAAAGCCTTGTTTTCAGCAGCTGCTGTGTGTGTCTCTGTTGAGCTTTTCCTAATTACCTCCCAAAGGAGCCTTACTGCTGTCAGACAGAGAGAGCGGAGGGTGAGAGGAAGCAAGTTAGATGTGGGGTGACGATATAGGGGATAGGATGGGAAGAAAGACAGAATGTCGACAGCAACAAGAAGACAGCAATACACAGTAAAAACAGAGCAAGTGAAAGGAAACAAGTAGAAGGAAAAAGGAAAAGCTTGCATGCAATCCTCCATTTAGCCTCGCACTTCCATGCTGACTGTCACTTCGGCTCTGGAGAACAGGTAGAAAGCCTGCATCTCCAGTACAGGATACACTGAGAGGGAGTGTTCGAAAACAGTCTGTGTGATAAGGCTGTAACTGTACATGTATTTCATGACATACATACAGCAGTTTATGGTCTGTTCAGGAACACAGGGCCTATGTTGGTCATATAAAAACGGACTTATTCGCAGGCTAATATTTGCCTCCACATATCGCAAGCACAGCTAAATGGCACATTGAATTTCACAAGACTGACTTTAATGGCTATCTCCCCATTGTATACTGGGTCAGTAGTCACCCAGGACTGGATTACACCCTCATCCACACTCAGCTCCTTGGTGTTCTTCAAGAAATCTGTCTTTAGCAATAAACTAGTGTTAAAATGCCGAAAAATGATGTGAAAATACAGCTGAGAGGATGAACAGGATTTAAAACTGTTATTCATGTGTGCTATGATCAGCCAAAATATTTAAAACTCCCAAATTAAGACAGTCTGATGTAAACACAGAAAAAGAAATGTTACTTTTACAGTAATTTGACTCTGTGATGTATGCTATCAAAAATGATGATATCATCACCTTCCTAGAATAATGGCCTAAATAATTTTTTGACAAAAATGATTTTTTTTTTTGGCCTAAATCACCATATTTTCAATATTTGGTTCAGTTTTTTTGTGTTTTTCCTGTAAAACCTGAAAAAATGACCTGGGCCATTATTTTAAGTGGGTGTCGATATTTAATCTTTTCACAGATAAATTCTAAACCGAAGGACAAAGACGAGGCAAATCCTGATAATGACACTAACAGGATATTTTTCAAACCACATTTAACCTTTTAATTGTCATATATTTTCATACATGATTAAGACCTTTGAAACTGACATAAACTTTCAGTTGGTTACAAAATGAACATAAAAAAGCATAATTGCAAGTTCAATAGGTTGTATAATTTTGACCTAACACTAATGATAACTCTGGGACACTGGTGATGAAGTACAGCAATGAAAAGTGTTAATAGCATGAACTATGTTTCCTCTGATAGGAATGCAAAGTTATCCAGGTTATTTTGTCCTATTTATTCTTTCATGCATTCAAGTTACTGGAGTAACCAGATAAAAAAATATGGCTGTTGGTGAATGGAAGTGAGGCTACTCATGAAGAGATTCCTCCCTTCAGATGAAAAGCTTTAGTTTTTTTTTTTTTTTTTTTTTTTTTGGGGGGGGGGGGGGGGGGGGTGGTAATATAGATTTATTTTGCATTCCACTTTAACTGTCACTGGAAACACACAATGCTTTGGCCTTTATTATGGCCTCTGTCTTTGTGGCACAAAATTAATGCACATAAAGTAATAGACATTGTGTATAAAATTACCAAGACCTTTCCATATTTCAGAATTTCATAAGTGGTTCTTGCTCCTCGAGAAACACACACTGTGGGCTCACAAAAATATTCAGTTCTCTCGCTCTGGCTCTGTTTTTTCAAATCACAGGATAGTCTAAGTGACAGTAGTGTGTAAATATTGCTCCAGATGGCTGTAATAAAACATATTTCCCTTGTGATAATATTATGGCTGTGAAAGTGAAGAGCTATTACTGAATTATATTTGACAAGCTAAAAAGTCAGAAAGGATTATTTTGGTGACCAGAACCAAGAGACTTTGGTTGATATTACATTATATTAAGTTTATTTAGCCAATTGCACTCAGTATTAGCCAACTTAATGCAGCTATTTATTATTCTGAAATTGTGCAGGTTCACAAGTATTTGGACACTGCCACAATTTTTGTAATTTGTCTCTTTGCAGCATCATAGTTGAGGGGTTTAATAAAAGTACTGTATTAATGAAACTGGCATGACAGCTATTTGGATACATATGCTACATTTCCACCGTCAAGGTGCCGGTGCTCATCCCAGTGCTGGTGTCAGTTTCAATGAACCGGTGAAACACTTAAGAATGGGCCTACATTTCATGTATGTGTGTGGGTGGGTCCTCGTCTGGACACGGAAGCCGAAGGGCGCAAACATGGGAGAACACGCACTCCTTTCTTTTGCTGCAAACACATTTTGTGGTCCAAACCAAACTACTGCAGCATCTGTGTGCAGCATAGAGGTAAACACAGACAGCGATTAGAGCAAGACGACAAGTACGCACTTTGCGTCCGTTCATCTGTGATATGAACTGATACAAAGCAGCAAGTTCAGCCTTAGAGCCCAACCTAATGCACAGCCGTGAAAATTGCATCGCTTTTCTCATGTAATACACACCATGCAGTGAAATAGTGGTAGAAAACATTATGTTGAGATGGCAGATTCACGCTCTTCTGCCACTTTCGTCACGTGTTCTTGGTTCGAGACCAGCTAGCTTGCGGCGCCCAAGTTGAATCCATTTTCAGCCAAGCACCAAGTGCACTGGCACCAGCACCCTTTCGGTGGAAAGAGGGTCATAGTCCCCCATTTTCAATGGCTAAAAAATAATTGCACAATTTGAAAGCGGTTTCATGGCAGGTGAGGTCAGTTCCCTAATTCTTCTATGACAAATGAAGCAGGTATAAGATCCAAGTGTTGAATTTGAACTGGTTAACTTTTCACTGGAACTCTCCATGTGAGGTGCAAAGAGATGCTGATGAAACTGAAGGCCAAACAAAATAAACCTTTCAGAGAAATCTTCCATCCATCCATCCATCCATCCATCCATCCATCCATCGTCTTTCGAAGCGGTATGAGTGCCATTGTCAAAGTCTACAATCAAGAAACACATTCATGACTGTAAATGCAGACGGCTTACAGCAAGGTACAAACCACTGGTTACACTCCAGGAAAGAACCACCTAATTAGACTTTGCCAGAAACATACAAAAGAGCCTGAACAGACCAGACAAAAACATTCTTTGGACAGAAACCAAAATTACTTTGGACCAGAATGATGGGAAGAGAAAAGTATGATAAGGAAATGGACAGCTCATGAGCTCACCCAGGTAGGCTGAAACATGGCAGAACAGTCCTAATCATGAAGGATCGTCACAAGGGTACGACACCTTCCAACTACCTGCCAATGCCTGCCTCTCCACAACATGGAAGGTCCTCTCAGACATTGCAACCAAACCAAATAGGCATATGAGTGTTACTCAGAAGGGCATTAGAAACAACACCAAAAGGGCAAAGCACAAGCAACTGGATAATAGAGCAGTAGACCAAGACTCTAAGACCAGGCAGACCAACCTGAGCACTGCCTGGACTGACTGCAAGAAAGCCTATGGCTCAGTGCCCAATACATGGATACTGGAGTACTTGACATGTACCAGGCTAACTTATCAGGGGACTGTGGAGGACACCACTTGAGACCAAATCACTATGCTTTGCATAGTCCTCAACCCCTCCAGCTGGCTCATCACAACAAGAGCTGATATGGAAACAGATTCAGTAGTTGAGTAGCCATCAACCATCGTGGATAACATCAAACAGTATGCTAGGAGTGAGTGAGTGAGACATTGACTCACCGATTCACCTCACCAGGACAGATGGCCTTCCAAGACAAACTGTTACAAGAGTACATTGGCAGGTGAAGACAGACAGTGATAAGAAACAGGAAGAAGAAATACTGTGGAAGACCAAACACCTGCATGGAATGTACCACCAACAGATGTGGAAAGTGGCTGTCATCAAGAACTGAGAGAGACAACCAAGCTGGGATATTATGCAGGAACATCTGTGTTGTATATGGATTGGAAGTCCCCATGGGAGACACCTATGAATGTAGCTGAGAACAACAGGGCTAAGGTCCTGTGGGAAGTTCCAGATAGACAAGCAGCTGCTGGCCAACTAATATAGTGGTGGTTGACAAGGAGCTGAAGACTGCAGTCACACACACACACACACACACACACACACACACACACACACACACACACACACACACACACACACACACACACATAGTCACCAAGCTGCACCAAGTACATGTTGAAAGCATAGCTCACAGCCAGTCTCCAGCTTGCTGCCTTGTGTATAATAATAATGACCTTGCACGCAGTAGTAATAGCTCTTGCATGCTTCCCCAAGGATAAGTGTTGTCAGTGAATGTAGGTACTTTGTTGTCATATAAACATTCACATATACAGGAAGGAGAGTGCATACATATCAGTGCTTCAAAAGAAAAGAAGGTAAGAAGGAAAATGGAGAAAAAAGTCAAAACTTTTATTGCCTCTTTACTGCTTATATTTTTTTTATCTTCATTGTACCAATGAGCAGTCACACCATGAAGGCATGTTCACTTGTCACAGCAGGAAAAGCAAAAGTATAATTAATAATATAACATTAGTAGATACAAATTTACTTGAGAAATATCTGCTTAGTGCCATTTAGCATAAAATACACCTTAACGTTCCATTAAGTCCCAATTCAAATCAGGGAATACTATAACACATAACCTAACATATCATATGGATTTCCAATAGTCTTGACCAGCTGCAGGAAAATACAGGTTTTTGTTTGGAAACACCCAAGGTGGATTTTGCCTTTGCAAATTTACTTATGGAAATGAAATGGGATTGGGTTGTGGTATTTATTTAATAATTTATCAAGCACGGGGCATTACCTTGGTGGCATATTATTTTCCGTTTTCCCGGTGCCTCCCTCCCTCGACAGGAGGTATTTGTAAATGTGTGCTGACAGCAGAGGTTACCTTGAGCAGGCCGCTGGACCTGGGGGCTGTATGTCTTCATTTACCCCAGTATCTGCAGATGCCAGAGAAAGAGAAAGTTATTTTCTGTGCCTGGCCCGCAGGGAAAAGTGAGGCTAACGATCTTGGCCATGCTGATTGTTACCTTGCTCCTAGAATAGCAGCTTGCTTTTAGGAGCAAGCGCCAGGGAATGCAAGCAGCAAGGATGGGATGGGATATGTGGTTTGTGTGTATGTGTTTGCAAATATGGCAAAGGCTGAGACAACTGTTGGGGGTAGACGTGCTGGGGTCACTAGCTGCACGCAGGCATGCGCACACACACACACACACACACACACTTGTGAACCCACATTCCCAGAGTCAGCTCTGTCACTTGATTATACTGGGCCTTTGTTTCCACCCATTAATCATCTGCATTTTTAGGTCAAACATGTTGCAAACACCTACTATGACTATGCAGACTATGTACCTACTGTGACTATGCAGTGCTCCATAATATGAGGCCAAAGGTTAGTATGGCACTGGGGTATGAAGTGTAGGCCGGCTACAGTACATGTTACTTCTTCAAGGGATGAGCAAAAAACACTTGTCAAAACTAGGAAATCCACTTTATAGGCTGCTGAAAGTTATCACAGGACAATAACTTTCTTCAGTATTTTTGCACAATAAGATACCAAGCATTTATGTTACATTATCTCAAGGAAATCAACTATATGCATAAGGTCATTTAATGTTTTCTGGATGTGGTTTTAAGAGTTCATGTGAGTCTGCATGAGGGTCAACGTGGAAATTTGTGACTAGATAGATAGATAGATAGATAGATAGATAGATAGATAGATAGATAGATAGATAGATAGATAGATAGATAGATAGATAGATAGATAGATAGATAGATAGATAGATAGATAGATAGATAGATAGATAGAAGTTAAACCAAATCCTGAAATTCTTGACATTGTTCCTTGTTTGATACTGACATCCTTATCTGCTTTAAACAGAGCTTTGCCCTCTAGCTCTTTCTTTTTCATCATAATGGAATAGATAAAGAGCACAGTGGACAGTAGGGAGCACTAGTCTCAGCCACTCAGCCAAAATGAAGCTTTATTACAGTTAAATACAGGCTGACACTGTCTGCTAATCCTGAGGCGGCCATTATGGAGAAAACTAAGAGGCGCATCAGTAATCAGGGCCAAATTCATTGTCTTCTCTCGGGCTGAAAAGCACCTCTAAATAGCACTACAAGAATCACTGTTGATGATCTCTCCCAATATTTAGTAACACATACAGCCTTTTTAATTAAAGCTTGGCATTATATAACTTTGGTAATCTCAGCTGAGCACCTTAAAAAGAGTAAATGATGGTGGCTCAGTCCAAAAGCATTTTGTTTAGAACTGTTTGGTATTATATAAAATGCTATGTTGGTAATTTTCCACATCCATACCTTTGGATGGTCTCAACGTACTCAAAGTGCAGTCCTAATTGCCCCACATCAGTTCATCATTGATCTCACTGACTGCCTTGCAGCTGACTGTGAGCAAACTCCTTAATACAGTTATAAGGCTGTTATAGCAGCACGTCAGTACCAATCACACATGGGTGTGATGCTTAGGTGTCTGCAGTCCTTTTTGGTGTATTAAAAAAAAAAGGAAATAAACAAAAATAAATCTCTGTAAAAATGGTCAGTCTTTATCTGATAGAGTACTAGGTACACACAAGAATGTCCAAAAATGTCAAGGGGATAAGGACACTTTTTTTTTTTTCAGTATGGATCCAAAGACACACACAAATACACACTAAGCTGGAAAGCACACCTCATCCAAATCAACCCTGATGCCCCGCACTGAGCACACTTAATGTATTGAATTGAGTTTAGTTTTAATTTGCATCCTAATTTGACCCAGGCACCTCTGACTAAAGCTCATGGTGCTTTTATTGCTCCTCACTTTGTAATCAGTCAGTTATTCATGAGGATTCTGAACACCAGTAGTCTCCTCCGGCTGTAGAGAGGTGGGGAAATTTCAGCTTATTATTTAGAGGCCCAAAGTATGAAGAGTTTTTAAGAATTCCACGATTATATTATTTTGGGAAACATCCATCCATCCATCCATTTTCTTCCGCTTGGGAAACAGCTACAACAATTTAAAAATACAAAACACAAGGACTGGATAAGAATTTGAAAGAGCACAAAAAGCCTAAAGTCAAGATTTGTATTTTCCAAGCAGTGCATACTATCACAGCAAAGTGTGATTTTTATCATAAGTTTTTTGTTGTGCACTTTTATTCAACTTCAACTTACACTGACCTAAATTCCCCAGAATGCCTTATGGCAAACCCCAGAGAGTGTGCCTGAATGACTGTTTTATGTATGTGAAGGATGCGCCAGTTCTGCTGGAGTTCTTCCAGCTGAAAAAAAAAAATCCACTCAAAATGCAACTTGTCACACTGCTGCACTGTATTTGCTGCAAGTCGTTTTTGGCACCTGTTAGTGTAAGTGAGTAAACATCGGTGTGACCTGTGTCTTGTTTTTGTGTTATGTTAACTATGTTACGCTACAATAAAGCCACCACCTGTGATTTGAGAAGAACATGACAACACTGGTTTTGTTTCCAGGTTATAGTCTATAAATGTTTGTGTTATTATTCTGCTCCACCAGAGCAATAGCACCAACAGAACTGTTAAAAAATTCAGTGTGTATGTTGCCACTGAAATCCTGGACTCATATAAATCAGATGATTTGCGATTACTTTGGGAATTGCTCAAATGTTGAGTTGAGCTGAGTTGAGTTGTGTTGAGAGGTTTTATTGCCATTTCATATTGAAACAAAATAATCTTCCCGCAGGGACCAGGGGTGCTACATAGAACAAAAAGTGCAAGACAGAGTACACGGTGCAGATACACAGTACAATGAATACAAAAACACACTACATTAAATACAGGAAACTGCGAGATTGGATATTGTGCAGAATTGCAGTCACAGCATTGCAATAGAAAAGCTGTGTGCATTAAAGTTGTGAGTCAAGAGTCCATCGTGTATGTATGTGTGTACAGTATGTATGCATGCGTGTGTGTCATAGTCCAACATGTATGTGTGTGTATGTGTAAGCTGATAATGTATGTATGTATCAAAGTCCATCATGTGTGTGCTTGTCAGTCTGTCATCTGTGTGTGTCAGAGTCCATTTTCTGTGTGTGTGTGCGCGCGCGGTGGCTACAGTACCTCCTCCCAGATGGCAGGAGAATAAAAAGTCCATGAGATCTTTGAGAATGCTGAGAGCTTTGCAAATGCAGTGGTTGTTAGAAATGTTCATGAGAGATGGAAGAGAGACCCCGGTGATCATTTCAGCTGTCTTCACTACGTGCTGAAGGGTCTTGCGGTCTGATGCAGTGCAAATCCCCAAACCGGACAGTGATGCTGGTAGTCAGGATGCTCTTGAAGGTTCCTCTGTAGAATGTGGTAAGGATGTGAGGTGGCAGGTGAACTTTCCTCAGTCTTCTCAGAAAGTTGAGATGCTGTTGGGCTTTCTTGGTTATGGCACTAGTGTTGAGAGAGCAGGTGAGAGTTTCTGCCAGGTGAAAACCAAGGAATTTGGTGCTCTTGACAATCTCCATGCAGGAGTCGTTGATGTTCAGTAAAGAGTGGTCACTCTGTGTTTTTCTAAAGTTAATGACCATCTCTTTGGTTTTGTCCAAATTAAGAGACAAGTTTTTGACTTTATACCAGTCTATTAACCGTTGCACCTTCTCTCTGTATGCTGACTCATTGGTTTCACTGATCAGACCCACAATGGTCATGCCATCTGCGAACTTTATGATGTAATTAGAGCTGTGCATTGCCGTACAGTCATGAGTCAATAGTGTAAACAGCAGTGGACCGAGAACACAGCCCTGTGGAACTCCGGTGCTCAGTGTGGTGGTGTTCTTGCCAGTCTGGACAGACTGAGGTCTCCCAGTCAGGAAGTCCCAGATCCAGTTGCAGAGACAGGTGTTCAGGCCCAGCAAGCTCAGCTTTCAGCATCATGACATATGTTTTTTTCTGTCCAGGTGTGTGAAAGCCAGATGAAGTGTGGTGGCTCTTGCATCGTCCGTTGAGCAGTTGGGACAGTATGCAAACTGCAGTGGCTCCATGGGTGGGTGACAGATGGGTGTTGATGTGCCTCAAGACAAACTTCTTGAAGCACTTCAGTAGGTGTCCCAATAGGTGTGAGTGCTACGGGACAATAGTTATTGAGACATGACACTAATGACTTCTTTGGCACTGGCAGCATGGTGGTTGTCTCGAAGCATGTCGGAATGATTGTGCTGCTCAAAGTGATGTTCAAGATGTCTGTGAGGACATCTGGACATTCTTTGAGCACTCTGCCAGGAATGTTGTTGGGTCCAGCAGCTTTCTGTGGGTTGGATCGGTGTAGTTTTCCTCACGTCGAGTGTTGTGAGACAAAGCACCTGGTTGTTGGATGGTGGGATTTTCTTCCTCGCCATTGCGTCATCCTGCGCTGAACGATGTAGAAGTTGTTCAGTGCATCTGAGAGGGAAGCATCAGTGTCACAAGTGGGTGGTGTAGTCCTGTAGTTGGTGATGCCCTGCCACATGTGCTGTGTGTCATCGCTTTTCGTGGAAGTGGCTATGAACGCTCTGCAAAATTGCATCTCGCATTGCCCGGGACAGCTTTACTCTCGCTGTTCTCAGAACAGTCTTGTCACCTGCTTTGAAAGCGGAGTCTCTGGCCCTCACCTCTGAAGTCATCCACGGCTTCTGGTTGGGTTGTGTGGTAATTGTTCTAGTGGTAGTGATGTCATCAATGCATTTGCAGATATACCTAATCACTGATCTTGTGTACTCACCATATGTTGCAGCCTCCCAATGTCCCAGTCAGTAAACTGTTTCAGTTCCCGTTTGCAGCATCTAAAAAGTGGTCTGTATGCTGGAATCAGCATTACAGAGATGTGGTCTGAGTAACCGAGGTGAGGGTGGGACTCTGTCCCGCGTGCTCGCTCCTCTCATTCCAAAGTCCACATGTTGGTAAATATGGGGGAGAAGTGACTTGAGATTTGCACGATTAAAATTTCTAGCAATGATAAAAAGTCCATCTGGCTGAATATTCTGCTGCTCACTGATGGCTCTATGCAGCTTATGCATTATGTACAACTTGTGTTCAGCTTACTGGAAAATTTTACAAACAGCTTAATATTTGTGTTTTGTATAAAAACTTTGGCCCCACTTACTGTAGAGTGAACTTTTAAAAAAAATCACAGTGATGATGACAGGTGGCTGAGATAAATAAACTAAACAGGCACATTTTTAGTTGTCAGCTCATTCCATTAGGTGGAAATGACTTATTTATTTTTCATTTGCACTGATGTCACAAAATTTGCAGATGTCTTGGCACCAAATTTATTAATATACTCTGTGTTTCATACATTTGAAAAACCTGATTTTAACAGTGGGATTCACTCAGAAAGTTCTACAGACAAGCAGACATGGTGTGTGTGTGTGTGTGTGTGTGTGTGTGTGTGTGTGTGTGTGTGTGTGTGTGTGTGTGTGTGTGTGTGTGTGGTGGGGGGGGCTTCATGTCTGGAGTAAGTCTCTGATTTCACATCTCATCATTTAGAGGTGACAAAAGTTTCACTGTGGTGCAAGTGATGCTCAGCAGCTGAGCAACAAGCACTAAAAGAAAAGGAAAAATTCCTCATTTTAAACGTTGTCCTGCAGTTGAGGAAACTACAAACAGGAGTGCTGTTTTTATGACACTGTACTGTAACTAATTTCTGTCAATGATTCCTCCAAAGAGGACAATATACTGTTTTTGCCCTTAAAATTACTTCAGTGATTTGTGTACTTTTCAGTGCACATTTGCAGGCAGTTCACTGCATTTTAAATTTATGCAGTCATAACATCATTTAATACCTTTTACTAAATTATGTATTTATTTATCATGAGTCTTATGAGAGCTGGGAAAGGCATCAAGAAGTGCATTTTAAGCAACCTGGTATCACGGCAAAGCATGTAATAGAGCCGCCTATCCACCGTGTCCATTTCACGCTTTGCCACTGCTCGGTATGAAGTTGCAGTAACTTGCAATACCAGCAGGGTGCGATATTTAATTCCCAACTAACAACTTTCTACCACTTTTCTATTCTGATTTTCAGCCATTTAAATGATACAACATTCTGAATATTGTTTAACAACAACAAATATCAGTCATCTAGCTTGTTGGCTTTAAATAAAATATCACACCCTCTTGGTAACTCTAGTTACTGCAACTTCAGCAGTAAGTTGCCAAGGACAAGCAAAACATGACTCGTGGCTCTATTACACGCTTTCTCGTGATACTGGGTTGTTCTAAGACATCGTTTTGAGGGGTTGTATGATTATACTGTAAAAGCTTAGACTACACAATCACAAGAAATGATATAGAAAATGTATCAAACATATAAAATATCTTTATTGCATTTGTCCCTTTCACAGCAAAGCAGTATTAAAATGAATCACACAGAGGTGAGAAACTAAGATTAGGGGCAGACAGCTTAATGAATCGAGTAATGCTGAAAGTAAGCCTGCATGACTATTTCTTTCTGTATCTGCGTGTGTAGCAGAACACGCACGCACTGTTCTGCACTGCGACTGTTGCGCAGTCGCAGTGCTCTCTGTCATATCACATCTGAAATGCACTCTTCACTGACAGAACCCAGCAATAATAAAATCAGGTTTAAATTTTGATTTTACTTTTTGTTTCTGAACGTTAGGAGTCCAGTTAAATAATCGTTTTATGATGTTCAGACATTAGTCAGCTACGACCACGGAGTGCAAGCATCACTTTCTGTGTTCTGTTTTGCTTGTTCAGTGTGCACAACCTCTACTTTCTTGGCTGCAAGCAAATATCTATATCAGTGTTTCACAGAAAGGTTCAGCATTATGATTGTGTTATAATTATAGAAGCTGAGGACCAGCCAAGGACCCACCATGACCCTGTCATGGACCAGCTGGCCATTTTAAGTGGCTGTATCTGTACTCAACATGCAGGTGAACTCTTGACCTCTGAGGTTCCACTGTAAGGTCAAATGTTGCTATTATTTGAGATAACCCCTGTGACGTTGTTGGTTACTTGGTCAGACTTGACAAAGACATCACTCTGTTTTCAGGAGCTTAGCAGCACAATGTTGCAAGCTGAAAGGCTAATAATCTTTAGGTTTTTAGCTTTATTCTTCCATCTGAAACAGCTGTTAGTGTTTTATCTGTACATTTTTGACATTGAGAAATTGTGACTTTATGTTCAGCATTAACTAAAAAAAAAAAAAAAAAAATACAGGCTACTTCCAGTCATCATTTCCCGGATCCTTGTGTGTGAATAAAATTTATGAATGCCTTATTGTAATGGTGACTGCAGAAACCCCACTGCTGAAAGATTCCCTGCAGGAAAATATAAGTATTTTTATTGTCACACTCATTTCCACTTCTCCAGCTTTATGAAAAGCTTCATCTGTTCTAAGCTGTGTGGAAAAAAAACAGCCGGAGCCATGGAAATTAGCCATTTGCTAAGTTGTGGATAACATATCAATAACCCTTGGATTTGTGCTTATGGTTCCTGAGTGCTATTTTAAGTCTGATTCCTTTCAGTATATTTCCCTCATATGAGGCCAGGCATCCAGTAGCATGATAACTCACTCTGCTTGAATTACTGTCCACATCCTCCTCTGGCTTTCCTGCCAGACTGGTGAGCCCAAAGGAGAGCCACTTCTGCTGGCCAACGATGGCTACACGCTAAGACCCTGTCCATCTCCCTTAGTTATTTTGTCCTCTTTCCCTCTCCACGCCTCACTCTCTGGTTCCCCATGGGTCCCCTAGGCAGCAGCAGGTGCACTTGGGGGGCTATGGAAGGTCTTTGCCAGGAGCTTGAATGAAGCCTTTATAGACTGGCTTTCAATGTCTCTCCTGTTCCCCAGTTCTATCTTAGGAAAACCACTATCATCTCTGTTATGATTTACAGCCTTCCGATTGTGGCTTTTCCTGCCAGAGAAGAGGGGCTTATAAAGACCTCCTGGGGGGGGTGTGATGCTCCATTTCAATCAGGCTCATGAATCAGCCCCCCACATACACACACCATCACCACAGAGACAGAAACTGCATGTAACTTCAAGGCAGCCAGGCTACAGTGACAGCGAACAAGACAGACAGAGGAGTCTGACACCACAGCTTTCAGTGGAATTACTGCAGAATTAAGCTGGTGAACTGAGAGGAAGGAAAAATGAGTCAGCACAGCCTGTCTTTGTCACTAGTCTAGCCTAACACTATGGCCGCTATAAACCCAGAGATGAGCGTTAGCTCTTTAAAAATCTGCAGCATTTTTTATCAAAACAAACATGTTATTCAACCACCAGCGATTGCTATGCAACAGCGATCCAACCTATTTTCAGCTTGCGGAAGCTCTTACATTTGCTCTTCTAAACATTCAGTGCCTTTATTGGCAAGGAGTCATCTGACACACAGGGTGCAATGCATTCAACGTATTCAGTACTTTTGAAAGTATTAAAAACTCACTAATAATACAGCTCATTGCTCCTCTTTCCTACATTTTTCAAATGTAATTCAGGGCCAGTGTGTATGTTGTTTCCCTACTATTTAACCCATATACCAGCTCAGAAAAGGGATTTGCATGTCAGGAGTTCTATGAGCCTGAACCATAGTTTCCTCTGACTCTGGCATGCCCAGGGTTAGGGTTAGATGGGACCGATAGCGCTTTCATATCAGAGAAAGAACTCAACTGTGTTACTTTCACAGCTTAATTAGAAATCTTCCTTCACTGTGTCCCTTGTGTCTGTGTGTATTGACTTCAACACTGCTGACCTCATTTATGTAATTGCCGCTTACTGAATCCTTTGTCCTCAGGGTTATGATGACACAAATTGATTATTGACTACTGGCGAATGAAAAGTCATTGGACTTGGCTGTAACGGAACACCATTAAAGTTCCCAAAACAACGGCACAAATGAAATAGAAAACATATTAGCAATATTCTTGTGATGAACTCCAGCGATGCTGCTGCTGTATAATTTGGTCTAAGGCCTGGGTCCACTTTAGCAGGCATGGTCAGGGAGGTCAGTGAAGTGTACTGATGCATGTCAGTGTTCTGCCCTTGTGAGTTCCAGGTCAGCTACATCATTAAGAATCTGCAGCAAATCATTTGTGCTTTTAACGTTCTGTACTGTAAATAAAAAAGTTATTATTCATGAAAGATGAAAAACAATTGACTGTCTTGCTTTTCTTTTAGTTTTTATTGACATTTTCTGTCATGTGCGGCTGTTATTAGTCAGGTGGTACTGTTGACTGCTCAAAAATTAAGTACTAATTACAACTTCAATTCCAAAAAAATTTGGGATGCTGTATAAAACATAAATAAAAACTGAATGCAATGATTTGTAAACCTCATAAACCCTCACTGGCTCTCTAAGAGGATTTTTTAATACTCAGTCAATCTAATTAGTTGTAAAATGTTCCTCCAGCTGGGCAGCGAGGTGCGGCAGTGGTCCTGGGTTTGAATCCACCATCTGGCCCGGACTGTTCTGTGGGGAGTTTGCATGTTCTCCTCATGTTTGCGTGGGTTTTTTTTTGGGGGGGGGGGGGGGGGGGGGGGGGTTCTCTGGTTTCCTCCCACAGTACAAAGACATGCGCTTAGTCAGGTTAGATTAATTGGTGACTCTAAATTGCCCATAGGTGTGGATGTGAGTGTGAATGGTTGTCTGTCTCTCTGTGTTAGCCCTGTGACAAGCTGGCGACTTGTACAGGGTGTACCCTCCCACTCACTCTATGACAGTTGGGATAGGCTCCAGCCCCCCCACCCCCACCCCCGCACCCATGAAAAGGATAACCACCAAAGCTTACAGTATATTCAGACAGTGGCCTTCAAGTTTTTAAACCAGCGTTTCCTTTAAACACTTTCAATCAAACCCTGAGTTGACTCAACTTAAACAGCTTTTGTGGCTAACCAGCTATATGCTATATACTGTAATGCTTCAAGGGTCATAATTAAAAGTGTAAGGGCCAGCAGTCTGTAGTGTCATTTGGGCTTGAAAAACCAGTATCAGCATATTCTACCCTCTGAAGCAGAGCGAAATGTCACTGTTCCCTATTCAACTCTACCTGAAACTTGATGTAAATTTCCCTGCAAAATCTGCCAGCGGCTTAACACACCTCGCTACAAATTTACAGTGGTATGAGAGTGATATAATTACTGACAGCAGTAGTCAACCCAATGTAACATGCCGGTTACCAGCTAAATCATTTTCCAAGCACACTAGCCTCAACCTAGTCCTTATTAGAGAATATAATGTGCTTTTATTAACAGAAACACATGCCTGTAGATGAACCAATGACTGTGCCATTGTAAAATATTCTGTCTAATTTTCTGTCAGCCCAGAAAACGAGCCCACAGGTTGTTTTGTGTGTATGGTATGTTAAGTATTATGTGGGCCAGAATTCGGCATCCTGTTATGGTCCCTGGTTTTTTATTCCAGGGTTTTGAGCTGCTTTGGGGTTCTTGGATTCATGCTTATAATTAAATGTGTTCCACTTGATTTCACTGTTGTTCAATGTTTTTTTTTATCATTGTTAGGTTGAGTTTTTGATTTCATTATCATTCCAGTATCTTGGCCTCATTAAATGTTTCTGGTGTTTTGGTTGTTGGTGTATTATTTGGTGTTAGTTTTGAATCCTTGGTTGTTTCCCATTCAGGTTTAGTTCCTAATAATTTGAGTTCCTAATATCTGTTCCTCCCTCCCTCCGTCTCTCTTTCTGTTACACACACACAGGATGTCTTTGTTTTAGTTGTTTAGTTTGTTGTTCATTTAATGTTTTATTCAGATCAGGGTTATTATAGTTAACGAAAACGAACGAAATAACGAAAACTAAAATTGAAAAAACATTGTCGTTAACTGAAATAAATAAAAACTAAAATTAAAAGGAAGAAACGACAACTAACTAAAACTGAATTGTGAGTTTACAAAACTAACTAAAACTAACTGAAATGATAGATATTGTTATTTTTTCAAAAGTCTTGTGGATTGATATGAAATCATTTTTTTCCTCTCTCCGAGTTTAAGCTCGGAACGCCGTCGGGCAAATGGGTGCGCATGTGCGTGCGTGCGCACACCGCGCTGCTCCTCAGAGAGTCCCATGCGGAGTGTTTTTTTGTTTTTTTTTTCCTATGATAGCACAGATAGCAGCGAGTGTCTTGTTGTGGATGATGTTGTGGATGATGTACGGAACACTTCTTAGTCAGGAAAAAAAACACCAACATCAAAGTAGACCTGAGAAGCGCACACAAGGCAGCTACGGAAACCGCTCTCATCCTACAAGGCAACCCGGCCTGCACCTCCAGAGAAACGTGACTACTCGTCGGGTCAACGCAGCCCACAACGTTGTGTTTAGTCCTTGTGCGTTTCCGGCTACTTTATCAGTCAGATAATAACAATCAGGACTAATAAAGCATCAATATAAGGACTCACAAATGTCAGCAAATTCCTGGAGGGAGCTGCTGAAACTATGGGAATGGACGTGAAGAAATGAAGAAAGTGAAAAAACAGGGACAAATATGTTTGCACCCTAAAAACTGAGCACAAGGAGCGAGGACCAAAAAACCCCCAGCACACAACCACAAGGTAATTAACACACGCAATCCAGCTATACATGCATAAATGCGGACATGAGGTCGGACACTTCCGTAGGCTACATAGGCCGCAAAGTCCCTGCAAGTCTAATCAGCGAGCATCTAACCAAGCTAGCTCCAAAACAGAAGCAGCATCAGGTGGAGAGAACATCAGGATGCAGCCGGATTTGAGCTTTGACTCCTTCAAGGAGTTTGTTTTTGTCAAACACCACATGTAGCTGTTGTTAATCTGCTGCACTGAGGCTGAACTTTATTGGGAGTTTATTGTAGAATTTATCGAGTTTTGGAGTTCATATTGTTAGCAGTTTCTCCCTGTTGATGTTCATGTGTGTCCTTAATATTACACACATTTAGCATGTAGTTCTGCTGTCTGTGAACAGTTGGTTGCTGAATTTATTTCTTTAAAGGGTATCTTTAAAGCGTACCTGATTAAGTATGAAAATACTAAAACTAATACTGAAACTAACTAAAACTAAGCATAAAACCAAAAATAAAAACTAATAAAAACGAGCAAAACCACTCTGAAAACTAACTAAAACTAACTGAATTAGAGAAAAAAAAGTAAAAACTAACTAAAACTAAACTATAATGTAAAATCCAAAACTATTATAACCCTGATTCAGATTAATAAAAGTTCCCTTGCCTTGTTTGGGGTTTTACTTCTTGTCTGCTGATTATCTTGAATATGTTCAGCTGTGCCTCATTCCCTACCCGTCTCTTCCCACTTCCCTGGTTAGCTCTGCGTGCATATAAACAATCTTCTATTTTCTCTTAGTTTCTCTTTTTTTTCATTATCAGCTTAGAATGAAAGCCCACTTTTTGTTTACTCCATGTTCGGGCTACATTTGGGTCCACCCTTGAACTGAACTTTAACAGGTTCCAGATCAGACTGGAGCTCAAGTTTCTCAGTCTAAAGTCAAAAGTGCCACCACCTCTACCCAAACCACACCTAATGAGACTTTTTTAAAAAGAAAACAAACAAACAAACAAATAAAATGTGCCTTTCATGCTTTTCTTTTCTTTTTTCTTTTTTTTTCATGCTTTTCAGGAAATACTTCAGTCACACAGGAACAAAGTGCCTTTTTACTGGCTGCTGTCCTGCTGCAGTGTGTGGCATATTGACAAACCTTGTCAGTCAAAGCAGGACAGATTACTCATCACGTGTTGGTACACTTGATGCTCTGTACCTGTTGATACCCTGCAAGTGCAGAGCAATGCAGGGTTAATCATATATGGTGCTTCCAAAGTGTCTTCCTCATTGACTTAGAAATGAACACTCCCCTTCATCCGTCATTGTATATTAATAAAGGTCCTTTAACCATATGCAGGGACCACTCTCCACTCAGTCCTTATTGCCAATGCTGTTTCAAATCAAGAAACCCTTAGAAGGGCAATTTGTTAATTATTAATTGACCCATGCACTTATGCACTGTAGTGATAATGAACGGAGGCTTTTAGGAACCCCTGCTACCCTCCTCCAATCCACACCTTGCTATGAATTTAAGCCCTTGATGGAGAAACAATGCGAGCAAAAGCTAAATTGCAAAGTTGCCCTTTGCACCAGCAGGGGGTAGGAAAATATATTGAGTTGAACTTTCTTAGAACAAAGACCCCCCAACCCACCCACAGTGATTCACAATTATCTTTTATCAAACAACGCAGTGACATTGCCCTCTATCAAATCAGTTACCCATCAGCCATCACTCCAATCTGGGGGTTTTTAGTGTTGGCACCAGCATTCAATCACCTGTGCCTCTGTGGATTTCCCAAATGTACTGATCCTGCCAAAGACTCCATTGCCTTATTAAAGTGCAGCCACAGAGGCGGTGCTGTCGTGCAGTAGGATTCAGCAGCCCAAGGGATGAGAATGAGGAGCTAGTGACAAGCAAATTCATTATACCACTCTTGTTGATAGTGTTGTAAAATAGAGTGTGAGATGCTGCACAAAGGTCATCCGCTCACACATTTTTGTTGTTGGGGAAAGATCTGAATGACTGAGTAAGCTAGTGGCAATGTCTTGACCCTTAACTCGCATCCGGTGGGCTTATTGATTTTTCACTGAGATCCTTGCTGTATTCCAACCAGGTGGGGCAGGTTATTCAACACTTTCACGGTGATGTGCGATGTCTTGACTTGCAATATCCATTGTTTTCTCTTCACTCACTGTTGTATTAATGTCACAAAACTGTGCCTTATCTTTTTTTTTACTGACAGCTGTGGTATGGTCTTACTTTCTCAGCCTGCAACAGAAAGCCAAAGTGAAACCTGAATGCCTACAGCAAGTTCCACTTTAAAGGTACCACACCCAGATTCCATGTCTCAGTGACATTTCCAATAGAGCAAGTAACTAAAACATCCTTAGTACAAGGAAACTGTGCATTGTTGTAACGCAAAAAGCCCTCCATATTAAGGATGTGAGTCCCCTCCTCTTCCTCCCTGTGGTCAGATTTGATGATGGCTTGAGAATCCCAGAGAAATACGTCTTCCAACATGAGGGATATGAGATCCAGTGATTTGGGGCTTTTTGGCATAAAGATCAAAAAAGAGCTGGAGCTGAAATTCTAAGATCATTCTTAAATTTATGAAATGTTCAAATACGTTTTTTTCTTGGAGTTAACAATAGGTCAAAATGAAGTGTTATTCACATGGCATATTAGCCCTTAAATGAGCTCCTAAGGTGAAAACTGTTATGAGCGGGGAGGATGACTTATAAGATGCTTAAGAGGTTCTTGAACAGAGAAGAAAACAGCAGAAAGACAAAGGAAAATGAGAAATCTCCAAATGCTGAATGACAGTGAGTTAATGGAAAAACCACAGATTATGTGGTGCAGGCATAATGCTTATGGTTGATTTCCTACCCAGTGTAATATTGCTATAGTCCCTGAAATGAGGGCGATCACAACATTAAGATATCTGGCAATTTTAAAAATGAAAACAGTGCAGCTGTGATGACTCGGGTCTGTTGCAACCTTCCATCTTCAGAATGATCAAAAAAACAATTACAGCTCTTTCACAGTCCCATATTTCAAGCTGTGCCACGTGTCCCCTCTTAATTTAAAATAGATTAAGTGTGAACATTACCACCAAACGATAAATAAATGTAACCAAATAAATACAACTATCTGTATGTACACACTCTGCTCTAAAAGTAGGTCTTTGTTTTCATACAATATGTACTTTTAAAGAACTCCTCACACTTTATTCAAACAGTATTCATAATTACACTATATCTTAGTAGAGAAAAAGAAAATATTGTTGGGCAGCAGATATGAGGCAGCGATTAAGTAGTTATTCTTATTATATTATTTATATTCTATTCTAGAGAGGTTAGAAGGTGCAGGATTGATGTTGGTGCACTTGTAGTGTGTTAGCTGCAGATCCAAGTTTGCATGGTCACAATAAACTTGAGGATATGCAGAGTTCTGCACAGACCTTTGCGTTCATGCCCTGGGTCAAGGGCTATGAAGCTTGAACTGTTATAAAATGCCCTCTGGGTTTTGAAATAAAGCAGTTTGTCAGGAGAAGAACATCCATGAATCAAAGAGGAAAACACAAGGTGGTGAAATGAGTGATGTCTTATATTACTGACGCACACAAACCGGGTTTCTGATATTCATGCTCGTCAATATTACTGCTGGCCTCATGGCTGTGGGTAGAACATTTCCCAAGGGTACAATATTTCACCAAATTCAACGCTAAATTTATGCTTTACTTTGACATATTAACTAATGTGGCATATAGTGAGTTTGTGCAATGGCATTATTTGCACTGCGTGTAGTCAGCCTGGTAATGTTCATAATCCACTTTAAGGCTCTGAAGGCTTTAATAGAAGCTCTAGATATTATAAACCAGTGTAGAACAAGTACATACAGAGAAAGATGAATCATGCAAAAGGATCATCATAATTATGGGCCGTATGTGATTCACTTACGAACACGTTGGGTAAGTCACTGAAAACCATCACAGGATCAACTTTATCCAAATTTTCACACTGGTGTAGATACTTTGATGCGCAGTGTGTGGCAAACTGCGCGTGTGATTTTTTTTCTACAGTTGATTCAATCATCTGCAATGGATTAAACGGCTCCTGCCCCAACCTGAACCTTTGATTATAAAACAAATAAATGTTGACATTTTGAACACACAGCAAAAATGTATAAATAACCAAGAGACTCATTATTCACGTGAAGATACTAATTGATCCCCGAGCGATTTAAAAGGCCGGCTGCACTCCACTCCTTGCGCTTAAAGTGTAGGAGGCGCAAAACGCAGTAATTGCCAGACAGTTGTAATGCAATAAACGCTTAATTGGTCTCTGTTTGCGATGTAACATAGAACATCGCGTATGAGATTCTACACAATGGTGCCATTTTGCTGGAAGCCTAAGGCACCGCAAGGTGAGAAATGAAACATGGACGCAATTATGGTGTGAACTCTTCACGTGGACGCTGAGCGTAATTAATCAGCATTTACAGTAGTGGGGTCACAGAGAGGTCACGGTCATCACGAAAGCATCGAAGGAAGCTTAAAAGAGAAAAACGACCACGTGACTGTCACATGGTCTGACCTCCCTCTTCCTCTACTTTAAAACTGTATAATTTTACAATCCTGTAAAGAAACTTATTTCCCAAATAAATTATGTTACCTTTTAGCTGATAATGTTCAGGTAGTGAATACAATGTTACCAGATTATTTATAAAGGTATTTATGAAGCTCGATCTGCGTGTCACGAAAGCAAAAATCGGGGTGGGGTGACTTTTTGTTAATTTTAAACATGAATGCGCGCCAGCTCCCTGACACTGAATGTCGAATGGTAAATGCTCAAGGTGGGTGATGTATAATAAGAGATGACATATTTGTTGGTGCATGTTGTTTTCATGCTGGATGAATGTACAGAAAGACTTTGTCATAGTTTACTATACGAATTATGATTCATGCTTTTGGTGAGCAGGCTGGAGAGTGAGCCATACAAGAAGCCATATGGACAGCAAATAAATTTAAACTAGATGAAATACCAGGCACTACATCAGTGTGTCAAAGTGGGTACAATATCCTGTCCATCTAGAATAAATAGTGGATAAATTCTGTACTGTGAATTAAGTATGAAAATGATCCAAGTAGATTCAAATTGCTACAAAAACTGAGCTTGACCTGCCCTGTAATTACCAGACCCGGGCAGTACTGTGTAATTATTAGTACTATTCAGTAGCAAAATAGATTTTTCATTAAACGTTATTGTGATACTGTTATTTTGATGTTTAGGGGTCAGCTTTTTGGCTCTCCTACTGGAAGTTTCACATTCACTGGCAGGGGTGAGGAGAGATGTGTGTTGTTGACTACAAAGTAATTTTTGCATTTTGTGCTGTAACGCATTCTCACTCTCAACTTGTCACATACTGTGAAAAATTTTGCCAGGTGAGAAATAATAAGTGTGCATCGGGAGGCAGGTGGGTCATATAGTTTCTGAACAGAAGAGGGGAGTCCTTCAGGTTTACCTATTTGATCTTTCCTGTTGCTTTTACCAATAATTTCTAAAATAATTGGTTAAACAATAATGGTTCGAGTTAAGATACACCTTTTTGCATAAAACTTTTCCATACAAGCAGGGCTGAAAGTGGGCTCCAGAAGGCATTCTGACATCTTCAGCTAATGACTAATTACAGCTTAGGTAGTATTTAATAACTTGCCAAACTCCACATTTATACTAGTTTTATACTGGCTAGTGATTGGAAAGCAACAGATGGCTCATGTAACATGTACTAATATGCTGAAGAATACAGTTGGCCAAATCCACAAAGAGCAGTAAAACTTACAGCCCTCAGGGTCCCTCGATGCATTAAAATGTGACGGCATTAGGGAATCTCTATGGGATGAGTTTACACTGAAAACTGAGCTGGCTGTGGTACCCAAGTATGCATACAGGAATCAGACCTGTAGTTTTTGATCAGCAGTGCATATTTAGAGGCTGATTGTTTAAACTTTGAAGGTTTTCTGTTTCAGCATATTAACTGACCTTGAACTGTAAAGTCAAATGTGAACTTTCTCTGTTTCCCATGTTGGTAGCTCAGCTTTGTCATGCAAACATAACTGTGAAGTCAGTCTGACTCAGCTGTATCTCGACAAGGATTTTAGATTTTTCACTCACTTACAGCATATGAGTTTATGTTGGTACAGCAGACATCTTAGCAAACATTTTCCTATTTACTCTTCCCACAGACACAGCAATATTACCGTATACTTGGAGTAATGTTTCTGTCTGCCTGCCGTTATCCACCTTGCTCTTTGGTTACCACAGTGTACCTCCAGTATGTTAGTGTATCTAATTTCCACCATATATTCTCTTGCTTCAGCACTTTTTACAGTCTGTGCTGCACCTCATGCGTACTTAACATTTCATCATGTGTGACAATGTTTCCTTTCTGAATAAGCAAGGAGCTGGTCAAATCTGCAGCTGTACTTTACAGCTGTGCTAATAGCAAAGGACTAGAATGGTCATCTCTGGTAGAGAAGGCGCATGGCATTTGAAATGTACGGTACTGTATTTCTGTATTTCTGTGATTAGAATCACAGAGTAGATCGAAAGAATGAAAGTTTCCTCTGACTGTAGTGGAGGGAGCATTATTACAACCAGACTGTCTTTATCCTTTACATAGTGCAAATCTATGGTGTGTGTGTGTGTGGGGGGGTGGGAGGGATGGGGGGATTGCAGTCAAAACTACATATACTGCCCCTGCAGAAAGTCAAGTCTTGATTTCTAAAATGATCACAACTTTCTTGTAATTTAATAATCTTTTAGTTAACAGTTGATACATTCATTATCAGTATCTCTGGATCTGGCAGCAATGTGTCTTTAATAAGTTTGCTTTGCTTGAACTGAACCCTTCATCACTCCCACATTCTGCTTGCATGTAGTTCATATTTCTTTGATCCAATCAGTGTCTCAATTTGGTCAAATATGATACTAAATTAGCATGAATGACGGTGAGGTAGAGTACTTAATGGCCCTCAAATAAGCGCTGTGCTATGTGCAAGTGTCGCTAATATTGATGGCAGGCTCCCTCCAATTATGAGCATGTTTACAAAATGTGATGGGAGATGGGAAAGACACTGATAAAGACAGCACTAGGTCTCTAATCACTATGTCAGATCTTTTGCAGCACTTCTCACACTAAAGTTTAGCCTGAACTCTTCTTATAACAAGAATAAACTATATGTAACACTGACAGCTTTACCTTGTGGAAGTTGTTAGGGTTCTGAAGCTGTCTTTATGTTTTACAGATTCTACCCTCTGTTGGTAACACATAGAAGAAAACTGGTGCTGTTGTTGTCCACAGGGAGAAGCCAAATGAGGATTTAGAGAGAAGTCAGGAATATTGACAGCCTGAGTCTTGACTGATCAGTGCCTCTAACCATCGAACAAATGCATAAAACCTATTTTCCTGTGAATGGAAAAATTTGTCACCTGTTTGATTTTTTCAAACTCTACTTCATTTTGCATGTTGTGTTTCTCATTTGTCCCCCTTCAGTATATGATGGGGAAGAATGCTCTCTTCCTCCATGCTGTAGAGGGTTGTAGACAGACATGTGATCACCATGGTAGCTGCAGCCACTTCTTTTCACTTGTGGTGATGTGCTTTGGAGGTCATTAGTGCATCAATGTACTGTTACACAGGGTTCAAGTAAACCTAATTCATAACATAAATAATTGAAGACAACATGTCCTCCAATCTGAACAACAATATCAGTTGTTTTTTCCTATATAACCCATATGACCCAAATTAACCCCTACAAGTGGCAGGAGGCAACACAACTTGATATTGTGACATGGTGTATAAACTACAGGCCACTTTTTAAAATACCATTTCGCATATCATGCCAGGGTTGGTGGTTTGATGCCTGGCTGCTACAGTCTGCATGCAAAAGTATCCTTGGGCAAGATACAGAAGGATTTTTATGAATAGGTGTGAATGAGGGATGTTGTATAAAGTGCTTGAGTAGAAAAGTGCTCTATAAGAACCAGTCCATTTAATGTTTAAGCTCTTCATGTGTAATCTAATGCCATTTACTCCCATAGACATTTCAGAAATCTGAGAAAATACAAATTTATGCATTTAAAATTTGCTGGAGAATACCAAACACATTATTCACACGCCTGCTAGAGGTCCCTTAATTTTAAGACGTAGGTACTGGTTGTAAAAACGTGCCTGCACAAATGACACAAGGTCGTTTTTAAGAGGAGGATAGGCTCCCCTGTGCACTGAGCAAGGATCACTTTTTCTGTCAAACTAGCCCGAATTTGTAGCTGATGAATATCACTGAGAGACCACGCAGCCATTTTCCATGGGAGAGTCGACAGTAACCAAGCCCATCGAGTGAGGAGTGCAACCATCATTTTTTGTACGTTCACAAGTCTGACCACCCTGAATTAGTACATCCAAATTAGTGTGTCTGAAAAGATACATACTACTGAAATTCAGCCAAATGTATGTTAAATACTATAACAATACAATATAAAATGGCATGTAAAGAATGTAAAATACAGACTGAAAAGGCATTGCATTGTTTTGTAAAAATGTTCTCATGGGGATTTTCTCTTATATCATTCATTAAAAATGACTTCCATTCTTGCTGGGTGACATCAGTCTAATTTCTTCCTCTATCCCGCAGATGTTGGACAATATAGATATTTTTCAGTAATTTCAGTGAGCTTCGCATCTCAAGCTGACAGACCAGATGCTCCTTGTTCTCCACCTGCTTTCTTCTTTTTCTTATGTCTTTATTCTTTTAGTCACATTATCTTAAGTTTTTTGTTGTTGTTGTTTTTACCTAAGCCATAGATGCTTTGGAAATAATATTCCACACCCCCATTATTTCAGCCTAACCCAACCCGGGCTTCATCCTTGGTCACGATTATTTCAGTTTCTTCAGTCTGACTTCCTCCTGCTTTTTGTTTGGGTGATGCAGGCTTCTTTCTTCAGACATCATCACCTCTGACTATACTTCACATTAAGGTAGATGTGTTTCCTTATATCAATAAATGGGGGTGTGGCAGTATGCAGGTTGTAGGCAGGAGCATGAGCCAACTGATTTAGAATCATTGGCCCATGTGTAGGTTTCATAAATCCAATAGTAATTTTGTGTGCGCACACTTATTTTTTTGTGCAGTGTAAGGATATTTCTATGCACCCACCATGCGCGTAATTTGCGGGGGGGATAGGGGGGTTATGACCCCCAATAATCTGATCCAGTCACTATAAAGTCACATAATTTCGATTTACATAAAACATCTGACATGAATAACATGTTAATTTTCTTTTTCATTATCAATTTTGGGTAAACTACTAGCATGTTTAATCATTTGGTAATGTAACCCCCCTCTCCCCACAAAAAATTGGTATCACCCAACCCGCTTTCTCTACCAAGCGGTGGCGTTCACCGTTTGCCTGTTAAAGCAGCTGCTGGGAGTGGGTGTAGTTTGAACAAATGAAGAGTGCCAAAAAGCAGACAACGAACAATTTTTCACTGTTGGTTGACAACACCTCCTTGTAAAAAGTGGAAAAATCAAAATGAGGTAAATGTATATCTATTGTTAGCTGATGATTTAATAACTTTGCCACTGTGTATCAGACACACTATGAATACCGGTTCAGGTATTTTAGCTACCTCCGTTAGACCTGCTCCTCCTAATCTGACAATGAGTCAAAAGAAAAAGAAGATAAAAGTGGTTATTTACGCACACGCGGCACAGTACAATACCTGTAATATGTAATAAACTAAACTCATTATACAAGTATATAATTTTACTCAAGTGAATACACATATAACATTTTATGTATTTAGTTAATAATAACTAATATTAGTACTGATAACAGGACTGAAGATGAGCGTCCCAGAAAGGTCCAGGATTTTAAACACATCAAGTTAAAACCTTTTTCTCTACGGAACGTGTTTAATAGTAAAGATTGCATTAAACTCTCACATGCTCAGTGGAGAACAGACTGCTGTAAATATAAAACAGTTTTTTTTAAAGTGTAATGAGGGGCTGCAAAATTGGTAGTAAAACAAAACAGGTTCATGAAAGATATTTGTTACTGTTGGAAGAAATGTGAAAAATGTAAGCCTTTTCTTAATTGTTGAAGGTGCAGAGTAAATACAAAGAAAGTTAAATAAATACATAGTAAAAGCATTACAATGTATTTCTAATACATTTCTAATAACCCAAAATCTCCTGAATCCTTTTAGAAAAGTAAATAACTAAATAGTCAGAGGGCTTAACCCCCCCAATGTTGCACTCAAAGTTACGCCCTTGGCACCCACTGATAGGTACATCTCCTGTCATGGCAATATTTTCACTTCAATAGCAGGGAGTGACGTTACACCCACACCGCAATGTGATATAAAGGCAGTGATGTCAGACTCTGCCCTTTTAATACATAATCAACATTCTCTGTAGTAATTAAATATACTTAAAATACTAGGTCACACAAACCACTCACAGATTCAGCAGAACAGTACAGTTTAATCTTTGTTTTCTTACACTGTGCTACTAAAATCTCCATAATAGTATTTTTGTGAATATTTGAGTAACAAGAAATGAAGAATTCATGGTCAACAGACTGTACTCTCTCTGGAGTCCTTGGAGAGTGACAATACAGAGCTCCTGCAGGAACAGAGAGGTATGTGGCCAACACCATGAAAGTGAGCATGCAAGCCATAAATCAACAACTGCACCTCCAGTTTCACGAGCTTCAGCAAACAGCTTCAGAGGTCTGGATGTTTTGCAAAAAAATATGAGAAAATGAAAGCAGAGCAAAAGTGAGTTGAGTTAAAAGGGACAAGACATAGCTCATTTGATGTTGTGTACAAAATTATTAGTAGGATTAGTATTGCATAAGGCATTGAACTATGAAAATTTATACTCTGTGACAACAAATTCAAGACCTTAAAAAAAAAAGGCTTTAAGACAGTGCCATGGTGCACAGCTCCAGAAAAGTATATCAGGACCTCCAAGAAGAACATACAAACATCTACACTGTAAACCCAGATTTTGATTCGACTTAAAAATATTGAGTTCATATTACTTAAAATTACCTAGAATTTGAACATTACTTGTTAATGCTGAGTAGACTGTACTTTTTGATGGTCTATCTTATTGTAATTATGTGTTTGAGTTCAAACAACTTAATATCATCAAGTTTTGCACCTGCTAAAAATCTAGTTTATACTGGTATTAACAGACTGGCTTGATATGCAGCAGCACAGTGGCGTAGTGGTTAGCACTGCTGCCTCACAGCTAGAATGACATCTAGCAGGTCTGGGTTCATTTCCACCTTGGCCCAGGCCTCTTGCTGTGTGGAGTTTGAAAGAGTAGATATTTAGTATTTTTGTTTGTTTTTTTCTTCACCTTCTGGTTCTCTACTTGTACAGCTTTTTTTTTTTATTGTTCCATGGACAAATGTTATTTGTAAATGTTAATGTACCAGTGTTCAGCAGGGCTGAGTTTTATCATGTTTGTTTATTTACCAAATTTAAACAGACACAGTTCAGATAAGTTTGGTCAATTAGAACATACAATTTAGTTCAGCTGGTAATGGAGTAGTGCTTACCTAACAAGCTGAGTTAAATAAATGGGTGGTGATTGCTTAAAATAAGTATCTTCAGTTACTGAAACTCTGTTATTAGTACATTCAACTTAGATCTTCCATTCCATTCCAAAAGGGCCTCAAGTACATTGAACACAGTCCACTGCACTTATGCAACTGTTTCATTACTTAAAAAATTTAAGGCAACGAGTTACCTTGGTTTTTTAAGTAGATTCAACTTGTCCGGGTTTACAGTGTATGGAGGAAATGAGATGAAATGAGGCAGCAGAAACAATATTGTAAAAAGAAATCCTGGGACTCAAAAAGAATCCTGAACACATCAAAGCTCTGGATGAAACTACAATGTTTGAAAAGCAGAGAGAGAGGCCATTATCACACAGAATGAAGGGACGGGAGATTCAAGAGATCCACAGATGGATCCAGAATGCAGAAGCTTCGCATAAGAGGAATGACACAACCAAAGTACCAAAAGAGACCGTGAGTCATCAGAACTGACACCCGTCAGCAGGAACTCCAAGGCCTTTACAAAAAATATGAGGAAGCAAAGCTCTGGATGTCTATGGTCCACTTGGATGGCTTGAAAGAAAGAAAAATTATAAGGTGCACGCTCAGATCCAGGCTGCGAATTAATAACTCCAGATCATAAGAAGTTTAAAGGTCAGATACCTTGAACAGAGTCCTATTAAAATAAATACTAAAGTCTTCTAAAAACTTATAATTGAAGAAGACTAGAAATACAATTATGAAAAAAACTGAAGGTTTGCTGCCTTGGAGAAAAAAAATGGAGTAACTGGAAAAATTCAGATTTTCATGGAGGATAATGAAAATTTGAATGCTTATAAGGTAAATTATAAGACAATGAAGGCGGAAAAAAGGCTCTGATCAACAAAAACAACACTCTGCTGCACGAGAATAAGGTGCTAAAGATAAAGGTCTCCAAGGAGCAAGTAGAAGAATAATGAGCTAAAAGCCAAGACTGAAGCCCTCTCAAGAACAACCTGTGCTTTGGCAGATGCAGCTGAGACGTTCTACAGCAAACTTCAAGGTGAAAAAAGTTTTTGGCCTCATGTATGACTCGCTGAAAGTTGAGAGAGACGACATAAACCGGCACAGCAACATGCTTCACAAAGAAATCAAAAACTTCAAGAAGATTGAACTCTCTTGAGGGGAAGTATGCAGGAATGAAGATGGAGAAAGGAGAACTCAGTGCACTACAAGATACTTAAAACAGGAAATCCAAGAGTTAATGAAAAGAAGCCGGGTAGCTCTCTGGTTTATATTTAGTCAACTAAGTTAAATTTCAGTTTCCTTCTCTTTGAACTCTGACTTTCTTATCATGTTGCATTTGTTTTGCTGCTGCTCCTCTTTCAAATAATAAGACGACATAACTGACTTGTTGACCCTTATTTTTTTATTTATTTGTTTATTGCTGGTCATTAAGGTGCTGTTGTGTCAAAGGCTTTCTGAAGCAAGTCTTTCCTCTGGGAAGTTATTTTCAAACTTCTATCTAAATGAACAGAGGCAGATCCAAAGAGCATGTACTGTTGCAACCCCTTAATCTCCCTCGTGGTCATACTGAACCCCTTTTTCCACCCACACTTTTGAATAAAAGGTGTGGGTGGAAAAAATTACAAATGAAGAAAAAATGTACAAAATGTAAGCATAAATCCATTACTACTTCAGTGCAAAGTCTTGATCAATGACTTACAATACGGCTGTGAGTTCCACATTGTCGTCTAGTGAAGGAGATGTATCATTAACCTTGCCCTCCATCAGACATTTTCCCTGCGGCTGCTGGAAGGAATGAGCAAGCTCTGGGATATGGGTAAGAAGCCAATCAATCAGCCATATAAATTTTCCTCTAGCTTTTCACTAAAGAAATATTCCCATTATGTTGTCTGATGTTTTACTGTAGCTCCTCCACTTGAGCTAAACCCATCCCATAAATACTATTTTAGAGAAAATGTGAATGAATCCATCTTTTAAGGATTTCCTCCTCTGCACTCAAGAGCACTTAGCTGCAGTAATGCAGGGTAAGCAGAGTGACTATTTCTGTTAAAATTTGGAATTGACAGGGTGCCAGTTTAGCCCATCAAGTTACATCTCATCATATATATATATATATATATATATATATATATATATATATATATATATATATATATATATATATATATATATATATATATATATATGTTGGGTTTACTCAGGACAGTCATTGCATCATTGTGTTGGTGCAGAGGGGTGGCACAGACACAGACTGTGAAGCTGTAGATGAATAAGCATAACCTTTTTTTGACAAAAACCTGATTTAAATGTCTTCAGATGTATCACATGTGAAACACTTACTCATGCTCAGTGTTTTTATGCCTGCACTGCGTTTTCACACTCACACAATTGCACAACCTTTCCCAGTGAAGCGATAGTTTTAAAGACAGTCGGATGCTGCGTTTTATTCTCGATCGAGTTTCCATGATTTAAAAACCTGCTGAAAGCTGAAACGGGGTATGGGGGTAGAGATTTTACAAGAGAAATGAGTTTTCTTGTACTCGTCTTGCAGCTGGTATTCCATGTGGAGACTGTGTCAAAGCAGAAATGTCTTCTCACCTCCTGCCTGTAAGGGTACCAAATATAGTGTCTCATTTGTTATCCCCTGCTGCGTGAATGTGCACTAAGAAGTGCCATTTTCATAAAGATATTATTTGCATATGCCAGATGTCTTGTTTGCAAACAAGATCACAACCTGAGTACAAATAATGTAAAAGGGCTACTGTGTCTTTAATTAAAATATTTTAATTTAAGCCCCATTTCAATTTGGGTTGCGTTTGTTTCCTCTGCTGAGACACACTGACATTTTGTATTCCTGTAATGGAGATGTAAGGAGCTTCCAAAGGGGGTTTTGTAAAGTGCAGATCTCAGAGGTGGTGTGACAGCTCTGCTGAGAGTGGAAGATGACATGTCCTTATTGAAAATGATTTTTGTTACAGAATGATGGAACTATCTGCAGAGGGACTAAAGAATAAAGTTTGACCTTCTCTTCGTGACTGCTGAGGGAAGAACCAAAGACAGTGCATAATGATGTATTAACCTTGTACAAGAAAATGTGTCAGCTTTTGTCCATGAGGAAAGTGAGACACATTTGTTTGTTTCCCTCTGGAGTGGTTTAGAAATGACAGAAAATTTTGGGGGCATTCCTGGCAGAATTCCTTGCCTTCTAGCGCTGCACTTTACAAAGCAAAGTGATTTTTCTTCCTGTGTCAAGTGGGCCCGACCTTGGAAATCTCACCATCGGTGAATTAGCGCTTGCTAATGGAAGACGCTGCACTCACACAAAACAGTATTTTACATGACTCAGCCTTTATGCAAACTTTCTGCTTATTCAAAGAGTTACTTTGCATCGGTGGGCCTGTTTACTGTACTGTCAACCCCACAGAAGATGAAGCTGATAAAAAAGAGAAAATATGCTGCGTGCAAGCGGGCAATAGAATCTCAGTGGACTGTATTCACTCTTGCTGAACTCAGTCGGTAGAATTTATTAAGCAGCGATCATTGTAGAATCTTAGTCTTCATTAGGTGCATAACATGACCTAGTGGATGAGTGTGTGTGTGTGTGTGAATTGCCTTTTGACTCGGGTGTCATAAAATCTGGCGCTTCAGCACGCTCATGCTGCACAGGGATGGCCGCTTGACAGGAGGTAAATTCTGGAGGTTTAAGGGTGATGAGAAGCCCAGAGTGAAGAAAGCAGCATCTGTCTCTTTGGTCATGTTTGCTGAGCTGGTGGTTTCCACTTTAATAATTCAAACCCCCATGTGCACAGGATTGGACCTGTGTGACAGGGATCAGCTCGAGAAGCACGGAGAGCACAGGAAAGGTGGGTGGGGGGACCGAGATGAAGATGAGAGGAATCATGGAGTGGCAAAAAAAAAAAAAAAATCAACAACAAAACAGATCAAAACACAGAATCACTTAAAGTAAGTGAAGTGTCCACTTGGCCTGTGGACGGCTTTCTTTTTTTTTTTTTTTAAAGCTGGGTCAAATTGTTGAGCACACAGCAGAGGCAAAGAAACCCTGGTAACATTCAGTGAGGGGATACAAGAGGACTAAATTACACTGAGTTGTCTGCAGGTCAGGAAAAATGGCCTGTACCTATTGAGAAAGCAGAAGACAATATTAAACACCACCAAGCATAAAAGTGTAATTAGCATAACAACATGAAAAGCCCAAAGTCCTAATAGCTGCACAGTCTGCAGTGTTTATTAATTCATCTGAAGTTTGTCCTTGCATAGTTTGCAAGAGGAAAGGCCATTAAAATAAAAAGGTTTATTCCCCTGGGAGCAAGAATGTACACAACAAATCTTTTAGTAATCTGCATAATATGTCTTCACAGTATTGTGTATGTTTACAGATTTGTGAATGTGAAAGGGGTCGCTCCCACGCCCTTTTCTCTGGACCTTATTCCCAAACATAATGCTTATTATGATGCGTTTCTGTTGTGTGTTTTTGTTCTGTTGAAATTTCATAGTTTAGTGATTGTGTTCTCCAGTTTTTCATGTGGGGTTTTCATGTGTTTTCAGCTGTTAATCAGTTAGTGAAGGCAGGTTTATATGGTTATGTTCTGAGCAGGGATGGATAGGGACACAGGAGCAGTTAGGGCAGAAAAGGAAAGAGATTTCTGTAGCCATTCATATCCTTTGAATGTATCGATGCAGAGGGATAAAAGAGCTGGCAGCCTGCTGTGAGGCTGCATTTTGTTTAATGTATTTTCCTTTTGTTTGGCTGGTTTCCCTTGCGTTGTTCTTTTGTTTCATTAAGATTTTGCTAATGAATGCCAGCTTTCTATGCACCTACTCCTGCCTGAAGACCTGCTTCTTAAACATCCATTTTTAAACTTTCTGATGCCAAACAATAACATCACCTCTTACATGGCATAGCAGTGAACAAAAAAGTGGTTTAAAGATGGCACAAGGGAACATCAAGGAGGTGCAAAAAATAATAAAATGAATCAGGTTAAGGTCAAGTAAGTGTGGAGGAAAGCACATAAAAGTTAATACTCCATTTCTCTTTAAAGGTATGAACTGTGTCCACAGGTCTTAAATCCTTTGGAAGTGAGTTCCACAACTTGGGGGCCAGAACCTCAAAAGCACAGTCATCTTTTGTCTTTAACCCGGATCTAGGTACAGCTAACAAGCACTGATCAACAGACTTCAGCTAAAGTGATCACCAAATTTTTAAAATGAACCCTAATCTTTATGGGTATCCAGTACAAGAATTGGTGTCACATGGGACCTTTTAGGGGACCTGGTGAGAAGCCTCTCAGCAGCATTCTGGACGGTTGTAAGCAATCCTGAGATGATTTGCTCAGGCAGAGGAATAATGAATTAGAATAATCAATGCAAGATGAAAAAAAGGCATGTATAACCATTTCTATTTCACTTTGAAATACAATATATTTAAGATGGGCAATGCTCCGCAGATAATAAAAACAAGTTTGTACAAGACAGCCAACATGCTTTTCCAAGCTGAGCGCCTGATCAAAATTAACACCCAGATTTCTCACAGGGGGAAAAACTGAAGATGAAAGGGGTCCAAGATTTTCAGTTACTGTGAGAATAAAGTTGTCAGGGGCACAGATCAGAACATCAGTTTTTTTGTATATTCAGATTCAGATAACTCGCTGCCATCCAGTTCTTTATAACATGAATGAAGTCTTGAAGAACCAATAATTTGGCTGCATTCTGGTATCGGTTCAAAGCTCTCTAAGACTGACGGCTGGTTTAGGCATGAGGCCGGAGAGAAAGGAGGAGGGATGATGTTTGCTCTGATATGGTGGATCTTATTAACAAAGAAGGAAAGAAAGTTTTCACACTCTTTGTTTGAGTGAACAGTTAAGAGCAGGAGAAACAGGTGTGACAATTGAATACATCCAATTGAATACCTCTGGGATGTTATGTTTCAGTCCATCTGATGCTACCAGGTTGTCCAGGATACCCTGGTCCAAATCTGGGAAGAGGCGCATACAAGCACATGGGGGGCCATACAAATTACTGACTACCATTTTGAGTTGCTGCAATGAAATTTTGGTAAAATGGACTAGCCTGCTGATTCAAATGGCTGAGAGCTGGAGAGGAACCATGAAACTTGCTCCAAGGACTGCAGATATTTATGGCGGCAGAACTGTAGCTGTTTTTCTTTTGTCTCTCTGGCTTTGATTTTTTCACATCACTCCATCCTGTAACAGTGTGTTATTTTGTCAAATGGTGACTGACAGGACAGGAGGGGGCAAAATGAAGCTTAAAATAAACAAACTCACACACACAAAAAAAATAATTTTCACAATCAGTGACATTCATTGTTCATGCATGGTCAGGCACATTTTGGAAATGCTACAAATCTCTCTCTCTCTCTCTAAAAAAAAAAAAGAAAAAGAAAAGCACTTTGCATGCCCATAACATCAACTGTAATCAAACCTCAAACATGCATCATTCAGTGTATTGCTGGGGAACAGATATGAATCTGTAGTGTTGACATCTTCACTCTAGCATTTTAGCGTGCTAAAAAAAAAAATGATGACAGAGGAATCAAAACAAATTGATGTGCTCCTAATCTGCATATTGATTGGGAACTTCATCAGGCATCTCTAATGAGCGCACAAAAAACAGACTTTGAAGATGAGATTAGTAATTATGATGAAGTTGCCATTCAGAATTCTATGCAGCACTTCAAATCAAGATCCCCATACATTTAAACATAATCAATTACAATGTTTCTCTTTCAGATCTACAAGAGAGAGACCGCTCTCTGCAGACGTTTATGACGTGGATGTTTTGAAGTGAAGTTTAACTGTAGGAAGTTCTAACTAAAGTTGAACAACGAGCGAGCGAGCATTTAAGCAATTAGACTTTGAAATGACAGAGCGGTGTCCTGAACAGGAGCCCAGAGTCCAGATGCTCAGTGGCTGAACAGAGTTAGTAGATGACTAATGGGCACTTCACATGGAAGAAGGAGAATGATGAGGTGAAGGTGAAGAAGAAGAGGACTGCCCTGATGAAAGGCAAAATGACAGAATAGCAATGATACTGTAGCTCACAAACAAGAATCAGAGGCTGACTGATATTTCAACAGTCAACAAGCAAATTTCTAAAAAAAAAAAGAAAAAAAGTAAGAATATATAGCTGCCACCTTCTTAGCACCATGGTGGATAGTTCTTAGTGTTTCATTCTGAACCAAAAGTGTCACCTTTATTATAAATCCAGAGGAAAAATCTGGTTCACCTCAAACTGTTGAGTTTATTCTCCAGGGACCAATAAAGCCTGTACAATATTTCATGGTAATTCATGACGTGCATGCTAGGCTATTGCACTTTGGAGAGAAGCGGTGGTCTGAACCCACACACGCTGCCGTCTCTAGAGCCCTGCCGCTAGCATGACTAAAAACAGTGACAAAACGTCCCCATTGCATCATAAAGTCAGCAAACAAAATAATCAAAGTAAAAAACAAAACAAACACTGACTATCCATTTTGACAAATCCCTCGACTCTGGGGGATTCTGCCTGACAGCTTGTGCAATTTTTATTTCTATTTTTTTCAGAATTAACGGATTTCAGCCATGCAGAGTTGTTGGTGTGGCCTCGGTTCCCTGGTGTGTTGTAATCCCATACCTATGAAAGCATTCTTCTCTTCCTTGGGCAGATGTGTCCCCTGGTGTCCCCAAGTCAACCACGGCTGCAGCAAAGCAATTAAGTACTGCTCTGGAGTCCCATCCCACTCGACTCTTAGCCAGCATTTTCACTTAGCACGCCTTCTCCCTCTCCAGCAAAAAAAAAATATCACCGTTAAAGCATTGTGCTTACACTTGACAACCAAGCCTCTTACGGCACTGAGGGGACCACCACTGCCATGGCATCCTGATAATAACCTGTGCTACCTAGCCTTGCAACATGAATGAACACCACATACTTAGATGGTGAACTTTATTCTTTTTTCCAGAAATCGCCTTTGACTACATTAAACAACCTCCAATGACGGCATATACTGTAGAGCAGGTTGCCTAGCTTCATTCAGTCTGTAAAAATAGTCATTTTCTGCTAGTACGCTATTAATTTTTTTTATAGACATTTATGGGAATTTCCACTATATAAATGTGGGTGTGTTGAAAATAAAGTTTATGTCAGGGTAACTGCTAACATGAAGAGATGAACCTTTGTCACCACCAAAATTTCACTCCTTACCCATTACAGCTGTTGAGCTGTTTTTATCTTTGTCTAGTATATATCCAGCATATATTCAGCTCTCCTATTTTTGCCCCCTTTTCAATGCAGTGTTTGATTACTTGAAGTCTGAACAAGATGAGCTGCACTTGATACAAGATGAAGATGAAGGGATGCAGTTGTTGGTTTTTTCTTCCTTTGTTGCTTAAGAAACTGAAGACTGCTCTTTTCTGCTTTTACAATATGAATATACAGAGACGTCACAACTGAAAGGAAATTCCAAACCTTTTTAAATAAGTGTTGGGCCTTAAAAGTCTTTTCTCCTTTCGGCTGCTCATTTTGGTGGCCGTCACAGCGGATCGTCTGCCTCTCACCCTATCCCTAGGATCCTCCTCTGTCACACCAGCAGCTCAATCTTAAACATCCTGTGTCCAGTATATCCACTATCCCTCCTCTGCGCACACCCAAACCATCTCAACCTTAGCTCTCCAACTTTGTCTCCAAAGCGCTCGACCTGAGCTGCCCCATCCTGGTCACTCCCAGCAAAAATCTTAGCATTTTTAACGCCTGTCAGAACAGCCTCCTGTCTCTTTGTCAGTGAATGTGAAAGTCTACTACTAATCTAATAATAATTAGATTCATTATAATATAGTACTGCAAATACTATATGCTGGGGTTTATTTTTTTGCTCAATGAATAAAATGACAAATGTATAAAAGTATACTCCAGGAAATTAATTAATAAGCAGTGGCTGAAGCAAATAATTAATTAATAATTAATAAATTAATTAAATAACTACATTAGATAGAGAGCAGACAGATGGGAGACCAGTGGTCGCCAGACTAACTTCACGGCCTTTGGGAGATATGTTTATCTTACTCCTAAAGGTTTTGCCAAAACATGTACATCTGTGTCTAACGAGGGTAGGGTGTGTGTAGGTCACCGTGTCCTGTTACTAAGCTGAATAAAACTGCCAAGTCATGATTAAGGACATGTGAGGACAGGAAGGCAATGTGTTTCTTATACAGAAGCTCTTATTGCTGATTGGAGAAGCTTGTGCCATGATGCCGGAACAAACCACTGGACGAACCAATCTGAGAAGGCCAAGTCTAAACCACGGCTCTCTCCATCTGTTTTTTGAACTGATATTGCTTGTAGATAGTGTGTGTAGTATAAAATTGTTATGTCTAGCTTAGAGGCTTCGCTCTGTGGGGAGGGGAGCCACAGCCAGCTGCTGGGATGGCCTGTGTATGCCTGAACCAAACTGCCCGCGTACACGTTATTCTTCTGATTCTTTAATATATTAAATGTTTTCATTTCTTTAATTAAAGTGTTTTAGGTGTCTTCCTTCACAAATAAAAAACACGCACTGACATATATATACACGATTTACATAATTTTATACTTGCCTAACCATTCAGTAGTGCCTCATGCACTATGGAGGGTCTTGGAAGAGATCCCACCCATCAGGATAGGAATGTTTCATCATGGCAGCTTTGTATTTATTTGCTGTGACCCTTCCCTGTGAGAGAGCATGTTTACCTCCTTTGAGCACTGTAGGGGTAAAGAGTTCAGGTTTTTCTTTGCATTTGAACTGAATTCCATGTCTTCAGTCCTTCAGGCCAAGAAGTTAAGAGAATTAAAATTAGTTTCACTCTTTTAGATTTAGAAGCAATTTTTTAAACCATTTTGTGAAAATAAATAAATAAAAATAACCCAATATCAATTTTAGGAGTTCAGAAGCTTTTTGTATCTTTTTAATCTTTATCTGCTGTGTACTGAGTTGTTTCCTTTAAAGCTGTTTATCATTCATCATTTGATGCTTTCACTGGTTTCTTGCTCATTAGCAGTACACCCTTGTTTATGTTATACAAGACGTGTTTTATGTTTGGCTCAGTGTAAAAAATCGGCAGCCACATTAAAGCCCTTCGGATCAGCTCTTTAGCGGCACATTAACCTCAGACTGGCAAGCAAACACTTTGGATGCGTGTAGATAAAAACGCAGAGAAACTGCAACTTCTGGGTGTCATTCCAGACATGAACAGTATTCAAACTCATACTGACATTTTGTTTCCAGGTTCTTTTTTTTATGTCTGTGGATGGAAGGCTAATTTAACAGCCAGTAGCAGAAGAGGCCAAGGTGGCCACAGCTAAGCACTGCTGTAATTAAACACATCAGGGGTAGCTGAATGGCACTTAGTCTAAAAAGTAAAACTTTAACTAAGACAACCTGACATTATGGCCCAGCCGGTGAGAGGACTCACATTTCGTTCCACGATGTATTAACTTGAAGTCAGCAGAAGGCAAAAGTATGATTATATTGTTCCTTCTGAGGTGAGGCAGACCGTGTTCTTTCATTATTCATTTCCCTGAGATCTTTGAGGAAAGGAAAACACTTGTCACATTTTAATAACTCTTGTAAACTGTAAAAGAAATAACCATAAATTGTTCATAATGCACAACATCATGGCGCTTGGAATAATGTGGATACTGCATGAGAAAATAGTTTTACAGGACATTACCCTCAGGCCAAACAAAGAAGAGAATATTATAATTTTCAGTCCTTTAGCCCTTAATATTATTATCATCACACTAACACCAAGCTAGAGAAACCAGTGCATAATAATCTGATTAACCACTTCATGTATCTATTTTTGCCCTCAGTGTTTGGTGCTCCTGACTTGAAAAGAAACTTGAAGAAACACAAGTTCCACAGCGAGGGAGAAGTAATGCACTTAAAGGTTACCTGCAAGAACAACTGTCCATCCGATTCAGGAGCTTTAATTCAGAGACAATCCTTTTACCATGGCAACAACTGTGCTCTGTAGCCCAAGGCCAGCTCACTGATTTGGCTTCCCAGTGCCAATATAGTGGGCAGCCAGTCATTGCTTGGGCAGAAATAACTGTCACTGCATCACCACTCAATAGCTCTCTCGGCCCACACTCATTTCCTGCTTTTCACATTTGTAAAATGTTTTACCGGCACTTGGCAACTGTCAATGGCATTTAAATTCCATGATAGCTGCCCACTCAAAATAAATGAAGACATATCAGAATAATCTACCGCTGTGACATGTTGTGATTCATCGACCAGATTAGCATCTATTTTTAATGGGTGCCATTTTAAAATCAATTTTTTATTTTAGACAAACTGCCAGAGTTATATTGTATGATCCCTGACTTTGTGGTTTTGGCCACCATTATTTAGTCTGCAGGGAAAGTTGGGTCATGAATCATAGCCCACCCGGTTTTTGTCAAAAAACTAAGCCAGGGAATCTCAGGAGTGAGTCGAGGTCACTCATTTTAAAAAGCATAAGCCAGGCGACTTTCTCTCCATCCTAAGGGTCCTTTAACCGGTCACTACAGGCCAAGTGCAGCAAGTCACTGGAACTTGTGTTGACATTAACCAGTTGGACAAAGTTTAGAGGACTGGGAGATCTAAGGGATGCACGGAAGATATTACAGTAACAGAAAAGAACGTAGCCTCTCACGGGGAATCAGAAACTTCTTTTTTTTAATCTAATATTTAATACCTTTGTGTTTACCTAGCAGGGAGAGACCTTTCACTGGAATGTAATGTGGGATTTCCTGCTGCTGGACTCTAAGTGTTTTATTAAAAATGCATCTGCTGTGTGGATGATCTGAACATTTTCATGCCATTTTTTTTTTTTTTTTAACAGACCACATGAGATAGATCTGATCGTCCCGTTGTCAAATTTTAATCACTTCTTGTGCTAATATTGATGGAATACATGCATAGATTAGTGGGAGAAAAATGTAGATACTAAAATATGCATTTATAAATTTACTTTACATGCATCTGTCACTTTTTTCAGTCATTAAGATTTTAACTCTTAGCTGCAGATCCGTTGTTATGATTTCTACAGAATTGCATCATCACAATATAATCCACAACACAGTTCCTGTTTTATTTATTACCTGACGTGCACACTGTATGCAGCCAATGTCCAGCTTAGTTGAATCAGTTCCCCGTGTGGCTGGATGAGTGGATAGATTTGAAACTTAAAAATCACTTTGGTTACTGCTAGATCCCTTCTTATAATGAGATGGAGATAAAACAGTCCATGAAATAAAGTGTGAGTTTTCATCCCAGTGGCTCTGCATGCATTGGCTTAATAACAGCAGTGAATAGGGCTGCTGGGCTGTGCCAAAAGCTGCAGTAGAGAGCAGTGAAGAAAGGGGATCTTTTACAGCTCCCACTGTTATTAATAGAACCTTATTAATTACTCACTGTGGTATCAAATATAGCACAGACAACAGGCCTTGTCTCAGCTGGAGAGCCATGCAGAGCAGCTGAGCATGAAGCTGGCCTCAGAACAGCTGCTCAGGCCTAAAACACCTGAGTCCACAATGGACCAGGCAGACAGGGCTCATCCTGCCCTCCATCAGCTGTCAACTAGCACAGTGTTTACCTTCTTCTTGGATGGAAATAAATCAGTGGGACCACCAAACTGAGTATCTAAAAAGACTTTGTTGTTTTTCTACATCTAATTCTTTTAGAGAACAGTGCAGCCTCTTGGTCTGCTGCAGGGTGGCTGTAGCTCAGGAGGTAGAGCAGGTCATCTACTAATTGGACGGTTGGTGGTTTGATCCTTGACTGCCAGTGTATCCTTGGGCAAAATATTGAACCCCAAGTTGTTCACTAATGTGTTTATTAGCATTTGAATGCTAGATAGAAAGCACTTGGGGTATGAATGGGTGAATGAGCCATGTTGTATAAAGAGCTTTGAGTGCTTGAGTAGAAAAGTGCTATCTAAGAACAGTCCATTTACCATCTTAGTTTCCGCTGGTGTTAAACTCTGTTCTTTTCTTGTCAGTGGTTTCGATTGCATTAAATGTCTGTCAACAGATCCTACTGTGTGCATTTTCTAAATCCTCCAACATTTATACAATAAATACCACTTCCTACTTAACAACTATTTATACATCAAATTAATAAAAATATTTGGGATAATAAATTATATAGAGAAGTTATATAGAGAAGTGACACTAAGGAAAAGTACAACAAATATGCACATTTTGAGCTTTTTATGTTTAGTTTTTCCACAGGTCAAACTGAAATAGCTCAAAATACTTCCACTTCTATGAGGAGAACTCAGGCACTTGTCCCAGAGTTCATTATTCTTGTATGATCTATAGATGTGGCCAGCAAAATGCCGTCAGCAGTGACGGTCTCCAAAATGTTGCAGTCATTATGTCGGATTAAAAACACATCTTGCCTCACAGGTACAGCAAAATGCTTTTATGCTGAACTGTATGTACGTGTTGCCTTTATTGCTGGGTTAATGTGCCAGACTGCGCATTAGAGCTACTTGACTATCTGCATGTAGTGGAAATGCATTAGGTAGAGGATGCCATGCACTGTGTGGATGCAGCATCTGTGTCTTCTTTGTTTCCAATGAGTGGACCATTCTCTTATGCCCAGTGACAAGTGCCACAGTTCACATCACAGGCACCTTTCCAGCTGTACAATGGTTATGCTGCTGAGGAACACAATGACATGACCAAGGGTGAGCAAGGCATTGTGTTGTACTTGACCTATGAACTGGACAGTGTTGGAATGCAGTCTGTATTACCGTGTTGTTTAGCCTATGGTGTTATATTCTATTAGTAAAAGAAAATAGAAACTAAGCTAAAATTCATAACATATGAACACAGAATTCAAGCATACATTAACCTCAACATCAGGTGATGATCTTTCAGAAATAATGCTCCTCCTATAGAGAGAAAATCTGCAGTGCAATTGTTTGTTGTTCGGTACGAAAAACTCTTGGAGAAATGTGAAAATAACAGAGTACCAACCACTCACAGAGAACCCTCTCACGTTGAAATTGCCTGCTCACTGCAGCCCTGCCAGTTGCCAAAGACTCCATTTCTGTAACCTTTTGTGGAACGCGATACGGGATCAATGAAATTGCAACAGCTGTGGCAATGGCTGTAATGCTCTCATGTATTGATCGTAGGTTGTCTGTGGCTGCAGTCAATAACCTGTAGATGTAACTAGGGAGCAGAGGTGGGAAAATCAGCCCGGTCCCATAAGCGCTCAGCAATGTGCTTTCCACATAGACTTGCCATTAACAGATGATTGCATGGCTTGTGAAATGCTCAATAACAAATCTGAAGGAGGCTGTAATGATAAAAGTTTACTTTGTTGGTTGGAAGTCTCACAGTCTTGAATGCCACAGTGCCTGTAAAAGGAGCATTACCTAATCCATGAAGTTTATTGACCTGTTGGGTTTATTGACTTCTTTTAGCAACCAAGAAGAATTGCAGGTTTCTAGTCTGACATACTGTGTCATATTCTCACAACAGACTTATTGATTAAAAGATATCTGCATAATTAATACTAGTCTTTGCTTTCTCCTTCCTGACATCTTTTGAAGCATTTAATGCCACCTATCTACAAATGGAGTATTCATGTTCTTCTTGTCCCTCCTTTGGTTTCCTCTAGGCATGCTTGTTACATTTATTGGTGATTCTAAATCTAGATTCGCTGTCTCTCGGTGAAGAACTGGCAGCCTATCCAGAGTGTACCCTGTCTTTCACTCAGTATCATCTGGGATTGGTGTTCTTTGCTTCTGGTTTGAGTCACACTTTCACTACAGATTGGAGAGTAAATGGCAAGTGTTTTGTCGGGTTGCCAGCCGGTCTTTAGGCTTGTGTGACTGAGGCCAAAGTAAATGTTTTTTTTTTAAATTTAAACACTCATATTTACTTATGAATCTTAAATGCATTTTCTTTCCCTGCAAAACCTGCAAACTCCATTTAAACATTAAACTGACATTTAGGGTGGGTTAATTTTTAAACATGCTTACAGGGAATAGCTTATATTTAGTTGCAGTAATTCTGACTTGACCACCTGCTCCAGTGAACACTGTTCGGTGAAAGCTTTTGCGAGGTCATTAAAGAATAAAGGAAGGATCAAGGGTGGGTAGCATGGACCTCTTCAGACACATGCATGACAACAAGAATGACAGCAACTCACCAAACAGTGCTGCAGCGTATGATCAACTAGTCATTCAAAGACAGAGAAAAAAAAAAAGGGCATCCAAAATGTATGGCTGCTACTGAGTTTTCAAGGTGCTGCCTAACACTGCAATATACTGTATAACTGTATAAGAAGCAGAGGTACTGCTGTTTAGGGGGTCATTTTTGTCTGTGATGGTTACATATGGTGGTCACTTTGGTCTGAGATAGAAATATCCCAAATGCCAGAACATTGGTACAAAATTGGTCATTTAAAAGCGTTTGACACAAGGAGCACTGGCAGAAAAAGCCTCGATTTGCATGACTCCAGCTATCTTCTTTGGAAACCTGTGAGTCACAGGGTGTTAACCATGCTAAGCTCAGTTGATTCAGGCCTTTACAGAATGTCTATGATTGTCAGCACTCTGACATTAATAACTCAATAGCCCATGGATCATTTCAGAGCTGCTCTGAGGCCATTTTCGATCCCTAAAGACTTTGTGTGAAGCTCTTAAATCTGTTAGTGGCAACCCAATCAGTGAGAGATCATCATTCTGCGGCTGCCAGCTCTCAAAGTGACCTGACAGTAAAACAAAAATGCCACCTATATGCGGTGAGCAGGTCTAGGAAAGAAAATGTCTTTAGTGTGACAACCACCGCTACAAACCAGATCCCTTTAAGCTAATTCGATTTTATTTTGACCAGATATACAATCTCAGAGTTGTTTACAGTATCACCACAATAGCGACATGTTCCCTCTAATTATTATGTAGTACTGTTTGTGTGAATCTGTGTTCAACAGTGGGTACAATTTTTCCCAGGCAATTATCTCTCCAGTGTCTATTTATCTCACTGTTTCTCCAAGTTGAGCATTATAAATATATATGATTAAAATAACCAGGTCTTTTGTTACTTCGTGTAGAACTAATTAAGATTTAATGAGAGCTTTTAATGCTGCTGAATGGCTGGCAACCAATAAATCATAATTTTATGAGCAATGTATCTCCAAGTTTATCACTGAGATTATGACAATAAGAAGGTATTTATTAAGGATACTGCAACCAGCCCCTTGCTTTGCTGATGGCTGAAAAATGTTTCTGTATGGACCTCTTCAACCTAGAGAAAATACAAGTCTATTTTTCCTAACACAACTTTTTTCACTGAAAAGTTGTGCTTTAAGATCTAATGAGGCTTGAATAGTGCACTGATTCTCTGCAGCGTCACTGCAATGAAGAAACTGGATTGCAAGCTAATTTAAATTAATTAACCCACAACTGACACATACACACACACAAAAGGGAATATCTCTGTTTCTTTTTGTAAAGTCGACAAGTCATCAGGTATGAAGGACTAGATCACAGCAGTGCAGCCGAACACTCAAGTCCATTTTACAGATTTTATTCACCACCAGGGAATCTGTCTCCACTGGCATATTGAAAATGTAAAACTCAGCAAGGTGTGAAATACTGGTCAGTGACTTGGTCATTGGCACACTGTCCTGGGCACAGAGAGCTGTGTAGCTGTGAACTTTGAGCCAGTGTTGTAGGTGTACTGTGGAATCACTTTTTGCATATTTTGTATTGATTAGATTCGAAATAGTTGAAACTGCACTGCAATTGAATCGCACTGTCTTATTTTTCCAACCAGTTTCCCACGTTTATCCAATTGTGGGTCATCGGATGGCTAGAGCCTTTCCAAACTGTCACATGATAAATGGTGGGGTACACGCTGGACAGGTCGCTAGTGTATCACGGAGCCAAGCGCCCCATTGGTCACTTCACATGAAGATGGTGACATCATCACATGGCCACATCTATTCATGTATGGTGTACAGCAATTTTGTGGCAACGGCAAAACGAGTGAGGTTACAGAAACCAAAAAGTGAATGACTGACCGAAACAACACGTGCAGATGCGATGTCACTTTTGGTATATGGTGCCATTCAGGAAGGTGAGAACGGCGAGCATAATGGCTCCATAACACAGAACGACAGACAACTATCCACACCTATGGCCAATTCAGATTTACTAGTTAACATTCATGTCTTTGGACTGTGGGAGGAAGCCAGAGTACCCGGAGAGAACCCACACAGGGACGGGGAGAACATGCAAACTTTATGTAGACTGACAGATTCAAACTCTGGACCTTCTTGCTGTGAAACGGTGCTAACCACTGCACCACTGTGCAGCCAATGGTGTCTTATTTTAAGATAAGATAAGATAAGATAGTGTTTATTTGTCACATGCACAGTTATACACAGTACAATGCACAGTGAAATGTATTTTGTACCTGCAACCTTATATACACACACATATAAATAAGAAGAATAAAAATAAAAAAAAGTAATTCACACTATACACTATACTCTATATACTATACCTATACACACTTTTATAAATTATAATATTTACATTGTGCAATAATGGTCCAGTTAGGGCTCAGAGTTGAGCAGACGGATGGCTTGTGGGTAAAAACTCTTCTTCAACCTTTCAGTCTTAGCCCTCAGGCAGCGGTAACGCCGGCCTGATGGGAGCAGGGAGAAGAGAGAGTGTCCGGGGTGGCTGGGCTGTTTTAGGATCTTCATGGCCCTCAGCCTGCACTGCTTGGTGTAAATGTCCTGCAGGTTGGGGAGGGTGGTTCTGATGGTCCGTTCAGCTGAACGAACCACCCTTTTTAGGGCCATGAAGTCCTGCTTGGTGCAGTTTCCCATCCAGGTGGTGATGCTCCCACGCATGATGCTCTCGATGGTGCAGGTGTAAAAGTTCCTGAGCACCTTGAGTGGGAGCTTGAAGTCTCTCAGCCGCCTGAGGAGGTAGAGACGCTGTCTGGCCTTCTTCACTGTGATGTTTATGTGATGAGTCCAGGACAGGTCCTGTGAGATGGTCACTCCCAGGTATTTGAAGGTGTCCACTCTTTCCACCTCAGCACCACTGATGACAAGTGGATGGTAGTCCCTCTGCTGCTTCCTGCTGAAGTCCACGATCAGTTCCTTCGTTTTGCTGATGTTGAGCAGGAGGTGGTTCTCCTGGCACCAGTTCTCCAGGCGGGAGACCTCTCTCCTGTAGGCTGTCTCCTCATTGTGAGAGATTAGTCCCATACTGTTGTCTTATACTGTTATATTGTTGCCATGTTAGGTTTTATGATGGCAATACTTGTGCACAACAATTTAACTGTCCACTGAATCGTCATCACCACATATTCTCATATTTCTAATCCATGTCTAATTCCACTTATTATTTATTGGTTTGGCTGGAATTGATGTGTGTTTTTTTTTTTTAATGCAATTGAAAATCAAAACCAGAAAATGTTAATTTTCAAAATAAATTTTTCATAATGTTTGCTTCAGTTGCCCTGGGGATGTGTCAAGGAGTCCACCTCTAGGAAACTTATAATTCTACCCAGTGCAGAAATGTATCTTTTTTTCCTTTTAATTTCTTCCAGACAAAATGTGGTTGGCTGAAGTGTGGTAGGGAACAGATATGCAGGAAATCTTGGGCATGAAGTTGGGTTACTTGCTCTGTATTAGGAGCGCAGTTATTCTAATTGTCAGTACTTTTCATTTGCAGGGGCGAAATGAATCATTGGGCAAAATGATTTCTTTTTTTCTGCTGTAACGGCTATAATCCAATCATTTGTCACTTCCAATTTGTGGTTGGAGAGCTGTAATGAAACAGTGAAAGCTATAGGATGAATAGACAGTTTCAGGCGGCCACCACATACGCCACTATAACCAGGAGAGCTTGATGCAGTACTGCTGTTCTGGGATAGTTTGCACTGACATTATTTAGCATGTCTTGTTGGTAACCGCGGACTTGCCTAATTGGCTTACTTTTGGCTATAATAAAAAAGTTTGGGATAGCTGTATGCTGTGGTTGGTATATCATGTGTAACAGTGTGGAGCAAGATATTCATTCGTGGTGTATTTTTTTATTTATTTAGTTTTTTTTGCACACGATGTCACAAGGAATATATGTACTGCATCCATCAAAATAAATGGAGCCAATGTAAAATCCAGTTTGGTGGTTAGAGGCATGATCAGAACAGCCTGACTAATCTCAGATCTGGTTGATTAACTCTGTCACTTAGAGGAAATCACGACACATTCAGTAGTATAATTGTATGCATCAGTACTTCACTGAGGCCTAATAAAACGTAGAGAAAGAAAGCAAGTATGACTGAGCCTTGTAAAGTATGCTGATCTGAATCAGCCTCTTGATGTTACTAGGCCTTGACATTTTTCAAGGGAGAGTTGCCTGAGTGTAGCTCTGAGCATACAGTGGAGCATGTACTGTAAGCATCATTTGGAAATAAATACCAAGAAAAAATACTGAGAGCTTTGTTTATCTTTTCCAGCATTCTGCAGGTCTTTGTTATCAGAACTCAAACATGCACAATGTTCTTTTTATGCTAGAGGACATAAGTTTATGAGCAATGACCTACCTACAGAGACGCGCAAAGTAATTTATCAGTTAGATGATTACAGATTCGGCGCTTCGATTTTAGTTGCCTCTATCCGTCTATTTACCTTTTCCCACACACCGGGGCACAGTGAGTGGGGAATAGCGGAAAAAAAAGCAGGATCTATTTTTCTTCATCAGATAACACTATTTCAATTTGGGAAGCTTTGCTGCCATTTTAGCTCTCTGAACTGCTTCACTGACTGCCAGAGAAGTTTGCAAATTGTTGCTGATTAGACTGTTTTCAGCGACAGAACAAAAACTGCCAAGTAAATCCTCTTGATAGTGCAGATTAATTATTATTGAGAACATTGCTGCTCTGTTTGTTGCCTTGAGATGCATGCGGGGTTATTTGATGAGAAAAGGTATTTCTTAATAGATTAGTTCTTATTCAGTTTTGAAAACATGTCTACCAGTTTCATTAGAAAGAAAATATGACTATGTGAATATGCAGTCATGAATATACAGGACCCACATCTGTCATTGTTTTCTTCCTCTGATGTCCTTCTGTGGTAATGAAGTTCCAGCAGCACATTTTGAAACATTTTCAAATCGTGTGAATGTATCTTTGTCTCAGGTTTGTGCCACCCTGGGTTTACTTTGTTTAAACACTCTTATCGCTTTTTTGCTTTATTCATTTAAGTGGCTATGTTTAGTACCATAGACAGCAGTTGTTCCTGTGAGACACACAGCCTCCCCTGTGCTTTGTGACCCCAGAATGAACGACAATCCATTTCCTGCTTGTGTTAAATCACTGCTGAAAGACTGAGGCATCTTATATGTATATGCACAAAAATTGGCAAGTTCCCTCAGAGTGCACTCACACTAGGCGATCCCCGCAGCGTCTGAACATATTTGAACCTGAAAGTCCAGCTTGTTTCACTAGTATGATTGCTGGGTACCATGCTCGGGAATGATTATGCAAACCTTACCTTGGAACCTTTCCGTTGGGCCCGGGCAAGGTTCAACTGGACTCAGGGACAGTACACATGTAATGTGAATGCTATCCACCCCCTACCACACAGCTCCACTTTGAGTAACAAAAGTGTGAGGACAGTGTTATCACCACTTACATAATTAAGCCACAAAATGCATAAAATCATGAACCTCGTGCTCTCCAAGAGCACTTTTCAAGTGCATGTGTGGGTGTGAAGTGCAAGCACAAGAGAGAGGAGTTGAAATATTAAGACAAACTGAAATGTACTTGGGTCCAGATCATTAAGGCCAGTGTGAGTGAAGTCAGTGGAGAGGAGGGGATAATTGTGCTCAGATATGGTGCAGTGTGAGAACACCCTTAGAGGCTCAAGACAAACTTCTGTATCTTGAAATTATCTTGAAAAATGGCACAGGTGTACCTGCTGGAGAACTGGTCCTATTTTACAAGCAAATGGTCATCAAACAGAATATTGATTTGATATTTTTTTTCATTAACGGCACATCCTCAGATGACATTTAGAGCCCAGGACCTTTGAGCAGCGTTGTACAACACGGGAATCAGAGTGTCTGCTTGTGATGGAAGCGACCCCCGCCATGCAATAAATCGACTGTGGAAATGTTTTGCACAACCAAGATAACCTCGCTATTAGATACTTGCTGTGTTGGCCTTTTACTTTGATATTTATAATAAATAAATAAATGTTTTAGCTCAATGTGACAAAGAGATATTCCATCTGTGTCAGCTTAAACAGTTTTTGCTTTTGCCCAAAAAGTCGATTAAATTAATGCTACATTTGGCCTGACTGGATTTATTTACAACTATTTTATCTATGATAAAAGGATTTATGATTATATTTTCCATTTCCATTTTTTCCATTTCCATTTTTGATTTGGTAACTTGAAACGTGGTTTGTGATTTCATGATTTTTTTTTTAAACAACAAAAAAATATACAGACCTGCACAAAGTCTTGAGCCACCCCTTCCAAAGAGTCAGACTTTCTTGTAATTTCTTAAAGTGGTCTTCAGCAGTAGTTCTCCAGGCTTTCTGGTGGTCTTTCAAAGTTTTTCTTTAAAAATTGGCTGTTTTTTCACTTATTTCAATCCAATATTTGTACTGACCATTTCTTTGGTTTGTTTAGCTACTTTTTGTAACAGGCTGCTAACAAAGCATCTAAAGATACAATTTAAAATAGTTTATTTACTAAATTGTCTGTTCATCCCTGTAGTTATGGTGGCCACTGTAGGACAAACAACTCTAGCCGCTGGAGCGAGTGTGGGCTGTTAGTCCGCTATTTACCACAGCTGTCAATATGCATATATCATATATGGGTGTCCACGTCTGTTTGTGCCCATTTACTCTGGAGGAGGCTGTAAAACTTTGTGACAGAAATCCAATACGAGTTGATGAGTCAGTCAAGCTCACGTCTGTCTGATGACAGTGATACTGAGGTGAGTTATTGAGGATATCCTGAAATTTTCTGTCGGTTCAATTCAATTCAATTCAATTCAGTTATATCTATATATTGCCAAATCACAACAAACAGTCACCTCAAGGCGCTTTATATTGTAAGTTAAAGACACTACAATAATTACACAGAAAACCCAACAATCAAAACGACCCCCTATGAGCAGGTACAGAGGAGGTCAGGTGAGACGTACCACAGTGAATGTCTGCAGTGTCCATCAGTAAAATAAGGCGGAGGCTCTGTCATGGTTCAGGGCTGGATTTCAACCAGTGGTGTTGGGAATCTTGTCAAATTTGATGTAATTATGAATAAAGAAAACTATCGTAAGAGTTTGATCCACCATGCAATACTAATGATCTCAAACACACTACCAATGCAATAATGGCATTCCTAGATAGAAAAACACAAAGGAACACTATCAGTCATGGATTGGCCTCCCCAGAGCCAGGACTTCAAAGTTACTAAAGCAGTGTACGATCATCTTAACAAAGAATGGAAAAAAAGGCAGCCGACATCCATAGAAGAGTTTTGAATGTCCTTGAAGAAGCCTGGAGAACTATTCCTGAAGACTACTTAAAGAAAAGGATAAGCAGAAGTAAAAGGATGGATATTTGATTGTTTACTTTGGTTTGTTTTAGTCTAGTTCTACTTTTTCTTTCTTTTTTTTATGTAGCATTTTTTTTTTTTGTCTTCTGGTGCCATCTTTGTTTTGTACCACTGCCATGGTTGTGCCATGGTTGCAGGTATTATTCTTCTGTTGTGAGGTTAAGATAAACAGAAGCTGAAGACCTTTATTGCCATTGCAGGTGATATGAAATGCAGATAGAACAGGTCAAATTTTTGTACACAGTAATACAACACACTCACTTTCCTCCTCTGGCTGACTGGGCTGCATTGTTAAATCTGTGACAAAAATTATTTTACAAAATATTTTATATGGAAAAACTAAGAAAACTAAAAACACCAAGCAAATTGTGAGTTATGATAAATGAGGGACTCTCATACTGAGAAACCTGCTGCTATAAATACACAAGTAGTTTTCAATGCCAAATTTCCAGCTTGGTATTCAACAACTATAGCCATATCTAGAGAAAGGAAAAGAGATGTCACAATGTCCAAGAGATGATGGATAATTTAAAAGTGTTTAATTTGTACAGAATCAGTAATGGAGATGCCACATATGTCCCAACAGCAAAACAGCGGGCTGGTACACACTTTGGGCAATGACCATGCTGCAGTAATAACGAGCACATGACTGTGATTAACAATTACTGAGCAGACTAATCAGTGGATGAGAAGTGATAGTAAGCTGTGCGCAAAACAGTATAAAGATAAAATATCAGTACCAAGTAATATCAGTCGACACTAACAAATTTCCCCAAAATAAATTAGATAATAAATCATGTAACATTTCATAGAATGGTGGAATAACATTTTTGTGTGGGTGCTTTTTTTTTTTTTTTTTAAATTTTAGTCATCCATCTATCCATTCTCTTCCACTGAAACTGAATTGCTACAAACAGTGTGCCAGAGGTCGTGACAAAATGACCCATACATATAAGATTTAATGAAACTTTAACCATACATCGTCACTGTTAGTCACTATCACATGTACATGTGCCTGTAGCTGATTACTTTATTTTGGGCAGTCAAGGTGTCTGTGTTTGTCTGGACTTCTTTAACTCCAGTGTATCATTCTCTATTTTAAGTCACGTTGTTAGCGCACATCACAGAATTTGATGTAATGCCTGCAAAGTGAAACATTTGATCAAGCGAGGCTGTGAAAGCAACACATTCCATCTGAGGAACATATGTCAAAAACAGCTGAAATGTAATTAGAGCTGCCGCATTACATTTGGATCGCTGACACCCCCACCCCGCCTTCAATTATTCATAAATGTTATAATTCTCAGCCATATGGATGCCACTCTTACTGCCAGTTTTGGCAATGTGGATTATGGCACTTTCACATTGTGGCAGAGCTGAGATACTGCACTGATAAATTAAGTGGCTATGTCATTTGCAGAGTATAAATGGAATGAACCCCAGAATAGAGAGGTCTTTCATCTTTTCTGGTAAGACTGTCCTGATTACATCTAAATGTAGAGCAACATTTAGAGGACTATCAATCAAGGGGAACCATGAATAAAGGGGGTGGGGACTGAAGGAATTATGTTCCAAAATGGCTTCCCTCGCTTTAATTTCCTGTGACAGTGTGCATTAGCTCTCATCACTGCCTTACTGCCATTAGACTAGCAAATGATTATGGTTACTGCCTCCACCAGCAGTAGAGAGGGAGCTAATGTAGCGTTTTCATGGTGTTTTCAACTCACATCCCGCCCCCGTGATGCCGCCTTTGCATCTCTGACTCTTTTAAGTGTCTTTTTAGACTTTTTCCACTCTATCAGATTCTATTCATTTTCACTCTTCAGAGCCCCATCTGCCTCTCGGGCCCTCAGGGCGATCCTTTAAAAAGCTGTATGTCTTTTTTGTGTTCTCCCCCTGCTAAGTACAGTAACTGGGGTCAGTCAAGCTTCAAACTAACTCAGTGTTTGAGAATCCTTGCACAAAGGAGGGGACTGCTTGTAAGTGTTTTGACATGTTTGCTTCAGCTCCAGTCCTTTGCAGTCTTTGAGGGAAGACAGATTCGCTGGGAGAGCGGGATGAGAAGATGCGCACTTGAGACACAGAGAGAGACAGTGTGCGTGTGCGCCAGAGAAAGTGAGTGCTTATGTGAGGCATCTCTAAAACTGCAGAAGTGAATTTCATCAAAGTTTGTTTCTCATCATTGATGAGGTTTGTCCCAGCTCAGATCCCCCCATTGGACACCTAATTAGGATCTGTAGCTGGTTAGTATTATCATTTACTCTCACATACATTTACTGGCATTCACTTAATACTGCTGGATTGCACTCATTATGCATGTGTGAGTAATTCCACTATAGATAAGATATATTTATCATTCAATTTACAGTGAATCTCCATTTATCACCAGTGTAACTAATGGCCAGGATGATGGATTGCAGTAATGGTGTGTCTATCACTAGTTCCTTAGGTCTTCATAATGTATGCTGTCTGTTAACCCTTTCATCTATCTTCTCTCATCCAAGCACCCAGCTAGCTGACACACAGCACATCAGCCATGTCCATGGCCATGCATCAATAACGGGGGCCTGGTCCTGGTTTTGACAGGATAAAACAGAAAACTTTTTTTTTGAAACTCTTGATACTGGCAAACTCTAGTGAACACTTTAGATAGTTCATCCAGCCTTCTGCTTCACGGCCATCAGGAAAAGTGACTGCAGGGTGCAGAACCCTCTACTGAAAGATTTCTCAGAAGGCACTCTTACTTTATTAAGTGCAGTATTACACATGTACAATATTGTATTGATCAGGCCTGAGTAAGTACTTTCTCAGAGGACTACATGTACAAAATCAAACCAGCTAAATTACTTAGAACTAACTAATAGTCAGTGATTTAAAGGCCAAGAATGTAAAGGAAAAGGTTTTCTGTCTGAAGACGAATTCAGCATGGAGATTTAACATTTCTATAAAACTTCAGGTCTTTTGCTGTTGCACTTTTATTGCTTTTAAAAAGTACACTTAAATATTACATGTTTTACTGTAATTTCTTGATACAGATCTAAGTTTAAGAAAACTCAGATTTGTGTATTTAATGAATGAGATCTGCCTCCCAGGCCCCCTGCTCTCAAACATAAACTAAAAAGTAAATCAATTTCTGACAGATTTTATACTGTGCAATGTCGTAATATGGTACAAGAGTCAAAGGCTGAATGTCATAATGTCTGTCATAGAGCATGTCCCAGTTATAATGACTGTTCGCCTTGAACTGGAGACCGCAGGCCACGTGGAGTGTCGGCTTAATGTCCTCATTACAATAACACAGGCAGTTTCTCTGATGCATCAGCAGGCACAAGGCACTAACAAGACAGGTGCACTATATGCTATGTAGATAGCATGAAATGTCTTATTACATACCAAAGTTTCATATTGAAAGTGATGCTGCAGGTACAGTAGGTTTTAGAGCGCTTAATGCCAATTTGGTGGCTCCTGCTTTCACAAAGCATTTCAGAAATGGCTCACCAAAGCACCAATCTAGTCCTCCACCCACACAAGGATTAAAATATATTAGGTGTAGCATTACTGTATTTTTCTCAAAATTAAGATCACATTTCACCCGAATCCCAAAGCATCCCACCTCAAAAAATTGCTTTGCAGTATGTCCGTAGATTTCCAATAAAATCCTTGAACAAGGGGGCATACAGACACTGCTGTAAACTTTGAGATTTTATTTAAGCCTCCCTTGTAGCAGGTAGTGACAAATGCACGACAGACATCTTATTGTACAACAGGGAAAATAGATTTTCTGATACCAGAGCATACTCATATCCGAATTACTTTCTTGTATGCAATAAAATAGTTCCAGTGACACAATCTAACAACTTTTGCGGCAGATAGCGGCAACTTAATAAATGTAACCACTAAACTATTGGTAGAAACAGTGTAACACACTACTTGCATATTTCTTCTTCTTTTTTTTAATAAGCCCCAACACTGCCAGGTATTGTGAGTGACAGATTTACTCCCAGTTCAATCAGAAAGTCTACCTTATTTCTTAGACTGTCACCTCAGTCATCTGGATGCTCTCACTATTTGCTTCAGTCAATCCAATTTTGCAATGACCTGCGATTTGGGGAAACAATCATTTTGTTTCTGTCAGAATTTAAAATGGCTTTCAGCAGTTGTTTTGATGGTGCCACATGTCACTCCACCTCTTCCACTCTCATTTCAACCCCATGTGTTCTTCTCGCAGTGATGGAGCATCATTGAACTGTTATTTATAAAATCACTGTGTTTTTAATTAATGTTTCCAAAATTAAATTTGAGATCCTCTTGGAACACACATTTAAAGAGTGATTATGATGCATGACATGACGCAATGGAAATGGAATGGAAAAATAGGAAAACAAAAGGAATCTAATCAGAAAACCTAGGTTGTTAGTTTCACTGATTGTACATTTGCAGTAATCGCAATAGTCAGTAATAGTCTGCCTAATGACTTGGGAGCTGCAAGTAGCCACATGCATGCAGCAGTGGTTACCTGCAAGGTGGCTGCTGTGATACTGAGGGCAGAGTTATATTTCAGTGGATAAGACAGAACTGAATAATCACCTCTGGTGGGCATTTTTTGTAAATCCAGTACAGAAATGACTATGATCCAAGAAAATCTGTTCTAGAAACAGTTGACTTTTCCACTTAGGAAAACAACCAATAATAGAGTGAAAAAACCTCAAGGATTTTAACATTATGGTCTTCTTCAATGTTAAAGGTCTGAAGGTGTATGCAAAATTTGTAAATTTGTGATACAGATTTTGTTGGCTTTTTTATATAATCCCTTCAGTCATGGTGCAGAAATTTTGGTGGAAAAAAACTCATCTTCTGTCTGCATAATCTTTTTAGGTAGATGTCAGAAAATGAATATTACAGTACAATATAAAACTATAGAAAGTGATGTACACAATTGAGCACGCACTGATCGAAGGGGTTAAATTAGTCCAAAAAACTTTACATTTTTTTAATTCATTTTAAGAGACTTTAGTTTTAGTTGCCTGTCAATGGTGTCATATCCACTTTCCTCATGGTAGGTGGATAGATATAACATTATAACAATGTGTAACGTACTCATTAAGGTAGTTTTAGTATGATGATTTGTCACAGATTTCACTTATTATTACAGTATGCTTGAATTCACAGCACAATGTTATCTACAGTGGATGAATGGGGAGCCAACTTATCTCATGGTATGTGTTTAAAATTACTTTAGCTAAATTACTTGATGCTAAACATGAAAGAACACAGTGTCTGACCCATGAACATGATTTTTGTCTGAGTCATATCAGATAGATGATACAGACTGCTCATGTGATCCCGCATTATATCACAACTGATATGACAGATTTTCTAGTTTTATAACTAAACGATAAAAGAAACAAGAGTGAGTGCAAATGTTGTTTTTAATCAATAAAAATTTGCCATGAAACATTGAACATCTTTAATATACACTGTTCAAAAAATTGAAGGAACACTTCAGAGTATAGCATCAAGTCAGTCACTTCTGGGATTTTAATCTGGTCAGTTAAGTAGCTCTGTGGGGGGGCTGTGCTGCGGGAGGATGGGGTGTCTGGCCTGTTGTTGTGGGCCATTATGTCCCTGTACAACCGCAGCAAGAGCTTGGTCCTTATTGCTGGCAATAAGTTGGACTCGTTTCCTGTGGGTGTTGGACTCCACCAGGGCTGCACTTTGCACCAATTTCTAGGTGTAGCCAAGTGTTGGATGGCTTCTGCCTTGGTGACCTCAGAATCTCATCTCTGCTCTTTGCAGATGATGCGGTCCGGTTGGCTCCAACAGGTGGTGGTTTCCAGCTAACAGTGGACCAGTTCGCAGCTAAGTGTGAAGCGGATGGTATGAGAATTAGCACCTCTAAATCTGAGGCCATGGTCCTCAGACATTAAAGGGTGGAGTGCCCACTTCAGCTCAGGGACAAGTTGCTGCCCCAAGTGGAGGAGTTTAATTATCTCTGAGTCTTGTTCACAAATGACGGGGGAAACAAGTGGGAGATTGACAGATGGATTGGGGCTGCGTCTGCAGTGATGCGGATGCTGCAGCGGTCTGTCGTGGTAAAGAGGGAACTGAGCATGAAGGCAAAGCTGTCGATTTACCAGTCATTCTACATCCCTACCCTCACCTATGGTCACGAGCTTTGAGTAGTGACCGAAAGAACGAGATTGCGGATACAAGCAGCAGAAATAAGCTTCCTTTGAAGGGTGGTTGGCCTCTCCCTGAGAGACAGGGTGAAGAGGGTAGTCATTCGGAGTGGCTCAGAGTAGAGCTACTGCTCCTCCACATTCAGAGGAGCCAGTTGAGGTGGTTCGGGCATCTGACTATGATGTCTAATGGGCGCTACTTGGGTGAGGTGTTCTGGACATGTCCCACCAGAAGGAGGCCCAAGGCAGGTCCTGACATTGTCAGACATGCATACAAGCACGTGGAGGCCTGAAAACCATTTTGAACTGCTGCAAAGAAATTTTGGCAAAATAGACTAGCCTGCTGCATTATTTTTCCTGTTGATTTTCAGGGCATCTTTGAATTCATCCCTCTGTAGGTTGATAATTTTCATTTCCATCAAATGATGTGCCATTCATTCCCAACACATTACTCAGTCCACATCAGTGTAAATATCCAGCACGACTTTTTTTTCCCATTGAGATGTGAGGCATTTTCAAAGTGTTCCTTTAATTTTTTTGAGCAGTGTATTTGGCTTCAGCAAATATTTATACTTAACCTCAATAGTGATGCAAGAAAAATAAATCAGGCATGATGAGATTGGTCATACTGTATGTGCTCAGGAGTGTTATTGTGAAATGTGAATGTTCAATGAACTCATGTCTATTTCACTATTAAGTAGAGTCATACTGGGGTCTCACATACCTACATTCTTTCAAAATACATCAAGATGTCTTTTATTTATTATATATGTGACAGTGGATTCCTGCACTATTCAGGCATCCTCAGGCTGACAGGTAGGGGACGTCATTATGACTGGCTTCAAAGAGAAAGGGGAAAAAAACATCGCGTCTCAGCTTTGAAATACAAATCCACAGGCGGTCAAAGTGAAATGGCCCTACCACCAATGAACAGAGACATTTTAATCATCACATCTCTATATTGCATCTCTTGTCATGTATAGAAAATAACATTAATAAAGATGGCCAACAGCTGCCACTCAGGGGTACAAATTGGGAGTCTGTGCCCTCGAGCTTGTTGGTAGCAGAGAGATAACAGACTGTGACAATAAGAGACATGAAGAGCAATGAATACGACTTCAAAGCAAGAAGCACACATTCTGTAATGTAACCCACAATGACAGAAAAGAAGCTACTACCTGAATAGGAGGAAAAACATTGTCATATGAGTTTCTTTACCTTGCAATCCTCTCTGTTGAATCTGCCTCTGCTAAAAAATAACGTGAAATTTAGGACGTGTTTAATTGGTTACATTGGGAAGACTTGGAAAAAAGTATGTTATATGTAAAGCTTAAAAACATTTGTTACAGTCATAAGTAGTGAGATTGCTGTGTAGATACTGTAACTAAGTCCCAAAATACAGTCACCGTTTGTCATGGTCCTGGGCTGGTGGCCCAGTGTTTTATGTTCTTGTTGTATAGCTCTGTTTTATTATAGTTTCGCTGTTTCTGTCTCCATGTGTTCTGTTGTGCCGGTGCCTGTTATATCCCTCTGTGTCAATAATGTCAGGTGTCAAGTCAGTGTGTACTATGTTAGGTTGCTACGTGTTTTATTTTGTCGTCTGGTCTCTGTCTGTTGTGTTCAGTTTTGCTTCCCCTGGTCTTGTCCTTGTAGTTAGCATCACCTGTGTTCCCGGCTGTTTTCTCTTCCCTCGTTATCCTCCTGTGTATTTAAGTCAGGGATATATATACACAACGTGTGCTGACTGGCTTCAAGAAACAGGAGGGGAGTGAGACAATCAGAATCAGAATCTTTATTGTCATTTTACACACAAGTTGCACAACGAAATTTAAAATGCATTCCTTTCTAGGTGCCTTAGACAATAAATAATAAAATAATAAAAATATGAGTGATAAAAATGATTACTAAAATACAATACACAATAGTAAATTAACAGAAGAATCTAGCCCCGATACACACACCAACGCACGCACACAGTCAGAACTACCACCCCACATCACCGTCCATTTAACCACACAGAGTTCAGTTCAATGATGGCTCTGGCATAAAAGCTGTTCCTCAGTCTGTTTGTTCTGGCCTTCATTGTTCTGAAACGTCTGCCTGATGGCAGTAGCTGAAACAAGGAGTGTCCAGGGTGTGAGGGGTCCTGGAGGATGTTCTGTGCCCTCCTCTGGCAGCGGGCATTGAACAGTTTCTGGAGGGAGGGCAGGGGACAGCCTATGATCATTTGAGCAGTGTTGATGATTCGCTGGAGTGTTTTCCTGTCTGCTGCTGTGCAGCTGTTGAACCACACGCACAGACAGTAGGTCAGGATGCTCTCTACAGAGCAACGGTAGAAAGACACCAGCAGATTTTGGGTCAGATGGTTGCTCCTAAGAACCCTCAGGAAATGCAGTCTCTGTTGGGCCTTTCTGACAGTGCTGGTCATATTGATACTCCAGGTCAAATCATTCTGCAGATGCACTCCCAGGAACCTAAAATCTGAAACTAGCTCCACTTCATCCCCCTCGATGAACAGAGGTCGAATGACATGTATTGTCTTCCTAAAGTCAAGAGGACAAGTGAAGAAGACAATAAGAACAATTGCAAAGCAGAAAGTGGGAATAACAGAAGACAGGAGAGAAAACCAACCTTCAACACAAAACAGGAAATAAGCCTATTAAGCATTAATAAGATGCCAGAAGAGGGAAAACAGAGGATCAAGACATTAACACAAGAAAACTCAGAAGGACCCAAAACAACCATTAACAAGAATCAAGACATGAACCAAAACACAGGACTGCAAAACTGAAACTCAACTAGAATAACTATCAAGTTAAAAACAGCAAAGACTCATTAATAATATCTGAGAGGTAAAATCACATTCTATTAAAATCATTAAAAAAGCTAATCAAAACACACATGACATTATGTTCAGAAAATAAAGAAAGCATAACTTCAAGCAACACCTGAAAAGGCCTGTCAGATGGTGATGGTGATTAGCTAACAAGATATAAGTAAAATAATTGCAGATACTTAACCATAGACTGTATATGAAAAATGGCCATAGCCATCATGATGCACCCATGGGTTTGTGAACTATAATTTTAAAGCTTGAAGTTTGGTTAGTTAGCTATCACAATTTTTCATCCATCCATCCATGTTGATGCTGAAAATGACAGCCTCAACACTGCATTTAATCTATTGTTAAACTCAATTGGCTTCTCACAAAATGTAAGTGAGCCCTCCCACCACTTTAGTCACACTCTGGATCTTGTTCTGACATCTTGTTCTAAAAAACACTCTTTTGTCTAATCATTACTTAACAACATTTAAATTTACAATAATGAATTACACAGCAGTGGGGAATAAATTTCAATACAGTAGAAGTCTTTCTGAAAATACTGTGACTACGTTTAAGGATACAGTTCCTCACTGTTATCTTCAGTGCCATGTGCCAACACACTGCAGAGTAGCTACCTAAACTTTACTCCCATAGAGGTTGATTATCTTATTAATAGTGTTATAGCCTCATTGCATATGGCTCTGGATACTGTGGCTCCTCTGAAAAAGAAAGCCTCAAATCAGAAGTGCTTGACTCCCGGTATAACTCACAAACACGCAGCCAAAAGCAGATAACCCCTAAACTGAGAGGAAATGGCATCTTGCTAATTTAGAAGATCTTCATTTAGTCTGAAAAAGTTTTTTGTGCTATAAAAAAGTCCTCCAAAAGAATAGAACATCATACTCCTCATCACTGATTGAAGAAAATAAGAACAATCCCAGGTTTCTTTTCAGCACTGTAGCCAGGGCCGAATATTCCTTTAACTTTAACTAGTAATGACTTCATGAATTTCTTCGCAAATAAAATTTTAACCATTAGAGAAAAAGTATTCATAAACATTTCACAGACATATCATGTACACCTACTACTGATAATTATTCAGACTCTTTCCAACTGATCTGGGTTAACTTCAATTATTACTTCTTCCAAGCTATCAACATATCTATCAGACCTCATTCCTACAAGATTACTCAAACAAGTCCTACCATTAATTAATGCTTCAATATTAAATATGCTCAATCTAGCTCTATATATGGACTGTGTACAGTAGGCCTTTAAGGTAGCAGTAATTAAACCATTACTTAAAAAGCCATCAATTGACCCAGCTGTCTTAGCTAATTATAGGCCAATCTCCAACCTTCCTTTTAATCTCAAAAATTCTAGAAAGAGTAATAGGAATGGTTTATTTGAAGAGTTTCAGTCAGGTTTTAGAATTCATCACAGTACAGAAACTGCATTAATGAAGGTTACAAATGATTTTCTTATGGCCTCTAATGGTGGACTCAACTCTGTGCTTGTCCTGCTAGACCTCAGCTGACCATAGTATATTATCACAGAGATTAGAGCATGCCATAGGTATTAAAAGTACTGCACTGCCGTGGTTTGAATGACATTCATTTAATAAACTCCAATTTGTTCATGTTAAGTCTTTTTTACACATTAAGGTTCATTATGGAGTTCCACAGGGTTCTGTGCTAGGACCAATTCTATTTGTGCTGTCCTGAGGGATTGGAGGGATGTTTCTTTCTGTGGCCACTAGGTGGTGCTTTTTCTGTTTGGGGATTATCGCCATTTCTGCTTATCCTCTGTAACCCGTTGGCAGCCATATTTGTTTTTCCCTTGCACTTTGATAGAGAGCACATTGTGGATTCAGGTAGCCAAAGTATCTGCTATCATCCTCATCTGGGAATCACTATAGGGAGCATAGTCTGTGAGTATGGTTGTAATAAGATGCCTATGTTTGTTTGACATGGATATTTTGTACAGTTAACCAGGTTAAGTTGTGTTTTTGTTTCATCTGGTGTTTCGTATGTAATGTGTTATGTTGATAGCTTTCAGCTAGCCAAGCTAGTAGCCATGTATGTGAAATAGGCTTTAAGAAACTGGTAATACATATGGAGCATGTATGTTAAAGGGGGTTCAATGTGTTCATTATTGTCATTATTTGCTTCTTTCATTTCAGTTTTACCCCATTCTCATGCTGTTAACCTAAACGGTGGTGCTTAATAAATCCATCATACAGAGACACAGTGTGTGGAAGGAGTTGTCTGTCTGCCTAGTGAAGAAAGGGGACTCTTTAACGAGGGCAGAACAGTAAAAAGACTGACTCGACGGTGATTTCAGCTTTGTTGGATAGCTATCAGACTAGCTCAACCTTTCAACCACGATGTCCGACGCAGAAGGGAAAACTCATGACACTAGATCAGTGTGCTCACGCGCATCAAAATCGTCAAGGTTGTCGACACGCTCCAATAGATCAGCAACTAGCTTGGCTGCAATAGAAGCACGCGCCAAGGCTGAAGCAGCACGCGCCAGAGCTTCTTATGCACAAAAGGAAATTGATTTTAAGGTAAGGAAGGCTCAGCTAAAGGTAGAAGAAACATTCCTTGAAGCTACGCTGGACGCCATCCAGCAGGAGAAGGAGGCAGATGCAGCTTTAGCTGAAGCTACTGTCCTTGAAGCAGCCATGGAGGTGGCAGACAGCCAGACGCCGTCCAGACCTCACGACACTGACCAAGACTCAGCTCGCACATCTGCAGAAAGAACTGAGAAGTATGTTCAGTATCAGTATGCCTACACAAGAGCCATCATTGACAATTCACAGCCTGAGACTGAGGTCAAGGTTCCCCCAGCTGAGGTAGAAACTCCTCCAGCAGGCCCTAACACTAAGCCACTGACTGATTCTTCCCCAGCGCATAAACCTGTCCATCTAGAGGTGATGCAGCAGTTATTTCCACACGTCCCTATTCACACTGAAGCTACTTCAAGCCAGCGCCACTCAGTGGTTCATTTCACACCTAAAAAGGGAATGGGGCAGAACATCCCACAGTTTAATTCTAAGAACTCATCGTCACCCAGGGATAATACAAGGGATAACAACCAGTCACTTAGAGGACCATACCATGCATTCCAGGAATCCCGCTCCGAGGTCTCAGATTTAGCAAAGTTCTTAGCTCGCCGTGACCTACTGACAGCTGGACTCACAAAATTCAATGATAAACCTGAAAGTTACTGGGCCTGGAAGTCTACTTTCTCCAGTGCCATTGAAGATCTAGATTTGAGACCCAGTGAGGAACTTGACCTGCTAATTAAATGGCTTGGGCCAGAGTCTGCCGAGTATGTGAAAAGAGTGAGGTCAGTTCACATCAGACACCCCGCTGAAGCCCTTAGTATGGTCTGGGGAAGACTAGAGGAGAGCTACGGATCAGTGGAGGCAATGGAGACTGCGCTCTTTAAGAAGCTGGAACGTTTCCCCAAAGTCTCTTATAGAGACCCACAGCGTTTGCAGGAGCTAGGCGACCTGCTCCTTGAGCTGCAGTGTGCCCAGGAGGAAGGTTACTTACCCGGGCTCTCCTACTTGGACACTGCACGCGGCATTAGTCCTATTTTGGAGAAATTGCCCTTTACTCTTCAGGAGAAATGGATGGTGCATGGAACGAGATACAAACGACAGCACAATGTCAGCTTCCCACCCTTCTTTGTTTTCTCCAGCTTCATTCGGGAGGAGGCAAGGATGAGGAACGACCCGAGCTTCACTACTACAACCTCCAGCATTGCGCCACCTAAGGGAGAGAGATTCACGGTGAAGATGTCAAGGACTCCAATAACGGTACACAGAATAGAGGTGAACAATACTCAATTAAAGGATGAAGCTCAAGGGTTGGACAGCCCTAAAAAGCAGTGTCCTATTCATAAAAAGCCACACCCATTGCATAAATGTAGAGCTTTCAGAGAGAAGGCCCTGGAGAGTAGAAAGGCCTTCCTTAGAGAAAACGGCATATGTTTTCGCTGTTGTTCTGCAACCTCTCACCAAGCAAAAGACTGCAGGGCCATCATTCAGTGCTCAGAATGTAATAGCGATAGGCACATCGCAGCCCTTCATGCTGGTCCAGCACCTTGGTCAGTAAAACAAACTATCAGCTCTTCTGAAGAGCATGGCGGGGAGGAAGAGGAGTTTCCCTCTCCTTCAGTCACCACCTCGACTTGCACAGAAGTCTGTGGGGATGGCACTACCGGGAAATCGTGTGCCAAAATCTGCCTTGTTTATGTGTATCCTGAAGGTCAGCCGGAGAGGAAGGTGAGAACATATGTTATCTTGGACGATCAACGCAATAGGTCTTTGGCCAGATCAGCCTTCTTCAAGATGTTTGGCATCACCAACGGCACCTCCCCTTATACACTGAAAACATGTGCAGGGGTACATGAGACTGCTGGCCGAAGAGCAAGGGGGTTTGTTGTGGAATCCGCCGACGAGAAAACCAGTATGGCCCTACCTACACTTATCGAGTGTGACCAGCTACCTGATAATAGGGCGGAGATCCCCACGCCAGCAGCTGCAAGACACCATCCTCACCTCAGGTCTCTAGCTACCAAGATACCCCCACTCGACACCAAGGCCGAGATTTTGCTCCTGTTAGGAAGAGACATCATCCAGGCACACAAAGTCCTACAGCAACGCAATGGACCCCCACAAGCTCCCTTTGCACAACGAACGGCTCTTGGCTGGGTAATAGTTGGAGAAGTCTGCCTTGATGGTGCTCACAAATCCTCCCATGTGAACACCTTCCGAACCAACATTCTGGAGAATGGACGACCCAGCCTCCTTAGTCCATGCCCCAACAAATTCAATATCAAGGAGAGCTTCAGCTCCAGTGACCAGTCACAGAATTCTCCTACTTTAGACCATCTATGGCAAACCGCGCCAACTGACAGAACAGGTCTCATGGGAGAGTCGGTTTTCTGCTACACGAAGGACGATGACAGAACAGCTCCTTCTATGGAAGATCTTGCCTTCCTGAGGATCATGGAGAAGGAATTCTGTCAGGACGACTCGAATAGCTGGGTAGCTCCACTCCCTTTTCGTAGCCCATGGCAACGCCTCCCTAATAACCGTGAACAAGTAAAGAATCGTCTCACTGCACTGACCCGTATGCTCAGAAAACACCCAGAGAGGAAGAACCATTTTGTCGAGTACATGAATAAACTTCTTGAGAATGGGCATGCCGAAGTAGCTCCACCCCTACAATCAGATGAAGAGTGCTGGTACTTACCACACTTCGGAGTTTATCATCCCCAGAAGCCGGGACAAATAAGGGTGGTATTCGACTCCAGTGCCCAACACCACGGGGTGTCCCTCAATGACGTCCTCCTCACTGGCCCTAACATGAACAACAGCCTGCTTGGGGTATTGCTGCGGTTTAGGAAAGAGCCAGTGGCTGTGACGACTGACATACAGCAGATGTTCCACTGCTTTGTGGTGCGTGAGGACCATCGGAACTTTCTGCGCTTCCTCTGGTACCGCAACAGCGACCTTGACGATGATGTTGTGGAGTACCGGATGCGGGTCCACATCTTTGGAAATAGCCCATCGCCATCTGTGGCCACATTTGGGCTCAGGAGAGCGGCTAAAGAGGGAGAGGGAGAGTATGGAATGGAAGCAAGGCAGTTCGTTGAGAGGAACTTTTATGTTGATGATGGTCTGATCTCGCTCCCAACAGAAGAGGAAGCCATCACTCTTCTTCAGAACACGCAAGACATGTTAGCTCTCTCCAACTTGCGGCTGCATAAAATATCATCCAACAGAGTTGCTGTTATGAGAGCCTTCCCCGCAGAAGACCTGGCTAAAGGGCTGAAAGACCTGGATCTCAACGTGGACTTTCCACCCGTGCAGAGATCTCTAGGAGTCAGTTGGGATGTCTCTGAAGACTTGTTCACCTTCCAAGTGTCGGTCGCAGAGAAGCCCTATACGAGGCGTGGGGTCTTGTCTTCTATTAACAGCCTTTTTGACCCACTAGGATTCGCGGCCCCTGTAAGCATTCAGGGGAGAAGTCTACTCAGGGAGCTTTCCACAGGGGTTAGTGACTGGGATGCCCCTCTCCCAGAAGAGAAGTATAAAGAATGGAAGCTGTGGAGAGATGCTCTGAAAGAGCTGGAACAAGTCAAAATTCCACGCCAGTATACCTCTATCTCATTCAGCCAGGCACTACATAAAGAGCTATGTGTTTTCTGTGACGCATCCACGATTGCCATAGCCGCTGTTGCCTATGTGCGGACAACTGACGTGAGCAATAACACAGATGTTGGCTTTGTGTTTGGTAAGGCCAAGCTTGCTCCACGCCCTGAGACGACGGTTCCACGGCTTGAACTGTGCGCAGCTGTCTTGGCTGTGGAAATAGCAGAAGCGATTGAGGATGAGATGGACACCAGATTCGACACCGTGACATTCTATTCTGATAGCAGAGTGGTCTTAGGATACATTCACAATGAATCTAGACGGTTTTATGTGTATGTACACAACAGAGTGCAACGCATAAGGAGATCAACCAGCCCAGAACAGTGGAAATACGTCTCTACTAATGATAACCCTGCTGACCTGGGCTCTAGGTCAGTCCCAGCAGGTACCCTGACAAGCTCAATATGGTTGTCAGGACCAGCGTTCCTCTTGAAGTCAGCCGGGCATACAGCCTCTGCTGCCTTTGACTTGGTTGACCCAGAGGCTGATGTTGACATCCGTCCACAGGTTGCTTGTCATGCCACCGGTTTCAGCAGTGATAGATTAGACCCTAAACGGTTTGAGAGGTTCTCAAGCTGGCGATCACTGACCCGTGCGGTAGCAAGGCTTGTACACGTTGCCCGCACCTTCAAGAAAGGCAGCGCCCGCAAGGGCTGGCATATCCATGAAAACCACAATCTTAAGGAGGACTTGGACCAAGCAAGGAACATTTTGGTCTGTAGTCTGCAACAAGATGCCTTCGCTGAGGAATTGGAATGTATTCGAAAGGGAAAGGACATTCTGAAACATAGCCAGCTCTACAGATTATGTCCTTACATCGACACTCTTGGTCTTCTAAGGATCGGAGGACGCCTGTTCCAAGCGAGCCTAGGCAGAGACGAAATCAATACCCTAATCCTACCTGGGAGGAGCCACATCACAACTCTACTCATCTGCCATTACCACGAACAGGTACAGCATCAGGGGCGCCATATCACGGAGGGCGCTTTGAGAGCAGCTGGCCTGTGGATTGTTGGTGGAAAACGGCGAGTTAGCAGCATCATCCACCACTGCGTTAAATGCCGAAGACTACGCAGAACAATGGAGACTCAGAAGATGGCTGACCTACCTGTTGACCGCCTCAGTACAGACCCACCTTTCTCCTTTGTAGGGTTGGACGTCTTTGGACCATGGATGGTCATGACTCGTCGGACTAGAGGAGCAGTAGCAAACAGCAAACAGTGGGCGGTGCTCTTTACATGTATGAGCACCAGGGCCATTCATATTGAAATCATTGAATCAATGGACTCTTCGAGCTTCATAAATGCTCTGCGGCGATTCTTCTCTATCCGAGGACCAGCCAAACAAATAAGGTCTGACTGTGGCACAAATTTTGTGGGAGCCTGTAGAGAGTTGCGGCTAGAGTCTCTGACAAGCGATAAGGAAGTGCAGGGATATCTGAGCAGCAGTGGTTGCAAATGGGTCTTCAATCCCCCGCATTCATCCCATATGGGAGGCAGCTGGGAGCGTCTGATAGGTCTGACAAGGCGCATCCTTGATTCCATGCTGATGAAGATCGGTCCATCAAAGCTTACCCATGAAGTTTTGACCACATTCATGGCAGAAGTTTCGGCAATATTGAATGCTCGCCCGTTGGTTCCTGTATCCACGGACCCAGACTCCCCACTTATCCTAACACCAGCGACACTTCTGACACAGAAGGTCAGTGCACTTCCTCCACCCATAGGGGAATTTGAAGAAAAAGATCTCTACCGCAAGCAGTGGAGGCAGGTACAGAGTCTCGCCAATATCTTTTGGCATCGCTGGAGGACAGAGTATCTTCCTACCCTGCAGAGACGCAAGAAATGGCAAAGGGAAGAACGTAATCTTCGCGAGGGCGACGTCGTCATACTGAAAGAAAGTCAAGTTAGAAGAAACGAATGGCCTATGGGCATGATCATCAAAACGTTTCCAGGAGCAGATGGGAGAGTTAGGAAGGTTGAGGTTAAGACAATGAGAGAGGGTTCATGCAAGACCTTCCTACAGCCTGTCTCAGAGACTGTCCTACTCTTCTCCCCAGAGACCGATTAAAGTTTACTTTCTTCACGCTGTGTATCATTAGTGGTGGCATCCTTTCAGATACCAGGCGGGGAGTGTGCTGTCCTGAGGGATTGGAGGGATGTTTCTTTCTGTGGCCACTAGGTGGGGCAGAACACTATTTATGTTATATATGCTTCCCTTAGACAGTATATATATATATATATATATATATATATATATATATATATATATATATATATATATATATATATATATATATGTGTGTGTGTATATATATATCCCATATAAACCAGAACAATACTAGTTAGACATTAAAATAGATATTTCAACTATGTAAGTGGCCTCGCAAGTAAACTATATCTGAGTAGTCATGGTAATGAGAATTGGCCAAAAGAATGCAATTAATTCAGAAAAAGTGTGAAATTATTTCGAGGGTACAGTTAAATAGCATTTGAAGCTAACAAATCCCTGGGCACTATTTTTTCTGAGGGGTAAAAAATGGATTTACGATAAAGAAATTTGACATGGTATTCCAAGTGTGCTTATTTAAAATCTCTTCATTTTAATGTTTAGTGGGCTTAGTTTATTCAAGATTTCTCAGTATGCCTGTGTAGGTCACAGCAATCAAAAAATTATATTCTTGTTTCTGAGCTAAACCCCTCCTGTTCTCCACTAACTTTGGCAGTGCATCTTTCCTCCTGTTAATCTCTGGTCTGAATGTGTCTTAATGTGGATTTTCAGCTGTAACCAAGGCTAAAGCCTGAGATTTCATAGTTCTATGATGCCAAAGTACAACATTTGTAATAATTGTCATACTTACTGGACGGATTCCAGTTTCTCTCTTTCTCTCGCTCTCTCTAACTCACAATTAAATTCTGTTGTTCTGACAATTGATCACAAAATAAAAACACTACAATTCTCATCAGTGTTAATATTGCATCTTAACAATTTCTGAGCATTTTTTTTCTGAGCAAGTAAATGTATTCATTAATATTATGTATTACTTCCCAAGTATTAACAGAACAGCAGCCAAATGTATTGTTTGAGCTAAGCTACCATTTGAGTGTCTCTCCACTATAAATGTTGAGGAGCTTATTTTGGAGTCCTTCATAAAATCTCTTTTTAGGCTTTACTGTTACTGTCATTACCAATATTCATTCAACTCATAAAAAATGAGCAATTATGTCTATAGCGCTAAAGTGTGTAAAGTAATTTCAGTCATAGGTTAGGCAATTTGTTGTAAAATAATGTTCTAAAAATATCAGCCCAGAACATCTTCATAACCCCTTCATCCCAGCGTCATTGCTCTCCTGTTCTGTTTGCAGCACAAGGTTCTAATTTAATCAGCCACACTGACCAGCTGCAGGCTGGGTGTTTGACTTTGTCCCCTCCGCTACCTGTCAACAGTTTATTTTCTGCTTAGGCTGAGTGGCAGCTACTTTACCTTCTGCCACATGCTTGTCAGCAAGCACAGACTTGCAATGTCAATATCTCTTAGTCCCAAGCAGATACACATCTAAAGGTCCGCACTGTGAGCTGAGGGTGGAGGTTAATCAATTTTATCTGACCTTAATTTATACAGAGTAAATAATGAACTGGCCTGTCTGTATAAAACATTCGAAGAAAAATCGTTTGGCAGTCAGGAGGGCTGGGTTCAGGTCAGGCTGGATGGGGATTTTCTTTGACTTCTAGTATTGTAAGTTAGATGGCTCCCAAAGTGGGCAAGAATGTCCTCAGGTCTCTAACGATGTTGTAAAGGTATACTGAGATATTCAGTTTCTCGTGTCCAAATTCACACCCTCTTTCTTCAGCATTAAATATAAACAAATATATTCATGTTTTGCTTATGGAATGTTTTTAAGTAGCAGGAGCCAGATGGTCACTCTGGATTAGCAGTAACTTAATACAGCTGTGATACAGCTGCAAGAAGAGTGAGGATAAAAACAGTGAGGGAAAAAAAGAGAGTTTAAGTTCATGAGAATCTCGAGCCCTTTTTATGGGATTGTGGGCCTCATCAATCTGCTGAAGTGTCACTTTTATATTTTATGCTCCTCACAACTTCATTCTGCATGGATGGAATTAGCCACAGTACTCATTACATATTATGTAATATGTGAGCAACAGTTCACCTATCCTAAGGGAAGTGCATAATGTAATTTACTGTTAGATTCTGATTGATCTTTTCTCCATGTCTGAGATTATTTATCATAAGTAGTTAATGAGGTTGCTGATGTTGTGCCATATGTTTTACTATACTCAACTCTCTCCCTTCATAGAAACTAGTAGATGAATTCAGCTGCTGTCTCACGCTGTAGGTATGTAATAAAGTTGAAAGGACAGCATCTAGAAATAGCCGGAAGCAGGAAACTAATTTCAGTTTGTTGCTTGATTTTTCTTTTTTTTTCATTACTTGTTAATCTTGTTGGAGGCTCATCTTCATCACAGTAAATTCTTTGCTTCAGTTAACATAAACCAGTGGTGTTTTTGGACAGGTCTGCCTGCTTTAGCCTCTCTGTTAATGAACTAGTGTTTCTGTGAAAAAGTTTAATGTTCAAACTTTGTCCTGTGTGCACAAAAAAGCCAGTGTAATATATAATAATAATTTTTTTCCCCTTTTACAGGAGTGGGTTTAAGGGCCTTCACAAGGTTAGTTAGCAGACTAAGACCACAAGACTTAGGATGAAAGCAGGTGTTTCATCAATTTTTCCTTCGTGTAATTGCTGAGCTGAGCAACTCACTACACAGGAGAAAAACACAGGCAGTTGTAATTTTATGTAAAATATACATAAATGCTACCAAAGTCTGCTATTGTGGCGTTGATATAAAAGTATCCAGGCTGCACATTTAAACATGAAGCACACAAGTTCAAATGACATCAAATTATTCATAGAAAGGAGAGCATGTCTGGAATGAGCTTGAAGGATAACGCCAAAGCAAACCTGTGTAACTTCTACCATGACCACTTGTACACAGTAGAGATATTTAGAAACTGATTTTGACATTATGTAAACAGTAATATGTGTCTAAACTGATGCCATGCAGTTCTCCAGCAAAGTCTATTTTCAAGAAAAGTGCATGTTATTTTTTTCTTGTACATTGTTGTTCCTCAAACCTGACCATATCAATTATATAATTCATAAGATGTAATATTATTGAAAACCACATATTGCTATTGTTATGCGATAAAAGTATAATTGTATGCTGGGAGGGTTTGACTGGCCTCAGAGTGGTGCTGGTGGCTGGTTACATAGTATAGTAGGGTAGAATGAAAAGCAATGACCAGGCAGAAAGGAATAGGTGGAAACAGCACAAAAAATAAAGAAACATTTGGTGTTTGGGTATGTTTGACCTCTGTGGCTTTGGTCCTGATCTATAATTTAACATTTCGACTCACCTGAAATGGCCAGTGCTCTCTGGAGAATTGGATTTCTCTGTTATATGAGCACTGAGATTGAAGATATGTATCTATAAGTCAACTTGTTTGTGATACTAGACGTATGTGTGCTAAAAATATGAAATCATCACACAGTGGGCATAGTGTATTATTCACATATTGAACTACAGTATGCTTTCCATGGATGAGGTACGTAACAGATTATGGTCCTGGACCTTTTCCTATGCAAGAAAAAAAAGTTTTCTTTTCTTTTCTTGCCAGTTGCTGTTTAAGATTCATGGCATCATCATATCATTCACGGATTTCAATATGAAGGGAACAGCACAGCTTTATTTTATTTTTTTATTTTTTATTTTTTTTGCAAGATCACTACCTTTAAAGCAAGGCTAGTGGTAATGGTGTTTGTTGCAATCACTGAACACTAATAAAAATGTTGCTTGGACAGGTACAGATACAGGGATAGGTACAGATCTTCTCCGGTTCCACATTTTTAATCTTCTGTATCTGCAGCTACACATCTACTACGGTATATCTGCAGTATCCATGGAGACAACCCTTCATGAAATACACAGGTATTGTAAACTGATACAGGTGGCTGGAGGATGCCATTTATGGTAGAACTGCTGACAAACAGGCCGTGCTTTTCGTCTTCACTGTAGGCAAACACAAAGTGTATGCTTGATATTTTTCATTGCTAAAATTTCTTTATGTAAAATCTGTGAAAACTGAAAGTGTCTGACTCCAGTAAGGATTTGGGCAGAGCCAAAAACAGTTTTTCTTGAGTCAGGATACCACTTGCCCTCCACCAGAGTATATGTAGCTTAACAATGTGAAGAGAGCAGACAGAATGTTGAGTACCTTGTAGTTGAATAATTTATCACAGATATAACAACTTCTATGCATTATAATGCTTTATAAATACAACCTTTAAATACGTTTTTAAATATATTTGAATGAATGTCTTCTCTGAGCAAGACCCAGGCACCCTTTGCTGGCCTTTCGCCACTTGCCAGCCTTGTTGGAAGGCCAGCCGGATGGCAGCACCAGATAAGCCCTCAATTTGTACTCCCAAAGCCACAAGCCTTGGCTCGTGTTACAAGCTTGAACTTAACTTCATAATTTACTTTGGCGAGATAGAGGAGAGCCAAGTTGCACAAAGACATCTGTAATGTAGATGAAAGAGCTCAAACGTCCAGATTCCTGATGGGGTTGCTAGTGATGTAGAGTGCCAAAGAGGTCACAGCCTGGAGACAACAATACTGCTTGCCCATGCTTTGAATCCATCTCCCTTTACTCTGTCTTCCTGAGGAACATTTTCTCAACACGTCTCATCAGCGATGTGGCACCAGGATGTCAGAGTGATAAAAAGGTCTGGTTATAAGGCAGAAGAAGCTGGCTGCCTCTGTCACGAGTAAACAGATCATTCCCTGTAGCCACTGAGGCTTGTGCTGCCTAGACAACAGGCAGTGTTTTTCCCATCTAGTTAGAAAAAAGGGATTTATTCAGGAAGCTATACGGTGTTAGTTTGTATGAACTGTCTGTGGCACAAATGCTAACCTTTATTTAATGAAAGGAATACTTTCCAATTAGTGTTGACCACCTCTGGACATAAAGCAGTATGTTGGATTGTATAATTATTGCAATTTAATTTATATTTATTGGATATTTATCTTGGTAATTTTGTTAATGCAGTTAATGTGGTGTGTGTGCGTGTGTGTGTATTAAAACCCCATTAATTACTTCAAACTTCCAACAGATGGGGCAGACAGAGCAGAGATGGGGTTTGGTGGTGTTTGGAGGACACAGAACAGGTCATTTCCCATCTGAAACCACCCTTAGTACTGTTTCATTGCAGTTTGCTGTTCATTGTGTCCCTACTCAAGAGGCAGAAAGTACAAAAAAAACTCAATTTAGATTTCTGAAAAGGAAATGTAAAAAAAAGGAAAAAAATGGTAGCACAGCAGACTTCACAACAAACTAACAGGATAAGCATTATTACATACTATAGCAGAAAATACACATTTAACAAGATAATTTTATGAACATGTTGGAAATAGTACTGAGTAATATTATTAGGATTTCTCATAAATTTTCTGTATTTTTAAGTGAGACTGGCTAAGCTAGCAAAACCGCTCGCTCTGCTATCTAGCCTAGCATGGTTAGCATCCTGTGCTCGAGTTAATCTTGTAAACTAGAAGAAAGTTTTTAATTTGTTTTGCGGGAAATTAAACATATTTAAGCTCAAACATACTTAAATTCAATCAGCTAAGCTGAACAGTTAAGCTAAGCTGAACTGCTATGCGGTCAGGATGTTAAAGTACAGCAATGTGTTTGTTTCTCTTCACAGGTCTTATATATATAATTTAAATTTTTTTTTAATGAACTATGATTTGAATTTAGACCATTATTCAACCTATATAACTGTTTGCTTTCTATTGGTATAATTTAAAATATTATTACTCTCAGGTTTTGAGGTATTTTTTTTAATGTAATATTGCTCAGCTATAACCATTTTTGATATGAGATAATTACTTTGATATTACTTGAGATTACTTTGGTAATTAAATGTTAATAGCTTACTATTACCACATTACAACATGAAGTGCTCCTTTTTTTTTCCTTTTCAGTCAACTGACAGCAGTGCTCTCATGGCTTAAATCATTTGATTTCTAATCATCTTCTTTGCTGGACTTTCCATGTTTAAAAAAAATCTGCACTTTATAATTTAAAGTCAGTATTTGTCCTCTTTGCAGTAAAGAATTATACAAAATCTCCTGATCACCTTTCATACACATTTATCCACTTGGAGATGCTGCTTATACGTTTAAACCCTTTTTATAGCACAGTGAAAAGCCTCTTGGATCTGTTTTTGCCAACATTTGAGTCTGTTTGCCTTTTTGACCTAAGCATAAATAGAGCAGAGAATGGGAAAAAAGGACTGGAGCAGAACAGTAATATCACAGTAACTCTGAGCTCCCCCAAGACCGCTCAGCCCCTCAAGGCTGCCCTTAACAGAGCCACATGGTCTCTATTTAATAGCCCCCAATATTTTTTTCCATCAGCTGGGAGTGACACAGACATACAAGGCCAACTTAACCCGGGTTAACTAGTGAGTATTTTCACTGGGAATATTTCCTCTGACCCCAGAAAATTCCTAGCACCTGCAAACTAAAGAAACTGCAGCAGCTAACTTCTTTCTTTCTCCACAGAACCCTTTTTTTTCTTGAAGGTCTGAAAGAAAATTCAAGTCCCTGGGTGGTAAATAGGTGGTAGTGAAAGGCATGGCTTTTTTTTTCAACACCAGCCTCTGTGCTTAAGGGATTGATTATGGTTTCCATCAGACCAGAGTTTGCACACTCTATGATAGCTTAATAGAAGTGAAGGTGGCTGAAAAAAGAGTATAGCATTCAGCTCTGGTGTTTGTGTGTGAAGGGAAGAGGATAAAGGTTTTAGTGGAGAGGATAAATAACCCTTTCTGCTCTCTCAGAAGCTCCAACTGAGAACCAACTTAAGAGTTTAAATTAAAAGATTTGCGGTACACAAACTGAGCTCCTAAATAGCGCAAAGGCCTTTTAGTTTTATGTCATTTGGGCACATAAACTGAGGGGAAAGATTTTTTTCCAAAGGAAATAATTTGACTGAATTTCAGTTATCATCTGGCTCACTAATTAGCTGTCATGAGTCCTGATTTTCAGAAAATCCATTCATTCATGACTAGCAGGGATACTGCAGGCTTGCACACCTTAAAGTATTTGAAATGCATTGCTAACTAATATCTTACCTCCAGAAAAGTATGAAGCCATGGAGTTCATCCCCATTAAACAGTTCCAGCAATCCAAGGTAGTATGTTTATATTGTCTGCCATACAAAATACACGCACACACAAACACTTTGGACCATAATCTAAGAATCATTTACTATGTTGGATGTTTAGAATTTTGCTATATTGTCTGCCATCACATTTCGTTGATGTGAAGGAAAATCATCATAGAAACCTGACTTTTCCCTCCCTGGTCTCTGGTGGAGTGTCTCTTTGTCTGGCTTTTTGCGCTCCTAGATTGCTATTGTCATCATGGTGGTAATAAGGCCTCCCATGTCTAATACCTGTTCGTGTGTTTTTTTTTCTCATATCCCTGCTTTCCTGTTTGCTCTCCAGTTTCCTGCCCCAAACCCGTGTGATTCCTCTATCTTCCCAGATTTCAATGGAATTCAATGGACACTTGCCTTTTCCTTACCAGAGCCCACTAGCAGGTCTCTGCATCTGCAAAGAAAAGGACTTACCTGAAACACACCTGCCTGCCCACTCTCTATTCCAGTCTCTCTCCCCTCCCTGGGATCCCCACTTGCCTACCAGTAGCCCCTTCAAATCTCCTGCAAGTAAGGTCTCAGAGTCTGACCACAAAATATTACAAAATCGTATCAAACTCACCCTAGCCGTTCACAACTTCTCTCCTCTCTGCCTGAATCTCAAGCCTTGTTCCAGTAGTAAAACTGACTTTTGGACTCAGCAGACTCAGAGGATGTACTAGCATCCATTTCCCATGAAAGAGTGCTGTTAGATCAACACAAACAAATTCTCTCCTCACTTGTTGAACAGTTACAAGCCACACATCAAAAACTAAAACAAATGAATAGTATGATCCAAGCCATCAAGGATCAGACACTTCAGCGGACAGAATCCTATTTAATTACTAACCCTATAGAGTAGGCCATATATGAAAAGTTTGCTGAAGAATTTAAGAGTGTATTCAACCACCCCTCTGTGACGAGGAAGCAGCAGAAGGTAATTTAATCTGTGTCAAGGCAATAAATCTGTAGCCAAATTCTCAATTGAGTTCTGTGTGACAGGTGAGGTTGGGGGTCTAAGATGTTAAGAGGGGCTTTCTACCATTCCTTAAATGAATTAGCCTTTCATAATGATCTAGCATCTTTAGTTAGTGGCCCTAGCTATTAGAATAGCCAATCAGCATCAAGAACAAGCCCATGTGAAAAACTACAAATCCTGGGCAAAGTTCACTTCTGGTCTCAGCCACTCGTTTCTCTCCACCAGTAAATACTACTTGACATGAATAACAACACATGCCATATTACACTGTGACTTTATTTATTCAACATAAACTAAACCAAGATTCAGAAGCAGTGTGTGAAAAACTAAGTACACCCCATGATTCAATACTCGTAGAACCACCTTTAGCAGCAATAATGTGAAGTAATCATTTTCTGTATGAGTTTACCAGTCTTGCACATTTTTGCTTAATTTCATTGAGATTTGTGGGCATTCGTTCCTGCATAGAAACAGAGGACTGTGTGTGTGTTTGCATGCATGAGTGAGTATGTTTGGGGTTTTATAAAAAAAAAACAAAACTTGGTATCAGACTTGGCTGAAGTGCCGGAGCTATAAATTATCAAGCTGTACATTCAAATCTGTGCTTTTGCACATAATGTAAAACCTGGTCAGGCGATTCCAGTAATCCATCAGAACATTTATAACATCACTGCAACATACAGACAAAGCCAGTTGGAGGGGGCATTCGGCAAACATGACTATCACTGCACTGAGAAAAAAGGAAAGCCAAGCAAGCACACACTGTGCATGTTTGTATTTCTCTACCTGAGTCACTGTTATTTACTCTTTGAACAATGGAGATGCACTGTGTGTATCTGTGTGTCTGATGAGAGTGTTGGGGAACTTGTGTACCCATGCGCTCTCTGCTCTTAAAAAGCTAAGCTTCAATGACCGAATTGTCCATCTCCTTGCATATGATTCAGCCAAACTAGCTGTCCTCCCAGCACATTCACTATAGTCCCGATGATAACTGTGGCTCATTAAACCCCTCCCCACACACAGCAAACACACACATTTTGGTAAGAAATTGAGGTTGGTTTGTCCGTGGCCCTGTGGTGAAGAGCCTTGTACCAAGGGAGTAATTGAGATGGCCTGTGAAAAGGAGAGTGAAGCTTAGACAGCCATCCACACAAGTTCCTGGCTGCCATCCAATTATACCCAGCAGCCTCCACTACCTCCTGAACTCCAATTATAGCAGGCAAAGCTCGGCTGGTCAGAGAACCTGTCACCCCCCCCTCCCTCCCACATCTACCAGCAAGAAATAGCGAAGTCAAAGACAATGTGTGATGTCCTCTGTTGCCTTTGTGTGTGTGTGTGTGTGTGTGTGTGTGTGTGTGTGTGTGTGTGTGTGTGTGTGTGTGTGTGTGTGTGTGTGTGTGTGTGTGTGTGTGTGTGTGAAAGAGAGATATTTTTTGACAAAACTTAAATATAGTCCCTGATGAATCTTGGCCCAATCTATTCAGATGCTGTCCAGACTAATTAAGATGGGACATGTGGATGATGGAAGGAAAGATGCTGTTACCTGATTATATAGAGACAAAATCAGAAAGTTGTAATAACAGGGTATCACAGAGGGTACCAGTGACTGGATGTACTATACTTGAATGTTTATATATTACACTTGGACTCATTAGAACAAGGGTGCTGTGGAAGCTGATACCGCACCCATTCACAACTATCACCACCACAACCACCCACACCGACACACTGTGTGCATAAATAACTAGATGTGAATATCAACTTTAAATTAACTTAGCTGTGAATGGCCTCCTTTGTACTGCAAGCAGTGCAAAGGCCCACAATTTGCTGTCACTAACTTAATTTCAAACAAATGCATGATCATATATTATATCTCAACTCAACATAGAATGTCCAAAGTTCCAGCTGTGCTGTACATCATAGGTATTGCTGACACAAACATCCAACAAAAATACAGAATTTTAAAAGAGAATGATAAAAGTGCCTTTGAGTCCTACATCATATGACATATAGCCCCAGATTGTACAACAAAACCAAAAGCATACATAGCACAGATTAACTCAAGCAATCATAGCCCACTGTTTTCACACGTAATTCAAGGCTCAAATGCAAATTGCTATATGCATAGAAACAGCCTTGGGAATTTCAGAAGACGTAAATGAGTCAGAAACCTTACAAATATTAAATCATGTCATTAGTGCTTACAACTTTACAAAAGTTGCTTTATTGCTTAGTTGTTCTTCTTTGTCAACAAGGTTTATTGTCCAATTACCTCCCTTCCTTCCTTCCTTGCTTCCTTCCTTCCATCCATCCGTGATTTCTGTTTTCTTTTATTGAACAAGATCTCTTTGTATTGGCCTGAGGAGTCTTCGGAGATTGCCATCTTTATCAAAGGTATCTGATCGTTTTCTGTACACTGTTGTGTTACTGTGCGGTTGTGTACCTTCTTGTTCTAACTTCCCATTGTGGGTTTCATTTGTCCTTTGGGACTCATAACCAATCCCAACATTTTGATGGATGCATTCATTTCGTGGTTTCCGCTCACCCCTAAAGCAATACTTGCTCTCTTTTTATAGTATACCCAGCCATCAACAGAAACTGCAGCATTTGTGCATTAGCTGGATATATTCAAAACAGGTTGTAGTAATGACTCCAATCAGAATGAATTACCTTGGCCTGAATTTGGGCATATAAGAATTTCATGAAGCTCTGACTCATTACTTTTGAGTATAGGGGTTTTAAAGTAGCAGTCAAAATACCTGCCGAACTGAGACCATTTAATATTATTGTCTATCTAAGTACCACTTTGGGATACTTTTGAACTTCTTATTTTTATGTGTGTGGTACCAAATGAAAATGTTTATGACTTCCTGCATAATTCTACAAATGTGAACAGCACTTACAGTTTTGCCGTTCAAATAATGTGAATGGGCTTACAATGTGTTGAGCACTTTGGACAGCTCCACTGCCTTATGCATTTAGCACAGAGCCTGTACTGCCCCATTTACTCTAAAGTACCAAGGACCTTGGATAACTTTTGACTTCATCACCTTTAGACCACAATGAGTAGCTCAGATTACCCCGAAGGCCTACGTATGTGTGTTCAGAAATTCAACCCATACCAGCTTATAAATACGAAGATCAATATTTTGCCATTACATGGCATTAATAGCAGGAGCCGGGTCATGCGGGGCTACAGTGGAATTGTATTCCAGAAAATGTAACTTTTGTGATAGCATGAAGTACTCAGGTCAGATCAGGTTCTTGCTAGCATGTTCAATAGAAAAACAGAAATGTAGTTCCATTAATCCTCAATTTTGTTTCATTATTGATAAATAATTGATAAATAAATATTGATAAATAAATACTTTTGGGCAGCTTTTTTTCCCAAAAAGTGACTAGCAACAAATTCAGCAACTTTTTCTCGTGACATTGGAGATCTTTTGAGATAGGCCGGAAACCTGAAAGCCAAATAGCTACTTTCCTTATGGAGGAGTTGGCAACAGCTCAGCAAATGCACTTTCCCCCCTTTTTTTTCCACTTTCAAACTGTTCTGTCAAATATGCTTCATTCAGGTGTTGCTTGTTCTGTCAAATTATCCTGGTAGGAGATAAATACAAAGGTAACTGCTTTGTTTGCTGTGTTTATTCAGAAATGTGAGATTTGGGGCGGAGTTAGCTTAAAGCACATTAGCTACCGGCATATTAGTTAACAGAAAGTAAAGCTCTGTGAGATTAAAGATTAAACAAGTCCCTCAAGCATTTATTTCAGTTTCAAAAAAAACAAAAACAAAAAAACATCCTGATTGAGCTTTTAACAGTTTCTTTTGAAACACAGCCTTCATTTACAGGCAGCTGCTACTCAGTTACCTGATGTTAAAGAAAATGTCAAAATCTGATGATTCTCCAGCAGGTTCACAGTTGGCCTTTGCGCTTTGATTTAATCTGAGACTGAGTTATGATCTGCAAAGAACTTTATTTATTTATTTATTTTAATCAAATCCAACAGCTCATTGTATTTCCAGTTTTTGCTTTCTTGTTGCTGAATGCTACTGTCTGTACACATAAAATCCTGTAATTTCCCAGAGTTAAAGAACAGGTAAATAATGGAGGAAAATCTGGATGTTGATCTGTACGGACTCTAGGACTCTAGTAACTGTCATCAGTGTCTTTCATATTAATCTTCTTTATTAATATTATACATCTATGTTGTGTTGCAGCCTGCAGCTCACTGCTGTTCCAATCTCATCTCTGCACGCTGCCTAATTAAGGTAAATACAATCTGAACTTTGCTTCACCAACTCTTTGTTCAAATGTTGTGTGAACAGGGTCTGCATAACATCTGAAATCTATCTCAACAACTAATTGACTCCCAGACCACCAGTCTCAGTCTCTGAGTTTTTTTTTCTTTCTTCAACAGTGGGTTTGTTTTTCCACCTGTAAAATATGAATTATGAGTTAATTAGGCAGCGCTAACACTTTGTTGTGATGTCTCTTCAGATGTCATGCGCACATGCAGGTGCCAGAAGGAAAAAGGAGGATGAACTTCAGGTCAGTCGTGTTCCACAGGCGTCATCATCTTTTTTAATTTTTTTAAGTTTATAGGTGTTGTTGCTGTTGTGTTCACTAATCTTAAGGAAGTTGCCTGTAGTGGGGACAGTGAGTCTGTGTTACCGCGCTTGTGTCTATATGTTTTTCAGCTCTTTGTGGCCATTTGGCAAACAGAAATGTATTTTATGCTTGAGCAAATGAAGCTTCTTAAAATGTATAAAAAAGCAGGCAGACATCAGTTAGATTCAGCCAGCACATTTTACTGTGAACCTCACATGTCTGTCATATATAAATAAGCGTGTTGCTCATTCAGCACATTTATATTTTGGACATTTGAGGAAATTAAGAGTAATTGAATGTAATACAGAATCATTGGTGGCTTTTATTTTCATTTATTTAGCTAGCTGAAGTTTTCACACTGAAATGACGGTGCTTGGTAGCTTCATCAAAAGGAACACACACTCATGGGTGTGTGTGTGTGTGTGTGTGTGTGTGTGCGTGTGTGTGTGTGTGTGTGTGTGTGTGTGTGTGTGTGTGTGTGTGTGTGTACTATAATATAATATAATAATATAATATAGCACATTTACACACTTTTGTATTATTATATGTATTATATGATATTGAGGAAGTTTTTTCTCCTCTGCTCTCCACTATAGATTTCCTCGGTGGCCACCATCCTGGCTCCTCTTTCTTTGAAGATTTGAAGGAAGATCAGTTGAAACGGGAAGAATGTGGCAAAAATCAGCTCGATGCATCGAAGATGCTCCTCCTGAGGAGGGAAAAATATGTTCCTATATTCATTTTTTAAAAATCAACAACAAAAAAGCCCTCTGAAAAGTAGATTGTGCCATAGTCTACCTTCAGTCAAAAATGATGATAAACTTGTTGCTCTCATTTAACATTTTATTGTTTTTGCGTGCTCATTATAACTGCGCCCATTTGTGGTCAACGTAACAGAGAAGAACATGTAAGTGTAGGAGTTGCACATCAATAAATAAATACAAATGTCATACTCTTGGGGACAAGCCACCCAAAAGGCGTTCAAACTTTCAGCACCACGGAGAGCGGCTTTCATGTCACCAGCAGCCTGGAAGTCAATCAGTTCACTTTGAATAGCCGCCTCATCCAGTGGCATCACCTTACACGCGTTAGCGGAGAATTCTCTACCTGGGGTGATAGTGAACGGGTCACGCATGAATCCAATGACATCCCTGGAAATGGCAAAGTCATCAAATCTGGCAGAGAAATTTTCCCTTAGCTGTGTGAAAAATTTCTTCATATTCTCCATGACCTTGCTGTCACCCACTGTCTTAAGTGTGCTAAAGTGTAGCAGCCTCCCAGACAACAAATCTACATGTAAAAGATTGAGCTTGTTTTCAAAGGCTTCGAGTTTTTCCACCATATCCACCACATTGTTTTCTTTCACCTGTAGTTGTTGATTTACTGCATTCAAGTGGGATTCAGTTGCAAATGTATTCTCTGTCTTGCATTATGTGCAGGTGGTCAGCTGCCGCTGTTGATTGACTTTGCAATAAAAAAGCCACAACTTGGTCCCTGAGTTCAATGAAACGCTCCAATGCTTTGCCTTTACTGAGCCAGTGCACGTCGTTGTGTTGTAAGAGGTCATTATGAGAAACTTCAGAATCCTGTACAAATTTTCAAAACAAACGGTGCTATGTACTTGAATTTCCTCTGATGGAGTTAATTATTTTCATTGTTTTGTCCACAGCCACTTAATTTTGTGCACAGCAGGCTTTGGTGAATGAGACAGTGAAGTGCGTTAATGTTGGGCGCAACAGTCTTAATTCTGCTCACTAGTCCCCTGTTTCTGCCAATCATGGCAGGAGCACCAACTGTGACAACCAGGTTGCTTTTGAAATAGCCTCTCCAGCTTACCAAAGATAATTTAACCAGTGGTAAAGCCCTCCAGTGGAACAAGGCCAGCAGCAAATCTTTGAAATCTTTGCCATCAAAATATCTGATGAAAATGCACATTTGGGAAATGTCAGTATTGTTGGTGGACTCATCAATAGCCAGCGATAGGTATGTGGCTTCTTTGATCTCACCAATTACAAGTTGCTGGCCATCCTCTGCCAAAACATGGACACGGCGAACAACAGTTTTAGCAGACAGAGGTAACTGTTTAACAAATGCAATTATCCTGTCCATAGATCTGTCAGTGGCAAGTTCCTCCAGAACAGGCACCATGCATTCCTTAAAAAACACATCATTGGTAAATGGCTTGCTATGCTTGGAGAGTACCTAGGCAACCTGCAGAGACACACTTGTTGCCCTCTCTTGTTCAGTTGAAGTTTGGTAAATAAGTCCGTCGGCATGGGAATATTGAGATTTCAAAGCTGCAATTTTTCTCTGGCGGGCCTCTGACTGTTCAGGATATGACTCCTGGAGCTTGCATGCTTTGTGTTGTGGTGATGCCTCAGATTATACCTTTTAGCCACAGCGACAGTTTTGTTGCAAATGAGGCACACAGGTTCAGCATTTGTAAAACTTGGCACTATGAATACATACTTATCGGTCCATTCTTCATTAAAGCTGTGGCTTTATGCATCAACTTTTCACTTAAGGCTCTTCGAAAGTGCCATTTTTCATCCTCAAATATGAAGCCTACAATTTCGCAATTGCCCCCTAGTGGCTTGCTGTAGTACAGGTAATATGAGTGTTAATACTGACAGGCTTAAAAATAGCATAAATTTGAAAGGAAAATTAATATTTCAAATGACTATATATTACTTAATTTATTTTACTTTACGAGAGCTTCTGGCCCTCACAGTTCTGGCCCTTGGACAAATGACCCCTGTACTAAAGCCTTCAACCTGCAGCAGACAGAAGAAAGTGTGCTGCTGTCCCTGTCCAGGAAGATGATCCTATTGCTGCTTCACGTAAACAAACAGATTTGGATGGAGGACTTTATGGTGCCAGAGCTTTTTGTTGGACATTTGAAAATTTACATTTCCTAAAAACTGGACTAACAGATGAAGCAGTGATTTATGTCCAGAGTTGCAAACAGAAGATGAAACAGTTTCTTGCTCAGTGAATCAAACTCAGTTTTCTGTGGTTCCCACACTTTACACTCTTTCTGTGGGGTGGGTGGGATGTATGAGGATGTTTCATAACTCCAAAACATGAATTTAAGACAGTCTGACTGGTTTCCTTAGTTTGGTTCATCTGAGTTGTAAATAATGATTTTCAGCTTAATTGCCTAAAAGTGATGAATGAATGCCTTGAACTATGTTGTTAAAGTTAAAATGCTTAAGATTAATAACATTTTTGCCACAGTTTATGACCATTTAATTTTTTAAGTCATTGTTCAGTGAACATCACAATGATGGGCTGCGACAACCCCACTTTTTTATTGAGGATTTCATTATTTCTGATTTACTGGATACAAAATGCTTTGGAAGATTTCCAGACAAAAACATCAACTTTGCTTTAATGTTCCAGTGTAAACATTGATAACCTGATCTAATATCAGCCTTCACTGATAGATGACGGCTCTCTGACAGCCACTGAAGAGTTACTATTAATATAAACCCATTTTTGCTCATTAACATTTAACTAAAAACAGCAGACTGGCAAATTTCTGCTGCTGTTTGTGTATAAAAACATGTTTGTACACTATATTTTAGCATATTTGAATAATATCGACATTTCAAAAACAACAAATGTGTGTCAGTTAAATATTCTGCATAGTAAGACCTGCTGTCAGTCCACTGTTAACTCAGCTGTCAGCAACAAGCCACAAGGATCAATCCAAAATGGAAACAGGCTGGCTGAGTGGGGATACGCTTAGAACATGAATGGATCCGAAATCCATGGGCTGGATGACATGTTACATAAACAGATAAACTGATTACAGATCCTTAATCGTGATCTATTCCAAAATCTGCCCCACCGTGCAAGTGGACTCTGATTTGATCAGTTTGAGGATCCGTTATGAAGTCTCTGATACATCCAGGGTGGATCCCTTCTGGAGTCACTTTGCTATCTGGGAGTCTTTCTGACCACGCTGGTCAGATTATGAAATATTTCATTTAAAGAGATGAAAAAATTTATTTCAGTAATAAATCCATACCTTTTAATCTTAATCCCTTTACACTTATTTGTTTGATAGCCACATTTTTTCTGTAATGATTAGAGTATTGCATTCACATTGTTTTTTATATGTAACTGTACAGAACTCATTTAACCTGGTTTCTTATATAAATAATGGGCTGCTGAGCTTTTCTCTTATGTTGACACGGAATAATGTCGGTTTCAGCAGAAATATACACAGTTATAGTTTTGGAAACAAGCTATAAAAGATGTTTGGTTGCTGATTTCCATTAAAAACAGAATGACCAGTACAGCAGCTCAGGTTGATAGATGTCACACCCTTTAATTTATTGCTGTATTTACAGCAGTTTTCAGCACTGGGGTACACTGCTGAATCAACATCTGTTTACTGTCAACATATTTGCTGGGAAGCTTTAGTGTATACTTGGAGGTGAAAGGAAGTTGTGAAGTTATATCTACAAATCAGGTTATAGTGCAGCATTTTCAGAAAATGTCACCACAGTGCCTGTTGTTTCTGGTCTTTGCAGGCCCAGCTTCCCTGCTAGACGTCCCAGCAGGAGCCTAAGTGCCTAGTTTGCCAACTGGCATATTCCTGCTCACAGCCTGGACTACAGCCTAATTATGCATCTTAGGTTCTTTGTTTTTGTCAGAGTCACTGAGTAAATTTCTCTCTCACTTCCCATTTTCATTTGCTTTCTGCTGATCAAGACTGACTGGCCAACTGGCGAGATTCCGGATTCATTGGTCTGATGGCATATGCATTTACATTATTTTCTCTTTCCACCCACAAAGTGACCTTTCCAACATGTATACAGGGCGGAGAGTGTCCTCTGTTTCCTGCAAGCAAGTTATGCAAGTTATGTTTGTGCAACTTGAAATGTGCATTACACGCTGACTTGTGTGTGTGTGTGTGTGTGTGTGTGTGTGTGTGTGTGTGTGTGTGTGTGTGTGTGTGTGTGTGTGTGTGTGTGTGTGTGTGTGTGTGTGTGTGTGTGTACCATAGAAACACTTGATGAAAGATCACTTTGTTGATGTCAAATGTTCTTAGAAACTTCTTGCCCAAACTTTACAGAAGATAGCTCTCTGTTGTGTCATTTTTCATAACTCCACTTGTATAGGCCTAATATCAGTCTAACATTACTGAGGAGGCTCTGTGGTGTCATCCATGCTCTTTGCATTCTGTAAAGTTAGGACTTGTTTACTGTGACCTTTTATCATGCTCTTGCGTTATCCATCTTCACCCGCTAATATGTCGCAGTTCTAAGTGTCAACATGGGTCATTTTTCTCCAATAAATGGGGTCAGTTCAGGTTTCTGATTCACTATTATTTTCCTCTGTCTGCAAGTTAGATTGCCAAGTTTGGAGAGAAACTGTTCAGAATGGTTGGCTATTGTTGTTATTCTTTATAGATGGACAACTGAATTTGCTGTATTGCTGATGATGCGGTAAGAGCATACATTTTTTTAGCTCTTCAAATATAAATTCATGTGTATCTGAAGCTCTGTAGAGCAAGCAGTTCTTAAGCCCACACTTGCAAAATTGAATCTTACTGACAGTTAGATGTATCATGACTTCTTCTTACTGCCTTATAGAAATCATATATGACTAAATAGTTTCACCACAAAGGATTGGGTTGACAAACACAATTGGTGGCTGGAGTTTCCCAAGCAAGTGAACTGATGACTTCAGTTTCTCTATTATGTGCTAATAAATCCTAATTGTCGTAATCGAAGACATACTTACTTCTAATTATTTGGATGTAAAAAAAGAATTTCATGAAGGCAGACTGACTTGCTTGGAGCGAACTCATACATGAACTCGTACACACATTTGCTACAGAAAATGAAAAATGTTTGTGATTAGATTATAGTTTTTGATGCTCTATTAATTAAAGTCAAACCAAGAAAAGTTGTGAATGCAGTAGTGGTACGACAGGTTTAATGACATATCTAAATGTTTGCTTTGCAAAAATTGCAATTTGTTATGAACAAAAGTTACAAATTTCAAGAGTGTGGCTGTTATCAAAGCAAAGGAGTCCAGAAAAATCGACTCTTGCAAATAGGGATTAGTAATAACACATATTTTAATTTAAAGATTTTGCCTTATACTGGAGTGAGATTATAAATTCTTGGTAAATCAATAGATGAAATTCAATAATGATCCCACATTGCTAGAATGATATCATTTTGCGGTCTACTGCATTCCCTCAGTGTTTCCACACTGTAGCACAGGAAGGAACTGGGTGGAGTTCAATAACCATAACACTGTAAACTGCATCTTTAGTTGCATGAAAAATACAATGCACTATAAATAACAATGGCTTAAAAAAAAGACAAACAAAGGAAAAGAAAATTATTGTATTAAGTCAGTTAAGGGTGAGTGGGTTCAGATTGGATCAGACTATGTGGTGATCATTTGACAGCTCACCTCCTCGCTTCCACTGAGTGTCCAAGACATACAGCTGCAAGTGATAATTGACCTTTGGCCTAAAGTGCTCTGGTACCAAGTAGACTTATTCATCTTCTGCTTGGACATTGTTATGGACAATCCATGACGACAAAACCAGCACTCTGGTTTAGGTCAGTCCTCCCAGTCAACAACTGAACACTTTATTGCCCAGATAAGTCTCTAAGAAGAACTATGGAGTTCTCCAGCACCTCTGCAGAATATGGTTCCAGAACCTTTGCTATTTGCTAAACTTTCCACACTAGCTCTGCTTCCTTCCCTACCAGGAAGGCAACATTCAGTGACCCAGAAACTAAACTTAGGACAAAAAGTAAGGACATTTGTGTTTGGTTGATTATTTCTTTGTTGTAACCATGCTTCTCGGCAATAAATCTGATACAGCTGGAAAGCTTGTTTATTACCCCATAAATGGTACTATATTTGTAATGAAAATTGTATTTGTTAGTTGAGCAACAGAGTTGAGTATGTGGGTTGCACCCATGAAAATCTTGCCAAATCGTCTCTATCAATGTCAAACAGCTGATTCTGCTATTGACTCTTGTTTAGTGCCCTTTATTGGATTGGATGATTTAACTCTGTGGCACGGATGGCTTTGCTTAGTCCTGGAACACACATGCCGACACTGGAGATGTTTGTCACCAGACCCTTTATTGTGCTTTTTCTTTTCACACTTTGCATTGACTTTGTTTCTTGGCAGGCATCCGCCTCAGCTCAGCTCATCTTCCATCTCTCCTCTCCACCCGCCAGCTACTGTGTAAAAAGACAGAACACGCAATCAATCTCATGCCAGGCAGCTGCACGCCGCTCGTCCCCTCTGAGGCCCCTCTCTGAACCCACTGTCCCACCTCTCCCCTGCAGCCATGCCCCAAACCACACCCCGCTGCCACAAAGTCATACCAAGCAAGACATATTGGAAATTTAACATTTTATTCATTTACCACACATGGGGCCTCAATAGCACATGAAAGAATTGTATACAGCCACAACAGCCTCGCACTTCTTCCTCATGGTCCACTTGGTATCACACTGCTGTGGGATGGTATCCCATTATTCAACCAGCAATCAAAGAAATAATCAACCAAACACAAATTTCCTTATATTTTGTGCTACGTTTAGTTTGTGATGCAGGAAGTTGGCAGCTCTCAGGTGCCTGCTTTTGGTTGCCCCCACTTTGCACAGCACCCAGCCAAAACACCTGTCACTATGGGAGGTGGGTCAACAGAGGGGTGGAACCGTGTTATTAACTCGGGGTGTCCGGCCAAGCCCTGTGACTCAAGGCCCAGCCAGCAGACTCTTCCTTCCAGGTATGGCTTCAGGAGGGGCTCCAGATTATCTGCTTCCCTGCGAGGTACTGCAGCTCCTATTAGTCTGAGCCATTTGGATTTTTTTGAATTGCTCTTCGTCTGGCCCTCCCTTGGGACCAGTTTGCCTTGGGAGAATCTACTGGGTGACAGTTCTTTAGGGGGTATCATTTTCTTGTGAAAATAAGGTTTTAATAGGATTCTCTGCTTAAGGCATACTTAAGTTTACAGTTATGCTCTCTGATCTGTCACTGTTGGGCAAGTCAGAATGCACTCTTTAAGTTTGTATGTTTGAACTTGAACTGATCCAGGTGACTAGCACAATCTTACCACAAGGCAGGCAGTTGATCTGACTGTTTCAGTGGCAATTTAGGTCCAGGACCCTGGACTCTGGAGGCTTGATGGCTAAATGCAATAGTTGGGCCTTCTTTGCTGGATCTTGCCTGACTTAATATCAGACTTGACCTCCTCTTACAAACAAGCTTATAGTCTCTGCTTTTTTGTACTTTCTTTTAAAAAATTTTATGTTTCATGTCATACTTCTTTGTTTTATATTTCTCTATTGTATATCATACTAAATCATAGCATCAGGGCATGTTCACATTCTAAAAATACAAATGAGTAAATAAAATACAAAATTTTTTATTCACCCAGTTAAGCAATAAAATATAATTTCCACATTAAACTTAAATATTACTTTTTCATTGAATGTAAAAGTGCACCTTTCTGTCAAAACACAGAACGTGCTAATTAAACAAATGCAACAACCTTGTCAATTGATATTAAAATACAGCTTGACAGATAAATAATTTAAAGCAACATAAAGAGTGAATAGGAAAAATAACCACCTGGTAGCCACTGGTCACAACCCTGACTGGTTGGCAAATGGTTGCTGGAGATTGTCAGCAGTCACCATGGAACTGAGTGCTAAAGTTCCAGTCACACAGGCCTAGAAACCAGTCAGTAAAACTCCTGGTGACGTGGTGAGTGGTTGCTGGAAGTTGCTAGCAGTCGCAAGGTAAAATTGGCTACAAAAATGTATCCAGTGCTTGTGATTGCTGTGGTCACTAGCAGATTACTGCAGTTGCTCATAGCTTACATGGATAATGCAGACTTGTCTGCAAACACTTGCTGAGTTGCTGAGTGATAGAGAAACTGTGAAAAGTGCAACACAAACCAGAGATGGAGACTGTTTGCCTTCAAAGTAAAAGTAGTGTTTGTTGAAACATGGTAACTGCAGCACTGAGGTACGACTTTTACTTTGAATTTAAACACTGTTTTCAGTATGTGTTGCACTTTTTCAAGTTTTATTCCCACTTCTCTAATAGTTAAGAAGTGTTTGCAGAGAAATCGGTGTTGTCAGTGTAAATTAAGGGAGCATCGGGCACATTAAACTAGGAGTGAATAATATAGCTTAACATGCTTTTAAAATTCAGAACTTCTGGTGTTTTTTCCCTGTTTGGATTGTAAAATAAAAAAAAAAACTTCAAAACAGTGTCGTTTTTTAAGTCTGATTTACAGCTTTTCAGTCCTTTTCTTGTTTCCTAGTCAGTTATGTGGCTGAGATATTATATCATAGGATCTGTAATATATGCACTGAAACAGTAAAAGATCTGGCTGGGCTTACCCTAGCATGCCAGATGGCTGAGCAGTGCTTAAAGCAAAGATAAGGTTGGGTGGAAATCTACTTTGTAATCTGAGTTTATCGTGACATTGTGGCTTAGGGCAATGCATCAGATTGTGAGGTGGCACTTCTTCACCATTAGCTGAAGGTAAAGGTCAGGATCTAACAGCAAGGCAATTTATTTTTGCAAATACCAAGTCATAATAGGCTTTTTTTTCTTACTGCTGTGCTTAATACAACTGAGTGAGGAGCCTGTGTCATGACCAAATTTATAGAGTACCTCAAGTACACTTTGAAACAGTTTTACAGTTGATGAAAAATTTATCCTCGTAGGTATTTGTGGACAATCCTGCTACAAAACTGAAACCTTTTGCATTTACTGAAAATATACAGATGAGGAATTAATGATAAATTCAATGGATCGGAAACTAAAAAAACTGCCTCTTGGATTGGGGGCTCTGCAGTTTTTGCTCATTCTTCTGTGTCTCCTTTCAAGGGTGACTTTGCAGAAAGTGCAACAGAGCAAAATTTGTGGCACTTAACTTCATTAAAATCTGAACAGGAAGACGTCCCATCCCAGTCGGCTGGATGATTTACAGGCTTGTAAGTGTCTTTTTTTTTCCTCTAACATACAGCGTGTCCAAACTTTTGACTGGTACTGTATATGAATCCTCTTTTTTGAACAACAAGATATTAACTTATTACACTGGTTTACCCTGGTTTGTTTAATCATTTTTTTAATTTATGGAAATGAGACATTATGATAATGAGCAACTCTAAAAGAAGTTTTAAAAGGAGTTGCGTAAATCAAGTACATTGGTGACATGATTCTGCCATGCATAGCCATGCACATACTTGTCCTAAATACTTTTTTGAACAGTGATAACATCCTAACAAAGAAAGCATACCTACAGTCATAGTTTCTGTTAGAGGGTTAAATGGAATTTGCCAAAATTTCCTGCACTAAAGATTCAGGACTAAAGGTCCACTGAAGGTGGCTGCAGCAAAGGCCTAGCAGAGCATCTCAAGGGAGGAAACACAGCCTCTGATGAGGTCCATGGGTTCTAGATTTTGACCAATAACTTTTGAGCATTTGAAAATTGGGGGACCATGTATAAAAACAACTGCAATTCCTAAGCAGTTAATACAAAACCCCTTTATTAAACCACTTTAATTAAAGCTGAAAGTCTGCATTTCAATCGCATCGATTGTTTTGTGTTTGGTTTAAAATTCACTGTGATGGTGTACAGAGGTAAAATTACAAAAATGGTGCCATTATACAAAAATTTCTGGACCCAACTGCAGAAGTACACAAGACGCAAGTTATCATGAGTTTTTAAAAAAACAGAGGTACCACTCAAGAAAAACGTGTTTTCTTGTTATTTGTTTGTTTTGTTTGTTTTTTCTTTTTTATTATGTAAATGACAACAAAATAACTAAGCAATTTTTGTCACTTGCCTTGTGTTTGGCAAAATCTGTCAGAGAAGCCAACAATTTCCATGGGATGTACTCCCAGCACTTTTTCACAGGCCTGCAGTCTTCCTTTAATGCTAGAGTTGAATCAAAGCTAAATTAAGTTTGGCACTGTGGGGATATGGAGAACTGTAGGTCAGCTTTTGTAAGGAAGTTTTATCCAGACACATGAAGTTAAGCAGCCCCCCTGAATATAAGGTTAGATCCCACAAAAAGAATCTGAAGTATGAAGGAGAGACAATATCCAAGCACAGGGAAGAAAAGTTTCAAAACCAGTTCAGTAAAGTCTCAAAAGTTGGATAAAGGATAAATAAAATTACAAGAGGATGAGACATGGCTCTTCGTGTACTGGAGGCAAGCTGTGATCATGTCTATCAAGAATCCCTTCAGTAAATCTACAATATCCTGACAGCTCCCGGGATTACGTATGAGAAGCAATCACTGCTTAGTTAGAAATATCTTTCAGTTTAACCAGACAAATGGCACAGAGGAACCTGTTACCTCCTTAGTAAAGAACTCAAAAACAACTCAAAGAGCTCTTCACAGCTGAAATTGTCTCTTGACAGTATACAAACTGGCAGGAAATAAAGCTAGAGGGAAAATGACAATACAGTAGTCAACAAAACATATTCAGGTAGTTCACTAATTTGTTAGCTTATTTAGTCATCCACAAACTAGCTTTTTGTCACAGTCTCATCATCATATGCTCAGTGGAAATACACAGGAGTTCTGCTGCCAACGGCACTACGAGCGTATAAAAAGTTCTCATTCCTCAACATTAGCGTGCGCCATCTTTCATCAGAAGCTCTGACAGGTCTGTAGCAAACAGCCGCCATCTTTTTATAAACAAATGAGTCATGCACCTTGGTCTCTAGTCACCGGAGCCTTGCCTTAAGGCTAAATTCTGCAATAAAAACTTCAAGGTGCGGGTGGGGGATGAGGGGTGAAGAGGTGTTGTTTGCGTGTTTGTTTCACAATGACTAGAGCATATGGCATCACGTGATAATAATTATAACAGTGCTGCTGCAAAATTTTGTCAGCAAACAAAAATATCTGTGTCTCTTCAGGACTTTAACTGAGCCAAGTAGGAAACTTATGACAGTGCTTCTATCTGCAGTTTGTGACATTTCTTGAGTAATGTAATCATTTAATCCCTGAGTTGCCTTACGCTCACAAAAATGGGGCATCTGACAAATCAAAAAACATCATGCCCCCTGTCATGCATGTAGCTGGAATGGAGAGCTTTAGAGAGACATACCCAGCTCCTCTCTCCCCTGCACAGTTAGCACATAGCAGCATTAAGTGACAAATGCTGTATGGTCGATCTCACAAAATTTTAGAAAATAGTCTACACAAAAAGCCTCAAATCTCTCTCTAAAAGGCGTGTCTGATTTTGATGTTGGGTTTGGGGTCCTGAATCAATACAACAAATAAACATCAACTTAAGAGAGACGCAAAATCCAACTTTAGTAGCATCATAAAGCAATCACCAGACCCTCAGCCAGCGTGGAGTTACCTAAGAGGGCAGCAGAGACTGAAACAATCAAACAAATACAACTGACACTCACATTTATTCTAGAGCAATCACTTTGACCAAGAGTGCTTTTTTATATATATATATATATATATATATACCATTTTAAATCTGACTTAAACTTCTCCATAGTAACCAGCTGACAGTAAGAGATGAGCAGAAGTTTGGTAATGGAAGTGCAAACTTGGACTGCCCTATGGATCTGTCAAACTAGCTCACCACAGCATAAATATGTCACAGCACGCTTAAACTATAACTTTTTTTTTTCAAGATATGGCTGCAACCTCAAAGACTTGACTATTCAGAGTGCATAGCAAAATATCTCCACTCATGCAATGAAATATTTTGTCTTTAGAGATTTGCTGTCTGGAGTCACATGTGAAGATGACAGCACTGCCAGGCGTATTCCCTTCTTGCTTCTTTTGTCTTTTTTCCCTCCTCGCTTTTCTTCATTACCCAATCCCATTCTCTCATGTCTTCTCTCCTCCTTGCCGCTGACCCTCAAAGACAGAGTGCCCTGTTTTGTCTGTCTACCATTGTCCACCAGCACAAGAATACCAATGACCGTCAGCTTAAGGCAATCAATTCCTTCGAGGTAGATCCACTGTTTGCCTGACATCAGCCTCCCTGATTATTGTCTCAGAACGCCGGCCGATCAATAGCAGCCACCACCTCGCCTCCACCACAAAAAAAAAATCTGGCATCACATTTAAAGCCCCGGCTTTTGAAATACTCCCAGAGTCATCAACAGCAGTTTGGAACCAGAGTCTCATAAAATCCTGAAATCTTGCTTCAGACCTATTTGAATCAGTTGTTTTGTGAATAGAGTTGTTAGAAGGGGGATTATCTGTACTCTACTGAATGAAATAACAGTTGCAAAAGACCTCAGCATGGCCAAAAATAAATAAAAATAAAAGCTCTGGAATTTCTAACTTCCTTGGCAGATGAGCAGTGCTGGCAGTGCTACAACAGTGAGCGCTCAAATGGAGGCATTAAGATTCTGCCAATGTTCTGCAAATCTTCTCTGATGTGCTGGGTTAGCAAGGGTGACGTTGAACCACTGAGCGGTAATGGTGTTCAGTGGAAGCACAATAATATAACATGATTTAAAAAAAAAAACTTTTTTTTCATCCTGCCAAGAGGTGTAATATGACTGATTAATTTTTTTTTTGTGCTTCTGCTATGCTTCAAAACATTCACTTAACTACAGCGTTTGACATCTGTTGTAAACTGAATAATCTGCTGTGATGATTTTTTTTTCCCTTTTGATACTCATTATAAATATCATGTTTTCCCAAGACATACTTTGTTTTTTTTTTAGATAAATATACTTTTCTATGAGATGAACATTAATTTTTTGCTTAAAAATTCTGGATTATGTAGAAAGAGAACTTTTACCAGCATATGGAAGCTTGTTTCTGCCAATGAAAACGTTTTTTGTCATCCATAAGTCAAAATGATCTCAAAATTTTGACTTAACTCAAAGTTTCAAGTTATTTCCTCACAAGTTTGAGATAATAACAGAAAGTTTGGATTTATGGACAGCAAAAAATGTTTTTTCTCTGGTGGAAACAAGCCTCCATACCAATATATACTGCATAATACTGCAGTGAACGTATTCAGTGCCTGGAGCAGGAGTGAAGTCGTTTTTCTATGCAGACACTGAATAGTTTTGTAGATTCTTTGGACATTTGTATATTCACTTCCTGTGTGATTTATCAATGAAGCTTTATCAGTAAAATAACTGTGATGCAGCAGATAATAAGCCTTGCTTGTGGCTTAAGTGCTAGTGCAGTTAAAGAAACACTTACAGCCAATCTCTATCATTATAGCTTCATTAACAGAAATTACTGGTGTCACTCGGTATTTGTCCAAACTGTCAGCAAGCCTATCTGCACAACTGGTGAGGAGCAGTGACCTCGTGCTTTGGGTTAAATCTGTACTCAAATCAGTTCTCTTGGGGATGTGGGGATACTACAGTGGTGGTTCTACCATGTTGGTCTGCAGCCATAAGGATTTTTCCACTAATCCTAAAAGATATAATTGCAAAATACTCTGTGTTCCTCAGCAAAAGTTGACCTTCATTTCACATGAAGTATGAATTTATTTATGTGGTTATGCGTGATGTCCATTGGCAAACTTGTGTGTTGCCTTTTTGTTTGTGTGTGCAGCAGCGTGAAGGGGAGCAGTATGGCCTACGAGGCTCATTGTGTATCAACTGGTGACATGTGACTAGGTGAAAGAGTATTCACCAAATCCGTGTTTTAACAGGAGCACGGAGCTGCCCTGAGAACACAGAGCGCGAAAAACCCTGCAGACCAGCCTTGTCTAAACATTTCTCACTTTGTAACCATCCAAGCTAAATAACCCTCCACTGAGCATTGCTGAATAATTGTGTTTGCCCTGCGTGAAGCCTGCCAGGAGAGCAAAACATTTATAATGAGTCCAGCAGAGCAACATCACACCTCTGAGCTGCAGCAAACCCTACTCATGTCGTTTGTAACTGCAGAACAACTAGACAGACGTTTTCAGCTTTATAGAACTCTCAGTGCCCGAGGAGAGAGGAGTCTGCTGATGTACTTGACTCAATGCATAACTGTCTGGCCTCTCCAACAGACAGCCAGCTTAAGCTGGGGGTCCGTTTAAACTTTATATACAAAAAAACTGTCAGAGTATTTAACAGTGGTGCTTGCTGGCACCACAAGCACCACTATCGCAGACAGGCAGGACAGAGGCACATACTGTACTGTACATCATCTGCAATTACACCACAACTATACTGTGACTTTTTATATTATCACTGCATGAAATTACCATGTCCAGTGTGACAGGGGTTTACGCATGGTGTTAAATCCACCAAAAATGATCAAAACTCGATTGTGCTTTATGGGTCCTATTAGCCTCCTGTATAGCTCACTTTTGGCATTCCTATTTGAACCAGCTGCCAGAAAAGCCACGCAGCGATCTCCAGGGCTGAAAACTGAAGGCAATATTGATGTGCCAAAAAGAAAAGTTCATTAAATGCCTGTTAAAGAAAAACAACCAAACTTTACAGCTAAAATAAATATTCTTTACAGCCCTGTACAACAACTTGCTTTAGGTCTCTACATGAGGTATGATCAAATGTTTTGGGTATCTGGCCAAAACATCCAATAAATACAACTGACTAAAATTTTAAATGCAGTCCCGTGCAGCTAAAAACATTTAAGTTCTTTGGTGTAGAAATGGTGGAGAGCTGCTCGAGCTGGGTATCAAACTGGTTAATGTTCTGTTGATCAATAAAGGACAACAAAAACTACTGGGAAAAAAAAGCTGGGGTCTGGCTGAGAGTTTGAGGGCACAAAGAGTGAAGTGTGAAGTGAGTGGCTGGCTGTGGCTCGGGTGGTAGAGCAGTTCATCTACTAATCAGAAGGTTGGTGGTTTGATCCTCGGCTGCCTCAGTCTGTATACCAAAGTGTCCCTGGACAAGGCACTGAACCCCAAGCTCCAGATGCTTTCATCAGTGTGATTGTGTGAATGTTAGATAGAAAGCACTTAGAAGTAGAATGTGTGTGTGTGAATGGGTGAACGAGACATGCTGTATAAAGCGTTTTGAGTGCTCATGTAGAGGAGGAAAGTGCTATATAAGAACCAGTCCATTTACCATGAGTGGAAATGAACTGAAAGATATTAAAAAAAAAACATGCAACTCAAACTGCATTTTTAGTTGTCTGGAAGGCTTCTGAATATGAGCCGCTTTCATTACAATAAGACATAAAAAACACAGGGGATGTGATGTGATGCAGCTCAGCTGAAAGTGGATCCTATGTTGCATTAATTCTTTTGAGACATGGACCCCTAACCCTGCCTTCATCTACTATCCCTCGCTAATGATATGGCACTAAAAAGTGCGAGTGCATGTTAAGTAAATGTTCCATAAAGGATCTAATAAAAGATGATATGACCATTAGAGATCGAGATAATGCTAGCTGCAATGCTTTGGCACCTGGCGCATGAGAGGGCGTGTGATACATCTGTTCCAGTGATCCTAAGAGGGCAGAACAAGATGTGCAGATGCTTTTATCTAACTTTGCACTGCTGTAGCCTTTCCATTAATGTGATGTCAGCCTTAAACAGTGTTATAGAAATGTTTCTAGATCTGGCTAATTCTTCTAATTCTGTAGCTCAGTGTGTTTTCTTTGAAAAGCTCAACACGCCTGTCTTTTCAGTAACATGAAATGTAGGAAAGCATGGTTCCACATGCATTGTAGCATATATTATTACAGAAGACAGCAGAAGACTTGGAATTGTTCGGAGATAACAAGATGTCATCTCCTGTAGTGGCTGACATGTTTGTATGCCACATGGGGACAAAGGGATGCCATTAAGCTTGTTATCTGACAAAACAAAGCCCCGTGTGAAATTAGGTTGCATTGAAATAGTAAAGGCACTCGGATAAGAAGTCAGTGGCCTTCCGGTGGTATTTTCCTCTCAAACTCGTATTGTTAGCTTTAAATTAGGTTTAATGCTTTCACTGTGAGACATAAAGAACCCTGTTTCTCCCTATGCCAAAGGACTGGAGCTCAGAGCAGACAGGATATTTACTGCTTTCATTTTGTTTCGAGACAGCAGCTTATTGCTTATTGTGTTCCATTATTACTGCCTCCAACTGGGGCTAATTTATTTAGATTAAACAGCACTGTTGTTTCTCTAATGCCTTTTGAAGAAACTGGGGGAAAAAAAATCATATTGTCTGTGGTTGGTTGATGAACAAAATATTACCAAGAGATTGTTTTATGAAGTAGCAGAAACCAAGCATTACCAAGTTGATTCCAAAACTGAAGAAAAAGGTCTGTGGCAATCATATCTTGGAGGTATTTAGCAGAATAATTTGGCATTATCAGCAAGCACAGTTCTTCACCCTTGCAAAAATAATATGCATCAATAATAAGGTTAATGACACTTATCCATTCACCAAAACACAGAATAAGGTATAATGCAGGATATTTGTGGGGTTGTTGCTGCATGACACACAGCTTGGATGATGTCTGTAAGCCTAAACTTTCCATACAATTCAATCCAAGGCCTGACGCACATGACACAGCTCATCAAAGTCTTTACAAGGAGTTTTACATACTAAGAAATGTCATCTGAATTAAATATATGACATATTGATTAAAATTATTATTTTGAGTTCCCCAGCCTTCCTCAGTAGTCCTCAGCGTCAAGTGTGTGTATCTTGTCTCTGTGTTTTCTGTCCCACTTCCTGTTTTACTTTATTAGTGTCTGTCTCTTGTGTCTTCTCTCTAGTTTACTTCCTGTTTTGTCGAGTTCCCCTGTTACTCTGTCTGTGTTAAAATAGTGCTGCCATGCTTTGCCTGTCTGTTAACCTTTCCTCGAGTGTTTCTGACTGTTTGACATTTTACTGGAGTAGTTTTTCTTTCACCTTGTGGATTTTGTATTTTCGGATTGGTTCAGGAACCTCTATTAAAGGTACGTCGTTGGAGTCTCTGTTTGGGTCTTTAAACTGTGTACACTGACAATTTTGCTTTCAGTGCATATTCTGAGCCACTACTGGTTGGCAGAGCCCAGAAGTAATTGGTTTGGGGCTGTTTTTTGTTCCTTCCCCTCTCAGTTTACTTCCTGCTTTCATGCTCCTACCACTGATTTGTTTGATTAGCTAATGTCTCACATGTGTATACAATAGGCTTCATAATCAAGCTTCACCTGCTTTCATTCATAGGTTATCTTTGTACTGATTTAGTTTTCCAGACAGAATCATAGTTCAGTATAATTTTCCTCATGAGGGGAGAGCAGGAAACAAACACAAAAAAACGTATGCATGTGCTACCTTTTTTTTTTTTATCTTTGGGCATTCAACATGACTTTGGTTTAGCACTAAAACTGAAGGTGTGGGAAGTAATGGGAAGGTACAACTTTTTTGAAGCTCTAACTAGCTGTGACTTTTTTTTTTTTTTTCAGATATAAACCAAAGTAGAGGTAGTAAAAGCAATTTTAAAGCACTAGAGTCAGAATATTACAAATCAAAATTGAGTGTTTGGCCTCTAATTAAAATCTACTTTTAATTAGCCTAAGGCAGGAAACAACTAATGCCAAGGTGAGACGACGCAATATTTCTGTCAGTTACAGACACTTTGTAAGGGCTTCTCTGCTGACTTGGAGAAATGGTACGTAGCACAACCTCATGTAAGTAAAATTCAATAAATTCGAACCTGCTAGATTTGTTAGGTGCTCTAAAAATAAAGTTGGATTTTTGTTCCTGACCCAAAGGAGGTCAGTTCAGTATCATGTAGTCTGAATTCCTTGCACTCCTGATATTGCAATGCTGCTGGTGTGGTTATAACTCAGGCATCAGTATGACCCTTTAACACTGACACGCTGTCTCACATTAAACATGTGGTGATGACACGGCACTCTTAACATCCTGAAAGATAAGAGAGTTCCTTATGATCTTGAAAGCGTGTGTGAGACTCGAATCATGCCTCACATCGGTAAGTGCTTGCCTTCAGGCCTGCAGACTGACTCCCGCTGTCACAAGGCCTCATAAAACTCCTCTAAAAGTCACAGGATAGATTTTCATTCTTTGAACCCCGATTTATATCTCCTCGTCCGAGCCAGAGCCAAGCTAAGTGTGGCATGCTGAAACTCCTGACCAGGAATCCAAAACACACAAACTAAACACAATGCGAGTAGAAATTTAAAACAGCACACCTTTTACCCTGACTCTTTCACCTCAGAGGGCCTCGGCTTTGCTCACTCCGTTTTGAATGTGGGTTGCCGTGCGGTTGCACAGGAAGGAGTGAAATCAGTGTTTCGGGTTAACTCTCCTTGTCGAAAGCAAACCATCCTTTTGCTGTTTGCGTTGTCAGCTTCACTGTATTATTTGAAGTTCTTCACTATGGGTGAACTGCACTGAATTTTACACTGTCGGAATAAATAAAAACAATGTATTTCAGCTATCACTGGATAAACAACAAACCGGGACTTTTTCTAGGACTATCTGTTTTTCTCTCCTTGAGTCTGTAACTGTCTGTGTCTAAACATAAGAATCAGCACTTGAAAATAATCCCTTAGACCCAGGAGCAGCACACACCGCACAGAAGGGTTTTTTTTTATTTTAAGTCATGAATAGGTAATGGTAGGGATGCATCTCACTCAGACAAACAAGTCCTCCAACTAAAATCATATCACTTGTTGTTCATAAAATGACCCATATAAGTATTCCTGAAATGATACGTTTCAACTTTACAAAAGCAAAACAAAGTCTGTACCAGGAGGTAGCTCAGTGATGCACTATGGGTTAGGAAGAGACCATGGTTTTAGCCTAAAAAAAAAACCCACCTTTTTAACATTTACATTGATTAACACAGTAACAGTTTTCACAGTCATATAGATTAATCTCCTAGCAGCTAATGTTTGCATAATTAAGATACATAAATACTTGCTTTGTTATGGACCCAATCTTAAACTCCAGCCTGAGGCCTATACACTCAACCCTCACAATTAATTGACTTAATTGACATCACCTGATAAATGATTTGGTGAGAGAAGCTACAAGGTCTCAGAATGGTCTAAACAGGAATGGGACAGCATTTACCAGTATCAGCGGCATATTACACAACTTTACCTTGACAAGGCCAGAAGGTGATTTGCGTCTTTTTTTTGTGGGCCAGCGTGCTCCTGGCCACTGGGTGCTCCATGTTTATTTATTGCTGACTATGTGAACAATGTCAACAGCAGCTGTGGTAGATTTTGTGTGTTTGTCATCGAATGGACAATATTGTAGGAAAAACAAGAAGAAAAATTGTAGTGAGAAAAAAAAAGCATTATTATTATTTCTATAGGCAGTTGAAACTAGGGTTTAATCCCGGGATCCGGGATTCCCGGGAAATGCGATCAGAACCATTTCCCGTTTCCCGGGAAACGTTAGACGGGAAACCGGGAAAAAAGTCGCGCGCGTCGATTTGACTTTCAGAAAGAAAAGAAAGCTTCAGAATGTTAAATTTAAGGAAATATTGAGAGAAGGGTTCGTTTAATGCGAAAAGCATTACTCTTCATTTCAGGCACGTTCAGCCTCCGTTTAAGGCTTCAGCCTTCATCTCAAGCGTTTTAATAGAGGTATTACACAGTTGTACTTTTTTCCTCTTTAATTTGTTGAAATCGTAGGCAATGTGTTTACCCTAAGGTATTTTGTATTATATAATTTTATATTATTATATATTGTTATATTGCATTATATAGCCTATAAAATATGCCTGCCCTGAACAATAAAGAAATATCTGTTTAACTTCGAGTGTTTCTTTTCCTCGTTTGCAGCCGCTTACTAACAATCATGAATTAGGATACGGGCCTAATGTGTGAAGAAATTATCATGAAATAGATTGCTTTAACATATTTCGCTTTTAAAATGGAGTTGAGTAAAATGTATATTTTTTAGGCTATAAGGATTGGCCAGTTTTTCAAAAGACGATTCACAGCGAACCTACTTTAACCCTCAGACACGGTGTTATAAATTTGCTGTTGCCAGAATGGCAATGACCAAGTCGTAGTGCATTATTCAAGGCCCTGTGTTATGTTATATTATAGTGTAGTACGGTAGTTAACTTTTCAATGACTATTACAGCGTTCCACTGGTGGAGATATAGCGCAACAGATGTCGCCACGACAGCGTGGCTGAGCCTTTATCAATGCTGTGGAGATGAACCGTATTGTTTTGCACCAGCAGTTGTAAAATATCTTGGTATAATTCCATGTACAATGGAGGAATATTCGAATTATATTTGTTAAGGGAGTGTTGAGGAACGATACAACACCGAATAGCTCGAGCACTCAAATGTCGAGATGTAGGTTTTATTGCGTTAATCAAGCCGACGTTGCCCCCTACTGGGCATAACAGGACATAGCTGGAAAGCTACCTCTACAATATCACAATAGGTTAAGGCCGACACAGGCTACAGAAGGCCTAATTAAAATAAAAAAATAAATAAACTTTTTTCCCGGGATTCCCGGGAAATGGCTCGTCATTTCCCGGGATTTGATTCATGTCATTTTCGGGAAAAATATTAAACCCTAGTTGAAACTGCTTGCTTTGGTTTATTTGGCTTTGTAATAACTGATGATAATATTCCCATAGTTATTGAATAAACTTTCTTTTTGGATGGGAAATTGAAAAAAGTGCTTCTGAAAATTAAAATCTTATTTTTATTAAACCTAAGCAAAAAGCTGTTTAAATGAAGTCAAATGACACTGTTCAGTGAAATAATTCTAATAATGCGATAAAACTAAAAAAAAAAGAGAGAGAGAGATTTGGCAGAAGTCATCCTTTTTGCAATTTCAGTTCCCCACTAAGATGGTGTACAAAGGCGTGCACAGAAAATGACTGCATCAGAGCAACACTGTGTCGATATGGCATGCCCACTATCTTTCTTTAGGTATTTCCAGGGGCACACATGCTGCCCAGGTAACCTCTCAAGACGCACAAACATCTTAAGCTACCTTTTGTTTTCACTTTTTAGTGCACTGTTATCATTGTGCAAGTGAATGTTGTACCAATTGGCTTGAGCTGTGTGTGGCAGCAATGAGTTTGTTGTTGCTTACTTCCTCCTTTGCTGTCTCTGAGGACCACCACATACTGTCCCTAATTAAGGCATCCAAGCATGCTGGGTCAATGTTTCCAAGAGGACAATCAACACGAGATAGGCTTCTCCAGAGTGCTGTTTTTTTCATCTTTAACACCCTGCTTCATAGTCATGCGGCTCTACATATTTACACCTAAATGCTTCCTGGTAAGAAGTCCTACTTGTAATTGGCAGCTGGTGAGGTAAGTGCCTCGCGAACATGTCTGTGATAGCTATTAGGCTAAAGTGTGTGTAGACATGTGCATGTGTGTCTGTGTGTGCCTTCATTTTTGCAGCAGGTGACTGATGACTAAAAACTAGGAACTCAGAGTTGCAGCAGTGACTCCTAAGGCTTCCTATCACCCAGGATGTATAGCATCGTATCTATATATTGCAAAGTTTCCTGATATTGCCTCATCCTCATTATAATGCATCCCAATAAGCTTTATTTGTAAACACTTTTTATAAATGGGGAAAAAAAGACGTATAATGCCGCTGTGACGTCACTGGATCTGGCTTGTTGTACATATACAAAGAAACAATATCACTAAATGAAAAAAGCGTAGGAGAGAAAAGAAGTGAAGCAATATCATACCAGCGCCAGGCCTCAGGCACTTAATACTGGTGGGTGAATGTGGTTGCCAGGGCAACAGAGCTTCTCGCATTGCACAAGTGCTTAAATACATTTTTTATGAGATTGTATAAAATGGGGAAAGAAGAGGTGAACGGAGAGCAGTGGTGTCACGGGGATCTTGTATAACGGCTGGCACACCGTGACAAGTGCAGCAGCAGGTGGGCACTCAGGTCTCTATATCTCTAAACTTTGGGCAGTCGCTATGGCAGCGTGTTATTCTTATCAATTATAACCGGATCATGACATAATCCAGCAAAAATAAATATCCCAAAGGCAATGTAAGCAGGAGGTAATCGTAGAAAATCCCCCGTGTTAATAGCCCTTGGGGGAAAAAAAAAAAAAAAGAGCTTTTATGTTGTGTTTGTCTGATATACTTATCGCTATGCATGCTGAAAGTGGAAAAAAAGGAAGTGGAACCTGTGTTGACTTATGGAATACAATTAAAGCTATAATACAACTATTCTGCTGTGCACTGCATCTCAAATTAAACACCAGCTTCAAAAGCACAGTGGCTGCATCTTAACTGGCATCTGGGCAGCCATCAGTGTGTGTAATAATGTTGAAGGTAATACCTGGTAATAAAGGTTGCATTGCATGTCAAAGGGGAAACACGGGCAACAATTTTACATCAAAGAGAGCAACTCCAGCAGTTTGCAACAGGTTGGGAGAACTAGGATGAAAGATCACAGCAGCACAGACGAACAAAGACACAACTGCAGGCCTCTCTCTCGTCTGAGCTATCACATTTCCAATTTGCTTTGCTCTTTTACAGAGCCCCCCCCCCCCCCCCCCCACAAAAAAAAAAAAAATCCCAGCTGTCAGCTTCAAGGTCCTCTGGCAAGATGTTTTTGGTTCATCATGCAAAAATCCCTGATATGATCCCCAAAATGGCATCGCCTGGTGAAAGCTTTATTGGACTTCATTCCCTTTCCAGCTTAAATCCATCTCAGATCACCTCCAGTATCAGAAGCACTCAGCTAGCAAGTTGCAGCAGGGATGTGAAGATGTTTCCCACTGGCAAAGATAAAGCTACTAATCCTATTGCTCACAAAAGATACTGAATTGCTACTTGATGCTGGAAGATAAATATTGTATACAGTATCTAGAGCATGTGAGCCACTTCAGGCTGGCTGAAGCCATATGGTGTTCCACAGGGCCCATACTTCACTTTCACAATTCAGGAAGAGGTGCCCAGGGCTGGGATAAGTAGCTAGAAGGCTCTCAAGTGTTATTTGTGCTCTGTGGATGGATGGTAGCCACTTTGAGTAGCTTGTTCTAATAACTGCACCAAACCAGCTGCTGTCCTGTGTTTTCAGATCACACCTCTGTATTGCTGCCCTCTGTCCTCATGTCCTGCTTCTTTTTCTCCTGTTCTGATTTGTTGTCCCAGAGGCAATGACAATGACAGTCTATGCACTACATAATGATTTTTTTTTTTGTAGGTCTTTTTTATGTTGGTCTCTTTCTTCACATCTGTTCCCAATGGGATTCACACTGGTCATTGTGGTTAATATATCTAGATTTATTAGACTAACCCTGCTCACCTTCTTATAACACTCCAGTCCTCAGCTTTCCCTCCATTCTTTAGCTTTACAAGCAGTAACCCAGCCACAGTCCTTATTGAACAATATTATTCTTTTGCAATGAAATTATTAGTGATACCCAGTTTTACCATCGCACAGTTGTGCTGAAATAAACATCTCAGGTCACTTTCTCACCTGTGGTTCAATTCACCTTTTCCAAAGCAAGTAAAAATTGTGGTTTCCTCTTCTTGGTGGTTTTATATTCATAGATATTTTTTACAAGAAAACCAAGAGGAGCATACATCAAATTCTGATGACTGAGCACATCATGCAGCCCTTTGCTGAACATCCTGTGTTTCTGTATGTCCACTGGTAGGTCCACAGAGCTTTCGCAGACTGCACAGGGGATTCAGTTTCTAGATAGTGCGCAATCAGCAGATGGATACAATAGCAGTTTCAAGTCCAGTAAGACAGCTGTAGAAATTAGTGTTTTCTGGTAAAGCTTTTCCCTGTAATGCCTAGAAAATTTCAGGGCTGCAATGCATGTGAAAAAGAAAAACTCCTGCAACAGTACTGTCCTCTGAATTTGACTGAGGAAAGATGCATTTCTAAAAGTCAACAGTTGAAACACAGCCAAAGTTTGCAACATTTAATGTTTAAAAGTGATTAGAGAAGCACAATCAGGTGTTGCAAATTCAGCCATAAGTCATAAAGATATTAACATGTGTTTTTTGGTTCTTTTTCAGATCTTTTAAGGCCAGTGTGACATTCTGTTGTATCGTATCAGATTACTGTAATAGATTTTGGCAGATGCATTGTGGTGCCTGAAGGGAGACAGAACCTCACACAACTAGTACATCAGACCTAGGAGAGGTGTCAGACAAGCTTTTGAAAAAGTTTAGATCCACTGATATGTTGTTCGCTCTCCGGCCTTGTACTAGTTTCAAAACATTATTTATCTTAAAGCAGGCTCTGGCATACAGTACGTCAAAATCTGGCACAAAGACATTATGGTGATAAACACACATTTTCAAGCCACTCTAGAGGACTGATGATTAACTGAAGTAAAGATAATGGCTGAAGACTCATTGAGAAATTTATCACTGGGGGAAAAAAAGGGCACTAGTCTTGGCAGACTATTAAGCTGAGAACTACTGTAGCCATAAAGGGAGAAAGATGTAGCACATCGCCCTAGTTTCAGTCTAGTTTTCTAATTTTTGGCGCAAATAAGGTGCTTTAAAGAGGAATCAGCCTTGGCTGAACCACATGAAAGGAAGCCATGTTGAATGGTATCAGATTGTCCTTTCAAGGTTTGCTTAGGTTGTTAAAAGATTGAAGATTTTTTCAGTTGGATAATGTGGTCTTATTGGGCACAGTTAATGCTATTAAAACAAAACATTTGCAAATGTTATGGGACATGTGAGGAGGGGAAAGAGAGGATGAGGCTGAGCTCTGGGACAGCTTTCCCACATCCTTCAACAAAAACCACCCAGCCTAGAATGCACTGAAGTAGTTGTCTGTTGGAGAGGGATAGTGTATACAGGTGTAGCTGTTCGTGAAGCACATATGGTGCATTTTATTATTTATGCATATTCTGTGTAGGAGTTGTAATGTATTTTATATAATGTTTTGCCTGTACAGTTTGACAGTTGGTGTCTGATTGCTTTTTATTCAAGTCTGATTTCCACGCACTGCACAGTCCTGTGAAAAACAAGTACAACCCTAATCCTTCCACTGGAGTTAACAAGGTAATTAGCAGTCAGGTGTTGCTAATCAAATAAGTGTCAATCAATTGTGAGCACCCCTTTGAAAGAAGAGGTTTGGGCACAGTCTTCCCAGGAGTGGACATCCCAGTAACTTCATCCTAAAGTCCAATGCTTAGAGAACAACCCAAGAGATACATCTCAGACTCTACAGGGCTTAGTTAGCATGTTAAATGTTGCAAGTCCATGACAGTACAGTTACAATTTCAGTTCCAAAATAGTTGGAACGCTGCATAAAATGTAAATAAAAACAGAATGCATTGATTTGCAAATCTTATAAGTCCATATTGTATTCACAATAGGACACAGAAAATACACTATATTGCCCAAAGTATTCACTCACCCATCCAAATTAATGAATTTAGGTGGTCAAATCACTTCCATATATGTATAAAATCCATCACATAGGCACTTAGATTGCTTCTACAAACATTTGTGAAAGATTGGGCTGCTCTTAGTTGTGAAATTCCCTCACCACTAAATATTCCACAGTCACTGTTAGTGAGATTATAACAAAGTGGAAGCTATTGGGAACGACAGCAACTCAGCCATGAAGTGATTGGCCACATAAAATCACAGAGCGGGGTCACCAGATGCTGAGGGGCATAGTGCACAGAGGTCACCAACTTTCTGCAGAATCAATCACTACAGCCCTCCAAACTCCATGTGGTCTTCAGATTAGCTCAAGAACAGTGTGTAGAGAGCTTCATTGAATGGGTTTCCATGGTCGGGCAGCTGCATCCAAGTGTTACATCATCAAGCGCAATGCAAAGCGTCGGATGCACTGGTGTAAAAGCACGCCAGTACTGGACTCTAGAGCAATGGAGACCTGTTCTCTGGAGTGATGAATCATACTTCTCCATCTGGCAATCCGATGGACGAGTCTGGGTTTGGTGGATGCCAGGAGAACGGTACTTGTCTGAATGCATTGTGCCAAATGTAAAGTTTGGTGCAGGGGGGATTATGGTGTGGAGTTGTTTTTCAAGAGTTGGGGTCAGCCACTTAGCTCCAGTGAAAGGAACTCTTAATGCTTCAGGATACCAAGACAGTTTGGGGGTGGCCCCTTCCTCTTCCAACATGACTGCACACCAGTGCACAAACCAAGGTCCATAAATACATAGATGAGCAAGACTGGTGTGGAAGAACTTGACTGGCCTGCACAGAGTCCTGACCTCAACCCAACAAAACTCCTTTGGGATGAATTAGAGCGGAGACTGTGAGCCAGGCCTTTCATCCAACATCAGTGTCTGACCTCACAAATGTGCTTCTGGAAGAATGATCAAAAATTCCCATAAACACACCTTCCCAGACACGCCTTCCCAGAAGAGTTGAAGCTGTTATACTGTAGCTCCAAAGGGTGGGCTGACATCATATTAAACCCTATGGATTAAGAATGGGATGTCACTCAAGTTCATATGTGTGAAGACAGATGAGTGAATACTTTTGGCACTATAATATATCAAATGTCTAAAGTGAGAAAATGTACAAGTTTAAGAAAAATATTCGCTCATTTTGAAACTGATAACAGCAACACATCTAAAAAAAAAAAAAAGTTGGGACAGAGCCATGTTTACCACTGTGTAGCATTCGCTCATCTTGTAACAATAGTTCATAAATGTCTGGGAACTGAGGAAACCAGCTGCTGGACTTTTGAGAGAGGAGTGTTGTCCCATTATTATCTGATCTAATGTAAGATTCTAGCTGTTCAGCAGTGAAAGATCTGGACTGCAGGCAGGCCAATTCAGAAGCGAGAGTCTTCTACCACAAAGCCATACTGTTGTAATGCTGCAGTATGTGGTTTAGCATTGTGTTGCTGAAATGCTGATACAAGGCCCTGAAAAAGATGTAATCCGGATGGGAGAAAAACTTGATCAAAACTCTGTGTATACCTGTCAACACTGCCTTTCCAGATGTGCAAACTGCCATTTCCATAGGCACCCCTATACCATCAGATGCAGGCTTTTGAACTGAGCGCTGATAAGCTGCATGGTCCTTCTCCTCTTTAGTCCAGAGGATGTAGTGTCTATGGTTTCCTAAAATCACTTCAAAATTCAATTCGTCTAATAGTTTTCCACTTTGCCTCAGTCCATTTTAAATGAGCTTTAGCGCCGAGAAGACAGCTGTGCTTCTGGATCATGTTCATATGGCTTCTTTTTTGCATGACAGAGCTTTAACCTGCATTTTTGGATGGCACAGTGAACTGTGTTCACAGACTGATTTCTGAAGTGTTTCTGAGCCCATGTAGTGATTTTCCAGACAGAATCATGTCTGTTTTTAATGCAGTGCAACCCAAGGGCCCCGAAGAAACACAAGCATCAACTGTTGATTTTCAGCCTTGTCCCTTGTGCACAGAGATTCCTCCAGATTCTTGGAATCTTTTGATGCCATTATGTACTGTAGATGATATTCAAAGTGAGGAAATTTCTGAAATATATTCTGAAATTGTTCCACAATTTGTAGATGCAGCGTTTTGCAGGCTGGTGAACCTCTGCCCATCTTTACTTATGAAAAACTCTGCCTGTCTTTTTATACTTAATTATGTAGCTGACCTGTTGCCACTTAACCTGATTAGCTGCAAAACATCACAGAAATATAAAATATAAAATGCCCAAACATTGTCAGACTTGCATACAAGCATGTGGGGGGCCATGCAAACTACTGAGGATCATTTTGAGTTGCAATGACATTTCAGCAAAATGGACAAGCCTGGGGCATCATTTTTTCACTTTGATTTTTGAGGTGTCTTTCGGCCCTCTGTAGGTTGATCATTTTAATCTCCATCAAATGATGTGTCATCTTTTCATTCCTAACACATTACCCAGTCCATTTCAGTGTAGATATCCAGCATGATTTTTTTCCCCACTGAGATTTGATGTGCTTTCAAAGTGTTCCTTTAATTTTTTTGAGCAGTGTATCAGCAACACCTCATACATACACATATCCAGCCGTGTAAAATATACTAAAGCTATTGGCAGAAAAAGTGGTGGTATGATTATTTAGATTTTTTTTTTTCCATTATGGAACCCTTTGCCTTTCTCATAATATGCACTTAGTGCCAAATTTAGAACCCACCCATGAGTGGATTAACAGAAATTACTGCAAAAATATTTTTTTTTTTATTATTGTTTCTTTAGGAATTTAGCGAAAATGTGGGAAATTAAGGTGGGAGTGGGACGTCAGCCTATTCACATTCAACTGAGTTATGTGTCAACTGGTTTCCATGGATAAATACTTTTTCATATGATATTAAAAACTGTCACTAACTGTGATAGAAATTTGTTGGGACCTCTGGTTTGATTATATATATATTTCACAAACAAAGAATAGTTAAACAAATAATAGTTCCTCTTTCAGTCTGTTAAGATGAATTGCTTGATTAACCAGATTGTACCTCAAAGAGCTGATACTCATTAAGCTTCAGCTCTTTGAGGTAGAATACTACAGTAATCAGCTGCTTCTGTACAGCTTAATTAGGACCCCAGAATGTAATAACTGCTAATTTGTAATGTTCTCAAGAAATGTCCAAATTAAAAACTTAATCAATCTATTTTTCTCAGTTATGTTTGCCATTTAATTTCATATAATTTCCACAAAACCAAACATATCTGCAATACCATGAAAACTGATTTGTCACACTAATGTTTCAGTTCATCGAACAAATTTTAATATTAGACAAAGATAACCTGAGCAAATAGAAATTGCAGTTTTTAAATGACGATTATATTTATAAAGGGGAAAAGGTTATCCAAACCTACCTGGACCTGTGTGAAAAGTAATTGCCCCCCCACCCCAAACGAATAACTGGTTGTGCCACCAGGGGCAGCAAGAACTGCAGTCAAGCATTTATGATAACTCAAAAACTTTGATTTTGGCTTTTCTGAGTCATTCAGAGGTGGACTTGTTGGTGTGTTTTGGCTCATTGTCTTACTCCATAACCCAAGTGCTCTTGAGCTTCAGGGCACAAACTGAAACTCCTCCAGGATTTTCTGGTAGAGCAGAATTCATGGTTCCATCAATAACAGCAAGTCGTCCTGAAGCAGCAAAGCAGTCCCAGACCTTCACACTACCACCACCATGCTTGACTGTTGGACTGATGTTCTTATTATGAAATGCTGTTAGTTTTACAGATATAACAGGACTCAAATCTTCCAAAAACTTTTTCCAAAAGTCTTGAGGATCATCACGATATTTTTTTGGCAAATGTGAGACGAGCCTTTGTGTTCTTTTGGGTCAGCAGTGGTTTTCTCCTTGGAACTCTCCCATAGATGCCGTTTTTTGCCCAGTCTCTCTTATTGTTGAATCATGAACTCTGACCTTAACTGAGGCGAGTGAGGCCTGCCGTTCTTTAGAAGATGTTCTGGGTTCTTTTGTGACCTCCTGGATAAGTCGTGGACTCTTGGAGTAATTTTGGTTGGCTGGCCACTCCCGGAAAAGTTCACCACTGTTCCAGGTTTTCTCCATTGTGGATAACAGCTCTCACTGTGGTTCACTGGAGTCCAAAGCCTTAGAAATGGTTTTGTAATCCCTTCTGATTGTTGTGAATGATTTTGTTTTTCTTCTGTTCTTGAGTTTCTTTAGATGGTGGCATGATCTGTTGCTTTCTGGGATCTTTTAGCCTGCTTCACTTTGTCAGACTGGTTCTATGTTACAGCTCTGACAATAATCAGGCCTGGGTGTTGTTAGCGAAATTGAACTCAGCTTTCCAAAAAAAAATCTAGTTAATCAATTCATGATTAAATAAAACAGGGCAATTGCTTTATCACATAGGGCAGGAAGCTTCTTTCCTTTAATACATGAAATCATCATTGAAAAAGTTTACTCGGGTTATCTTTGTCTAATATTAAAATTTGTTTCACCTAGAACGGCGGTTTTCAAAGTGTGAGGCGCGCCTCCCCTAGGGGGCGCCAGAGCACTTTAGGGGAGGCGCGGTGCGAGGGCAAAAATAAACCAGGAAAAGAAGCTATCTGCTTGCTGTCTACTGATGTGACAGAAAGAATGGACAAATTTTTAGTAAAGAAAAAGGCAGGGGAGACAAGCTCTGGCGTCAGTAGAAAAAAGAGGAAGTATGACCACGACTACTTAAAGTTTGGATTTTGTGATGAGTTTGGGGTTGTTCTTATCATTAGAAAAATGAAAAAAGGGCGTATTTGCCATACAAAGGCCCTGATAAAATAATTAAAATGGGAGGAAATGTTTTAAAATGTTCATGCGTTAAATTTCATTCAGATAAAGTGTCATTTTAAAAGATGAGGTGGTTCTAAAATAAAAGCAATTAGAAGGTGTTTTGTAGTGGCATTTGTTTGTGTGTGGGTTGATTATTGGGGGGGGGGGGGGGGGGGGGGGGCGCAGCAGGCATTGTGCTCCTTGGAGGGGGGCTCACCCTTTCATACTTTGAAAACCCCTGACCTAGAACATTTCAGTTTGACAAATATGCAAAAAACTAACAAAATCAGGAAGGGGTGAAAACACTTTCATGGCACTAAAAAGCTATCTGCATTCATCTAAGGAGCTGTATAACAAATGTTAGGTGAATCTGTCAGGAGTTGATGAATATAAATATAAAATTTTAGAATATTCCACAGGACAGATGTCAAACAGCAGGGGAGGAGAGATGGAAACTGATGCATGAGAGCATCTCAAGACAGTGCTGCACATTTTTATCTTGTATTAGCCAACTGTATTTTTTCTTTGTTTATAGAATAGAATAGAATAGAATAGAATAGAATAGAATGCCTTTATTGTCATTATACAGGATGTACAGTGAGATTGGAGGGCCACTCCTGTTCAGTGCCATGCAATAGAAAGTCAAACTTTCTAAAATAAAAATATAATAATATAATATAATCTGAAATATACAGAAGATAAAACAGTATGTATAAAGCAAAATACAGAAAATAAGAGAATGTATAAAAATATATAAATTGTGAAAAATAAAATAAGTGTATACATACAATAATGAAGATGTGAGTACTGCACTAGTGAATGAATACTGGATTTTACACAATAGAGGAGTGATAGATATTGTTCAGTATGAATAATATAATATTGCACAGAGATGTGGGTGTTGCACAGTTGGAGTGGGTGAGTGTGTTAGTTCAGGGTGGTGATTGCTCTGGCAAAGAAACTGTTTGTTCTGGCTTTGTTGCACCTGTAGCTCCTGCCAGAGGGCAGCAGGTCAAACAGGTCAAAGCCAGGGTGTGAGCTGTCCTTGATGATGTTTTTGGTTCTGCTGGTGCAGCGGGAGGTGTAGATGTCCATCAGGGAGGGGAGAGGGCAGCCAACGATTCTTTGTGCTGTCTTGACTACCCTCTGAAGCTTCACCCTGCCCTGTCTGCCTCAGTGCAGCTGTCGTACCATACTGTGATACAGTACGTCAGCAGGCTCTCAATGGATGAGCAGTAGAAGGTCAGCAGCAGGGACCCTCAGGAAGTGAAGTTGCTGCTGAGCCGTCTTGATAACAGCTGTGATGTTATCTGACCAAGAGAGATCAGCAGAGATGAGGACACCAAGAATCCTGAAGGTGTGGACCCTCTCCACACGCTCGCCGTTGATGTAGAGGGGAGCTGGGTCAGTCCTGAGCTTCCTGAAGTCGATGATGATTTCTTTGGTTTTCATGGTGTTCAGTGCCAGGTTGTTCTCTGAACACCAGGCTGTCAACTTCAGGACCTCCTCTCTGTAAGGCTGCCTCGTCTCCCCTTGAGATGAGTCCGACCACTGTGGTGTCGTCAGCAAATTTGACAATGAGGTTGTTATTGTGGGCCGGACTGCAGTCATGGGTGTAGAGGCAGTACAGGAGACAGCCCTGTGGGGAGCCAGTGCTCAGTGTGCGGGTGGAGAAGAGATGGGGGCGAAGTCTCACAGTCTGGGGCCAGTTGGTTAAGAAGTCTTTATACAGGAACATGTGAGAGTGGGGAGGCCCAGGGTGTTCAGTTTGGTGGTGAGAATATCTGGGATGATTGTGTTGAATGCTGAGCTGTTATCCACTTGGAGCAGCAGCAGAGCTACGCTCGCATGCTCCGAGTGGCTCAACACAGAGTGGAGAGCTACAGCGATGGCGTCCTCTGTGGATCTGTTTTTTTATATTTTTGTTTTGTTTTTTGCCAATCAGAAGACTTTAACTTAACAGTATAAATTCATTTTCTTCATTCATAATTAAAATGGATTTTATAAATTGACATGAATGGACAAAACCCATATGATATCAGACCCATGTTAGATTTTAAACCTAGTTATAACATTTTAGTTTAGTGTGTTTTTCAAACACATGATCAATTATTAAATGAACGGTGCCACACAACAAAAAACACAGCGGCCTGGGTTCAAGTCTGACCTGCAGCCCTTTGCTTTCCCCTGCTCTCTCCCCACTTTCCTATCTAATCATCACTGCTGCACTATCCAATGAAGGCAAAAATACCCATAAAATAATCTTTAAAAAAATGATTCAATGAAAAAAGGACTTCTGTTGAAGTACTTTTGAATACTGATGTATTATCAGTTTTTATATGAGTCAATATTTCCACTTTCTATAATTAAGAAAGTCACCCTGTTGAGGACAGTAGGGGTTCAGTCACCCAGGAATTGTGAGTCAGAGTTACAGGTATGCGACTGCAATCATAGGCCTCAGATAAAAATTCATGAGGTTGGTCACTACAACTGACAGGAGTCATCAACTAATGCCGTCAGGCAAAAATGTCAACTTTGGTGATTGATGCAGTATGTCAGTTTTGATGCTTGCAGTGCTGGATATGTTGCTATGATTTTGTCTAGAGGGGGGAAAAAAGAGAAGAAAAAAAAAGATCATACTTTGCCCTCTGCACTATTGTGACCCACCCTCACACCAGTATGTACAACCAAATTCTCCTACTACTTTCATTCTCGCCCCCAACATGCACCAAGCCAGTCAGGCCCCAGCAGCAGAGGGCATGTGTCACTGTATCCCCATCATATATAAGGTTGCCAAAATGGACATTAGCTCTGAGAACAATAACTTTGTGTACAGGTTTCTGATATGAACATGGAGTTCTCGTAGGTCAATCACATCTGAGGCCCAGTTTTTGCAATAAAACCACAGATTTGTCCGTTACTGCTCTGTCAAATAAAGTGATGTTTTTTTTTCTCTCCGCCTCCCCCAAAAGGGAGATGTGATGACAACTTTGCCTGCACTTCACTATTCCCTAGCACTTGTCGCTAAGACACATCTACTCTTCTCTCTCCAGCCACTTGTTTTGCTTTCATTCAAGATGAAAGGAAAACCTCTTAATACATTCCCAGATGTCACAGGTACGTTTCATTGGAAAATGCCTGTCTACCTCGCAGACAACTACTTGGCTGAAATTCAAAGTGCAATGCATGATGAGAATAATAATCACCTCACACTGGATTTTTGTGACACCCTCTAGCCTCGGTGATGGATGAGCTATCGAATCAGAAAGATGACAGATGTTATGTAAATTAACACGTCCGACCCCCAAAAAAGCCAAAAACGACCATACAGATATGATTTGTTGTCAGATTGGACAGCAGGACTGTCTTTTTAATGAACTGGCACAAAGGGAACCCCACTGTCAGTTGACAGGATAGCGTCCACTCTGAATCCCTCTGTGATGCTGACTTAATTAAGATCTGTGTGAAATAAATCCAGTGATAAGATCTAAACCATTCCTACAGTAGGTTTTGGGTTTTGTGTGTTAAATAACACTAATGCAGAAAGGGAAATTAACCATATGAAAACTAAACTATTTAGTATCTGTTAACAGTGCAGGGCCAAAGATAGAAATGTGACTATTGAGCAACATGTGGCCTAGGATTCTATCAATATTTGTGTCCGATGTCAGTGAGCTTTACCTTGTAATAGCACTCTGAAATCATGTGAAAGAAGTTTTAAGGTGTACCAGGCAAGATTATTGTTGGGAAAAAAATGCAACCTCATCTTACAGAATTATATGGAGATAAAGAGACATTCTCATCCTCACTTGTTGAAAGTGACGATGATTAGTATATTTTGGTATAACAGGATGGGAGTAGATTGGATATTTTATAGTCTAATAGTGCTTGACAACCACAGTAAATACAGCAGTTATAGTACTGGTGGTAATAAACAATATATTAATAATAATAATAATAACACTAACAATGGTAGTTATAAATATTGCTTGTATTAACAGGGATTTTGTGATTAATGATGTGTGCGGATATCACTTTGTGTATTGGTAATCGGCAACTTCAATATGTTAATATACCGACAGCTAAGGACAGTTTGGTTTCAGCAGTTTTTCTTTCTGAGTGAAACAGACATTTTTTCCAAATATATATCATCAAGTAGATTTTTCTGCTGTATGATGTTTATAATAGAGCAAAGGGGCTTTGCCATTTTAAATTGAATAAATCATCTAAAATGCAGCGATAACAGAATGTGGTAGCCCAGTAAGTGAGGCAGTAAAAAAGTAAGTAAGTAGAGTAAACATAAAAATAATTTTTCTGTGTAACTTTTTTTTTCTTTTCTTCGCCCCCCCCCCCCTGATTAGGAGACCTCATGATTGCCATTGTTGTCTCACTGTTACTGTGAGTAAATACAGACATAGTAATGAGGAAGTTTGACTACATTAACTTCCCAGCTCATTAACATGATGGCACAGTCACAGTAGTGCAGAGCAGCATGTTATTTGATAGATAGGGTTTGATTTTGGGTTAGATAGATGGAGGGTTTGAATGAAGACAGCTCAGCAAATGAAGATGCACCTGATGCTTCAGAAGAACAGGAATTCATTTGTGTACCATTCATTTGTCAGATTATGTAAAAGCAGAATGAGAGCATAAGATTGATAAAGTTTGGTGATAGGAGAGGCTGACTGATGAGGGACTGCTGAGATACCTCAGCTGCCTTGAATCTGTTTAGAGAAATGAGCAACTGGTTTTTACAACTTGAAAAGCTGGGGCCAGAAGCCAGAAGTGCCACGCTTTCCTGGAAAATGTTGGCCCCACAGTCTCTACAGTAAAGTCCAAATGAGCATGATGAAACAAAGATCTACGCCATTAAAAGATTCAGTGTGTAGATTAAACTGAGCACTATGAGTCTTCTTTAAAAGAACACCACCTGTTGTGGGATGCTGCTGATGTCTGTTACCTGCTACATGTTCCCGGTGACTTTCAGCAGGCATGCCACTGAGTGGAAGGTCAAAGTGTTTCAGACTGTTGTCCGGTCATGGTCAGTTAATATGTTTTAACCTTTTCAATTACATCCTCAGCTTGTTCTAAGCAAAGAATGCACAAAGGCTTTGATGGTGTAAGCCGATTTTCTCCTTCGCTTCAATCCTAATTGAGTCTCATCGAGCTGCCGATTGGATCTTGATAGGCCCCGTCGTCAGCTGATTGCATGCCAGCTGTAATTTCTTTTTTAATCTAATTCAATCAATTGGGAATGTTAAAGAGATTTATTACTACTAAGTCTCTTTAGCAATTCCACTGAGCATGGGTATTTATTCATCATAATCTGGACCTTTAAGTAAATTAATGTGGTACAATAACATGGTGTTTAATTGCCAAAAATGGCTTACATGTAATTATTTCTGCTTTATTGTGGATCTACAAAGATTTTTTTCTTCTTGCGGGCCTTAAATTAAATGTATTTTCTTTCTGTTTTTATTAATATTGCAGAACAAATGGTTGCTCGGAGCTCAAAAGTGGCTTGAGCAGAATAGATTTCTAAACAGTCATAAAATTATATCATCTATTGTTTGTGCTGTGCTGACTGGCCTTAAAATGGAGTTTAAATTGGCAGGCAAACTCATAGAGGTTGACGATGCCCTGAAACACAAAAACAATCACTTCATTTGTCACACTTAAATTCCTGTGGAGTGATACTTCAAGATCCCAAGACATACAGTCTGTACATCAGAAACTCATTACACGCTTATTACCAGGCAATTAGGCAGCACTGAGCATGTGAGCCAGTTCCACAGATATCTGACGCTACTTGTTGTGCTGAATAATAAGCTAAAAATCTGGAATGGTGTCATTATATATACAGGTAGACTTGTTTATAGCTGTCATTATATTGTGCCCTACACTTTAATATGTTCTGTGAATTCTGAGGTGCAGCGGGCTGGCGTCAGACTCCAATAAACGCTTTCTCAGTTACGCCAAAATTAAACTTTGATTTAAAGTGAGATAGCACTCAGACAGTGCTGTGTCTCCTTCTTATGAATATTTTTTGCCATGTGTTTTAGTTCACTTTATCTTGGAAGCTTGCAAAATGAAGGTATTCTAGATGTATTCCTTTCACAGACTCATAACGTGGGTTCTGTATATTATTACCAGTGTTAGAAGTGATATTAATTTGCAGTCAAACAAATACTATTTTTATTGAGATTCCTAGTGTTAACAATTTGCAAGAAAAGCATCATTTGAGACATTTTGGATAAAATGAAGGGTTTGTTCATCAGTGTATTTATTTGAGAAAAAAAAAATAAATGCATGCTTCAAAACAAAGCAGATATTTAGCTCCAATATCGGGTCATCAAAGCGTCTGGTGTACAAAGTTGTAGATTCTGAACACTGGCCTCTGTATGCATTGTGTGCCTGCGTGCAGACTTTGTTGTAATGAGCTCCTGAGAGGTTTAAAATGGCATGTTCTTTCTCCCTGTGGTCTTCTCTGCCCGGCCTGTTCATCTACTAATCCCTCCTTTGCAGATTCCCCTGGTAAGGTAAACTGAGAGAACAGTGCAGTGGTTGCAGTTTAGCTGTGCATGTTAGGGAAACCTTCTGATATGAATTATTGTACTTCATCTCACATGAAACAGGTGACTTCAGGATTTTCAAATGCATTATATGATGAAAAAAAGACAAATCAACTGTGACTTTTTTTTGGAGTTTGAGGGGTTTTTTGTCAAGTGTCACTTTCTTTGATCTACTAACCAGGTTTAGATGTGCACATGGGAATAGTGAGAGTCAGCCTCACTCCAAAAGTTCTGTTAGTCCTTTAGTTCAGTAAATATTGAACACATTTAATAACATTGTTTTACTGTTATGACACTGTCATTCTGACACAAGTAAATTTAAATTTACTCCAGATATTAATTTCCATCAAGAAATCAGTTGTCATAATTTTGGGAATCCCTTAATTTCATCGTCATGTCAAAAAACTCACCCTGCCTGCTAATTTGGTAAGCACATAATTCTCAAAGCACATTACCTAATTTCTTAAATCAGCACTTTGTTGTTTGCCCCCAAATTTTCAACAATGCAGTATAACTTTGATGACTCATGAATGAATCATGTGTTTTATGAGTATACTTCTGCTAACTAATTCAGGCCGTTGCCTTTGATGAAACAGCACTGGGACAGTTACTACATTACATAACTTCTACCAAATGTATTCAGACATTCACAGAGTTTACAGCGTATGTGGAGGTTTCTGTGCCCCCTGTGAAGCAGGAACTTTAGGCACACACGTTTCCGATCGCCTCCTTGACAAATCACTTTGATGGCGACTCGCTTGTCTGTTTGCATTCTACGCAACTGTCCTGAATTTTGTACAAGTCAATTTTCCCTGGCTTCTGTGCATGTGGCACTTTTAAGTTGTCTCATTTCTTCCCTCAAACTGTCGGCAGGGAGAATGAAAATGTCATGGTTTTAAAAAATTATACCTCAAGAAGTGGCATGATAACTTTGTACCTGTCAATCAGGCTTACACAGATCTATATTCAAATGTTCATTGGTACTCTTCTTTGGGCTTCATTTTTGTCATATGGTTACTATAGAAACAAAGCGAGGAGGAATGTTGTTTTTCTTTCTGCACTGTTGCACTGAGCGTGTTGGTACCTTTGAGAATGAAACAAATTCTGTGGCAGCTGGGACAAGTTTAGCTTTCTTGCTCTTACCCTTGCAAAGACTGGTGATGAGTGCCCACTGTTCACAGCACACACAGGTGTTAGTTCAGTAACAAAACAACAGTTCACTCATATTTGACTTTAGGGCCCAAATGCATGAAACTACATGCAGATTCACGAGTAAAACTATGTGAACGCGCAAAGGTGAAAATACGTAAATGTGTTCTATTCCTCATATTTACAAAGGGACACACAGCCTGTGCGTGCACATGCAGGGACTTGATTTCCACTCCCATCTTTGGCCATTTCATCTTTTGCATATAAAGCTGCTATTTGCATTACAGGTTTCTGACAATGAAACAAACACCTACGAGGAAGAGCAGTTTCGAGGTGAAACACTTGCTGGAGACGTGGAGAAATGAGAAGGCCTGTGTGTGTCTTTTACACATACACGTGGTTTACACATACACCCCCAGTGCTTTAACATATGAAATAATGCATTATATGACAGAATAAATAATCATGTCGTGTAAATATTAGAGAAATGTACATTTGAGGCACAATTATTTGCAACTGATTGAAAGGGTGCTGCCAGAAACAGCAGGTAGGAGATTCAATACCTTGACTAACTGGTTTGATTATGTATGCACGAGAACAAAGTTACCAATGAATGAGGTTCTAACTTTTTACCATTTGTTTAATGTTTAATTAAGTTTGACATTAACCCATACACATCATTAGCTTTGTGCTGACCCCATTATAATTCACACTAATTATTTGTGACCTTTAGCGTTACAATTTTGGGTGTTTCTGTCATCAAAATAAACAATACAGAGCTCTAAACACCATCCTGTGCAAATTTATGCTGCTTTTCTTATTCCAGCGTGCATCAAGAGATGCTTTTAGGCTAACTAAAGTAAAGTAGATTGTTGTGCTGGCTGCCAAATGTATTCTGAATGAATTATTAAGTTTTTCTCTTTTTTTTTTTTGCACTGAAAAAACAACCATGAAACACAAGTTTAAGAGACTCTTCAAAGAAATGACTGTACACCATTTGAAGGTTAACACTACCACATTAATTTAAGACATTATGATAATTACCAGAAATGCACATTTTTCTTTAGACAGCTTTTACACACTTGGACTGACATGGAGAGACAAAAATCTGCTGCACCAGGTTACAGCACAGAGACTGCTTGTTTTCAGTAATACCAGCAGCAGATGGTGCAAGGACTGAATTCAAGGTAGCCAGTAGCAAACTCGAGCTTTGAAGTGCTCTTCAAAATAAACATATGAGCAATAGAGGATAGTGACACAATGTAATCCTGGCAGATGAAGTGAGGTTTTTGGGGAGTGTCTGAATTTTTTAGAAACAGTAGCACTGATGATTTGGCAAGAAAAAGGTGACCAGCAGTCTTTGATTTATATGCTTAATGTTATTAAAAATCTTAAGCAACAAGGTTCCACTGTGGGTGAGAACCTTTCTCACATTAAATACTATTAATGTCTGTTGATGGTAAATGTAGGTAAAATAAGGCCATTGCTGTTTTTTGGGGTTTTTTTTTTTTTTTTTTGCTGTTTGCTTTTTATAACTGTTTCATGCTGTTATTTTAAATCTAAAGGCGACCACACTGTTGAGGATGTAGCACCTAAACTTTGAAAGAGGCTTCCTCGGCTCATCAGGCCGGCTGAATCTGTAGTTTGTATTAAATAGCTGCTTAATCTTTCACACTTTATTTTTGGCTGTAGTTCACACATTTACACCCAGTTCTGAGTGAAAATCTGGGTCTCATCCCAACAGGGAAAGACACAAGGGAAAAGTGACTCCAGCCTCCATCCGGATGTCTGAGCTCCTCACTCTGTCTATAAGAATGAACCTAAACACGCCCACCATTGATAAATTTGCTTGCATGTCTATATACTTTTGGCATGCATGCCTTCACTTTAAATGCAGCCTGGTGTACCTTTTAATTTTCAGATTTATAAATTACTTTAAAATTGCCATTTAATGTTTACATTTGAATGCCTAAGTGAATCAGTAGCTCTTATGTGCTATATCTCATCAGGTGCATGAAATAAAGCTGTTAAATAAAGGGTCTCTACAGTCTACAGTTTGACAACAGCAACCACCGCCAATATCACCAAATTACTCAGGTACCCAGCATATAAGCTACTTTTGTTTGCATGTCATATATTTGCACTACCACTTCAAAGACTTTATGTCCTAAGTGTCTCATGTCACTGACATTTTTTGTAATTATTTTTATATTTATTTAAACTTATTTGTCAATTTTAGTACTTTCTATACACTTTAGCACTTTACCATTACTGCACAAATTCAGATTTAGATGTATGTTTACACAGTTCCACCTCAGGCCTGAGAGAGTTTCAATCCTCTGTATGTCCTGCACATATGTGGTATCACGTTGACTTTGAAACTTTGACTTTGAACAGCTGATTTACAGAGATTTACAGAACAAAATGCTGTAAGGCTTAAGGCTGTATATATGAAAGGCTTCTTATCAGTTACAAAACTTGATCATACAGACTGTTAGAGGCTGCTTGTTTCATGACTATAAAAGACAGAAATGCAATTTTTCTGATTTTTTTTCTAATGAAAACACAATCATAACAGGCCCAAATTTTGAAAAAAAAAAAAGAAATAAGCAACACCTCAATTTGTGCTAATAAAATCACACGTGTTTGCATATGTAAAATGATTGCTGTATTTTGAGATTGCAGGATCTCTGTACACTGAGTAAGATTAAATTTATTTACCTGAAGCCCATAATTTCATTAAGGTTATATTATATTAAAAAGTTTTAACCACTTTTATAACATATCATTACTCTTGTAAAAAAACACTAATAATAAACTTCAGAGCTTTAGTCCTTTTTAAATCATAACCACCAGTATTTACAAAGCAACAAGCAACCACAATGTGGTGCATCATAGAGACAGATACGTGCAGAAATAGGATTTTCATTGATTTATGATGATGAAGATTATAATCTTCATTCCACAGGCAAGGTGGGTGAAGGAGAAATAAAAGGGGGATGGAGGGTGGAGGAAAGAGAAGAAGGAGGAGTGGAAGGATAGAAGGGGGTTTAGGGAGAACAAAGAAAGAGGGAGTGGATTAAAGGTGGAGGGGTGAGGGTAGAGAAGATGAAGAAAAAGGGGTGAGGAAGAAAAAAAAAAGATTACTCAGCCTGAGATGAACCATCATCCTCCTCAACCTTTGTGTCAGTGGGACGTTGTTTTCTTTTGGAACCAGCTCAAGACGCCGCTCTTTGTCTTGGCTTTCTCCTCCTGCTCTCGCACCGTCTTCAACCCTTTTACATTCTTCTTTAGCTGCTTCTTTTTTCTTGCCTTTTCAGCTTTTTGAGTGCTTTGTTACACTCTTCCTCTGTCAGTGCAGTGTCTTCCATTTCTGTTTTTATTCCCGTCACTTCAATCTTCTCCTCTTCTGGTTCTTTCTGGTCTTCCAACAATTCTTTCTTTGCAGTTTCTATTTCATTCTTTGCCTCCCGTGTTTATTGCTTCTTGTTTCTCCTCTTCTTGTGCTTTTGCATTTTGTTAGGTTGGGTGTCGGGTGCGTGCGTTCCAAAGGCATGCATTACTGTAATCAGATGACATTTTTCAGTAATGCTGTAAAATGTAATGCAGTATGAGTTACTCTACTAAATTCAGTAATCAAATTACAGTTACAATTATATGTTGTTACTTGCATTACAAAAAATCTTCAGTTATCTGAATGCCAGGCAGATACAGTAGAAAGAAAGGAAAAAAAAAAAATCATGTTGTATTTTCCTTCTTGCACAATTGTGCTACAATCAGCTGAGAAGTGGAAATATGTAAAGTGCATCCAGGACAGAAACAACTGCATACCATAGTGTTAACATAACACTGGCTCTTTGCAAACATGTGCAAAGACAGCATGCTTAACACAAAGCTAGTGAAGAATCCAGAGTGATGTTGAAGCTGAGTGTACGCCCTGCAGCCAGAGCCTTAACTTCAACAGGTAACAAAGGCAGTGATGAGCAGATTTCTACCTGTACATGTTTCTACAGTAGAATCACTGTGGTGAATGCTTTGAATTTCTCTGGACTGGTTTTCAACTTTGCTTTGTGCTGTCAGCTTTCCTCATCAGGATAGGGGCTTGTGAACGTGTGTACGACTGTAGCCTAAAGTTTCTATTGTGAAATGGAGAAACATAAGAAGTAATGTGTAATACATTACTTTTTTGAGTAACTACCACAACAATGAAGGGGTGGGGAAAGAGGCACAGGTGAAAGTTCTGTCATTAAGCGCGGGGGAAGACAATCAGAAAAACAGGAAGTAAAACTAGAACTGGATACAAGAGAAAACTGAAGTTATGAAGGTAACTATGGTTCTGTGACTTCCTGGATGATTGCCAGTGGCAGTAAACAAAGTGTACATGTCTTCTCATGCTCTGTGCAGGTTGAGATCTTATATAAACAAAGTCACATGCATGACATGTAGGCTGCCTGTGCGTGTATGCTGTAATTACAATGTGGTAGCCTGCATTAGACCACTCCAAATCTTCTCTCACTGACACATTCTGAGTGGCCAGTGTTACTGGCAGTCATGTGGGAATACACAGAAGCATAGTTGCCTTTGTAACTTACGTTTTGTTTCATTCCCTTCTGACTGCTGGTGGCAGTAAACGAAGTGGTTGACTTATGCCAGCAATAACTGAGCTAATAAAATATAGTCTGGTTACAACAAAAATATGTTTTAATTTCACAGAGTGGAAGAAGCTCGCATCAGTATTTCACACGTCCTTTTTTTACACTTCACAAAGTAAAGGCATTAGGGAATTGCAGGCAGTGGACCAAACCACTGTGAGGTACTAGAGGGGTAGTCCATCTTTCAAAACTTTGTTTTCCAGCTATATTAAATGAATAGTTTTCACTGCATGTCATATTATTCAGCATTGAATAGTTATGAAGCATATGCGTAAATTCAATAAGGAAGATCTGTATTCACTCCTCTGTCTGCTTTCCTAGGTGTTTGGCTGCTAGTTCATGTCTCACATCATTTCTACTTTCACATGCTGTCAAACTCAAAGCTGTCATCAATGCTCTAGTCAGGTGGTTCCCAAAGTGTGGGCTTCTTCCTGTTGGGCCACAAAAGTACTGGAGGGGGACCACAGTGATAAGAGAAATTCAGTGTGAATTTACTCACAAGTATGCATAATTACATATTTATATAAATGTGTTTATTTATATAAAAAGTGAATTTAAAATGGTAATAAGAGGTGGTTAAGTTGTGTTATTACTCCTTACTTTGACCTAAATTTACTGCTCTTGTATTGAAGTTTGTGTCCCAGTGGCAGGTGGGTTGTATATTGGGATTAGTTCTTTACATATGACTGGGTAGCATCAGCAATTTATAGCCAAAAGCCTGTGCTGTTTGTGTTTTTGTTTATCAAATTTTCAAGGAAATACATCACTTTCACTTTTATTTTGATAAGAGTGAAGACAGACTTCTAGCTAGGAAAATGTCACAGACTGGCAGTATCTGACACCGGGTGGGAGGGGGGCCCTATGGGATTATCTGGTTTTTAAGTGGACCGCACCACTCTTGACTTTGGGAACCACTGCTCTAGTCCAATCATCTCTCTGCCCGCCTTCTTCAATCCAATCAGTCTCCACTCTTAATACTTTAAATCTCACTGCCATTCTCCCTTGCAGACTCATTCGTGCAAACCCGCCTCTTCCCCATCTCCACCTCACACAAGTCACTCAGTGGTCCATCCAAGCCTCCATGTTCATCTTCACCACCACCAGCATCTAGACCTCGGGCGGTCCTAATTCCGATCACCGCTGGGATTCCATTCAGCTTCAATGGGCCACCTAATCGCAAGATAGCTTAATTGAATTCTGTGAATCAATAAATTACGTTCAATTCCTCCTAATGATCTCTCGTTATTGAAATATATTTACAGTAGTGTAGTGAGGAGGAGAAGGCTGTTTTTAACAGGAAATGGGGAGTTTGACCTCCTTACCCTTGTAATTTCTGTCCATGGTCGCACTGACATGACCACGCAATTTCAGAAAGGAAGGCCAATCAAATTTCGGGGGGGGGGGGGGGGCAGTGCCACCCTAGGCCCCCCTTTAGCCCCGCTTCTGAGTACATAGCGCTGGCCACAACCGACTGATAGAAAATCTGTAACATTTTACTGAACACAACGAAGGATCTCTTTTCTTAGGAAATAAGAGTTTCTCATGTTTGGCCCAGATAGAGACTCTAAAGAGGTCAGTCATTACAGCGGCCCCCTCCCAGCAGTATCAAATCATCTGCTAAGAATCTTGGTATCATTTTTCACCAGCATTTGAATTTTGACTCTAGTTCACTTAGTGTAGCTAGTCTAGTCTTCTGACTGCTATTAAGTTCTACTGTAAGACCAAATACAGTATACGTGGTCATTAAACATTTAAAAAAACAGTGTAAACGAGTGCTTACTTTGCCCCCTTTAGGCAAAGTCTTTATCTAGTGCTTACCATTTTTTCCACATAGATTACTATATATTATTATTATTTACAGATTGGATCATTTACAGAGTAAGTTAAAGTTATAGTCAACTACGAGCAGAAAATATAAAAATTAAATTCCTTCTGGAATGTTTTGCACATATGTGCTGACAAATCCAATGCACTGACTGAGATGCAGCTTTGCATCATTTTATTTTGAATTTTTCATTACCTTTTAAAACATCACACATGTAGAAGAAGATAATTGGTGTAAATATCATTAATTTTATTCAAAACAGTCAAAACCATACCAACCTGAACTGACAGGCAGCAGGGCCCTGTGTAAGTATCATTTCTTATGGTACTACTTTGAATATTCCAGCTGTCATTATTACAAGTAGAGCACAGTGTAACAACTTCATAATTGAATTCCCAAGTGTCAGTTTCTTTTCAACAAGAAATGCTACCCTACTTTCAGTAGTTATTCTGGTGCTACTTAGTACCACAATGGGCACAACAGAGACTTAATTTATTTCCTTTGTCACCAGCACACTCTTGAATGGCAATTACTGTATCAGTTATTATGTCTTCTGTCAGTAGAAGAACAATGTTAAAAAATTTATTCAGTTGTTAAAAAAAAAGTCAGAGGTCAGACTCCAGCACAGAATGACACCCTGAAGCTGGAAGGAATTCAAGGACACTTGAATATTCAATGCAGAAAATAAGAGCAGTGACTGATTGGTAGCTGCCAGTGAACATCAGGAAGGTTAATGAGTGAAGGGAAAGATCGTGTGTATTATCACATAACTTCATCTCTTTTTTTCCTGATCAATGACTGAAACATATCTGTTCCAGCTGAAAGCTTAGCTGTAATCACAGTGATGTTCAACGTGAGCTCTTTAGATCACTGTTAGGTCACTGTCCTCCAATGCTTTACAAAACTTATTCAGTGCTTTAAAATATTTTTTAACTAAGTATTCCTCCTAAATGTTGTGTCCACAGTGCCTTTTTGATATCTTCAATCCTTTTTACTGGTGCAATCAAAGCACATAGTCAGTTTGGCAAAAACCTGGTGTGAGCTTTGATAGCCAGCTGCCCTAAATACACTCTGCTACCAGAGTATATTTAATGGTTGTTACAAATCACAGCCTGCCTCATTATGGAGTGCAGCTACTGGCTGAGAACCTTGCCAGGTGTGTTTTCTTTGGTGGCCCCCATGTTTCCATTCTGAAACACTTGGAGCTCCTGTATAAATAAGCCTCTATAAATAATTACTAGACTCCACTGACCACTGCTTGCATTCCTTATTAATCAGATATTCATCCCAACTCTAATTTATGTAAACTGTCATATGTGCCTTTCAATATAAATTTAAATATGTCCTGCAAATTTGCTAATTTTTAATGTTTATCCATGGCAAATAATTTGATTTCCAGTTAACTAAAATGCAAATGAGGAATCGGTTGAATGATATCCTGACTTGAGCAATATTTTGGCACTTTTTACACCCTGGTGGAAAATAAGTTCCAGGGTATGTCTGTCCCTTTGAGAGCAGCCTGTAGTGAAAAACAGACGGCACGAAGGAGACTGTCTCAGCCTTATGGCTTTCTGTGGCACATCATTAGTCTGCCTAATTAGATAATAATGACTCTGCTTTCCATTACAGGCTGGTGTAGTACACATGGCAGTCAGAGCCTTAGACCACCTTACCCATGCCAAGAAAAGTCAGTTCGGCTGACAAAGTAGTTCAGAGATCGCTTGCTCTCTCACATCGCTCTCCTTTTATGTCTTTGTGATTACTCACAAAACTAGTCTTTTTTGCATTCTCAGCTGCTGTCAGGGTCAAGCCGAAATGCTACTCAGACAGCAAAGGAGGCGCACAGCTCATTTGCTGCTGTTGCTTGTGTTGTACTATGCGGTGTGCATTCACAGCAAAATATGAGAAATGCCTTGCAAAATTTCCCAAATACTTCAAAACTTGCTCTTGAGCAAATTCTTTCATCTGAAATGACACGCACAGTATCAAGCACAGTCACGTCAAGATAAATGAAAAGGAAAGGGAGCAATGGTAAGCATCAAAAGAAACACAGTCAGATGTATTTACTGCAAACCTTTATTCTCTAGGGTTCTTCCAAGGTTTTGTGCTTTAATTTAAATGGACACATTTTCAACATTTTTTTGCAATAAGAATATCAGTCCACACAGATGATGAGTTCTACTGTGCAACCACTGAAAATGTGGCTAATTTTGGGGGGTTACTAAGCAGTATCCCTGGTTTCATCTCATTGTAAAGTGAGAGTGCACCCAGTGATAAGAATACACAGGAGCAGTTGGGGTGTTATTTATCAGAGCTTTTGAGATTAGAGTTTTAAAAGTTTTATCTTAGGCAAACAAATTCTGGGAGAATATGTCTTTTAGAATTATCATGAAGACACAGAAATGTAGGTGGTTGAACACAAAAACCCCAAATTGTTGTTTTCCATTAGGTTTCCAACAGCAGCATTCAATGCCTGGGTTACAGTCACATCCTCAGGAAAGTCAGGGGACGTCTAGTTCAAAGCTTCATGGGTGAAAATTAATAAACGAGTCTGACATTAATTGATTCACATTCCAGGTACAGATATTCAAATCCACTCACTGAGAGCTTTTTGTGAATAATAATTTTTTTAAAAAAGGATAAATGCAGATAAATTAAAGAAGAGAAAATGCTGATTTGTCATTAGCTGATGATTTATGGCATGCACGTTTCCTTTCTTAATCTCCATCCAAATTACTTGGATCAGTTATTCAGAAAAAAATCATGTTCCGTGCCTACAGATTCAGCATGTCATAGATACAAATGTGTTTATAGAGACTGTAGGTTCAGTGACCTAAATTCAACTTAAGCACAAAGCTGTTGCTGCTCTGATGCTTTGCTGAATCCTCTACACTGCTACAGTATTTGTAAAAACCTGAACAGGAGTTATATGTGAAAGATGGAAATTCAGATGCTCTGTACTTTCGATAATGGAAGTGAATTGGATTCTGAAAATATTAATAGTCTCGTCATGTCGTCTCTCCAATTCTGAACTCTTGTCTGCATATTAGTCTGACATGTTCTATAGTTACGGGTGAAAATACTGTGTAACAGATAAATTATATATTTTCTTGCAGTAACTTCAGAAGACTACAGTTACTGTATGAATATGCAAGCAGAGCCGAGGTTTCTTTTCATCCAGATGAAACAAGTAGACAATCCATTCTGCAAGCGTCACACTCAAACCCAACTCATAGTCATGATGATAGCAAGGTATACATACACTCAGATTATAGGAGGATCAAAGCAGTTTGAATATAACAAATGCTGATCAAATACTGACAGCCTGGAATGGAAAGACAGCTCACATGTCAACCAGATAAGAGCTTTCATGTAATCGCAATGAAGCTTTAAGATGGATTGATGCTCGGAGCCCTTGGCTCCTGGTATTTATGTGGATGTACACTGGCACATCAACCCAGCTAACCTTTGTTACAGACCAAGTAAAGTCCAACACTGTTTCCAGTAACAGCAGTCGCTCCCAGGAAGACAACGTGGACCACCATAATGCAAAAACATGTCCAGAATAGCCACTGATTCTGCACTCAAACTCCTCAGATCACCATGTGATCGAAAAGGAGACCTCCTCCGAACAGGATCAAGCACAGGCAAAGGCACTGCTACTGTAACTGACCCAGGAACAGGAGAGACAGTGGCCAGAGCACTGAGCAGCTGGACCTCAACAACAAAAGCAAGCAATGAGGAAGGGGAGCTGGGCAGCTAAAAAAAAAAAAAAAAACACAACTTCAGCAGGAGCCATTCTTTCTTTTGAAGGGCTGAGAAAGACATGGCTCCTTTCCAGCGAAGAAAGTGCTTCTAGTCTGTGCCCAATCAAATCAGTATCCATATCAGCATTGCACAGTGACTTTTACAGAAAAGATATGATGAGCACCCCCACTCACTCTGGTATGTTTTAATTGCTGACTTTTTAAATTTCACTGGGCAAGCACTGCTTGACTTGATTGTCCTGATATTGTAGTGACATGATTTAAAGTTTGGTTTAAAAGACAGATACAGTCATAAACACTGGTGACTTACAGGAGTAACAGGTGAACTTTAACCCTCCTCAAATGTTTTTGAATCTGCCTGCTCACTTTGGTTATGATTACTTTACTGGACTGATCACTGATCAGATCCTTTTGACCTCAAGTAAAGTCTTCCTTTTTGAGCTTTCACATTGTCTCACATTGAAATCCTTTGGTTTTTTTGAATATCAGTCATCACAATTTGTGTAATTCAGGTGGACAAACAAGCAGAGCATGAAACTTAAGGACAACAAAAAACCGATCAAAAGAAACAATAAATAAAAAGCATTAAAAAAATGGGGAACAAACCTGAGCTTAGCTCACCGAACCGTGCTTTATAGTAGTGGCCTCTGAGTAGCCGGCATACACTGACAGTCAACAAGGAGAAGGGCATGACTACTAATATACAGACAGCTAAATGAGTAACTGAAGACAGGTGAAACGAATGTAATGTGAAGTAATGAATCACAAAGGGTAACATGGGGTGATGGAAAAATGAGCAATCAAGCCAACTTTAATCATTTTGTATTTATTTAATCTTATTATTTATGATATTGTTGTCAAGACACTTTTAAAAAAACTCCCATGCCAGAATTCAGATGAAGCTCTCCTTCTGCCTGTTAAAACTGTAGTTGTGTTTCACTCTGTGGATTTCTGGTAGGATGTAACTCAAGTTCTGTACACAGTGCAGCTGCTTTTGGCTAGTCGCCCTACTAATAAATGACACATGATCACACAGAAATTACATGCTACAATGTCATGATCATTGCCGAGAAGCTCAAATGAGTTTTCCAGCATGCCCGTATCAATGAAATCATCGTGCTGAAAAAATGAAGTCAGCATACTGCTGCTCTGGATGTAATGACTGTGTGCATTCCACATCAATCACTACTGTAAATATTCATTAACAAGATGTAATTACCATTTCAAAGCCAGTGATAATGGCCACAACAATGTGGGGGCAAGAGAGGCCTTTAGTCTAAATCAAAACAATTTAAAAACTTGATTTCCTGAAATGACTGCCAATTCGGCTGATGAAATGAACGTTCGGCTTCAGTTAGCCTGGGAGTGTAAAAAATGACACTTGTCCATTTAGAGGAAACACAAAAAAAAAAAATCTGCACTGCAAATGTAACTTTGCCTACCTGGCAAACAGGAGCTCCTCATGCAATCAAATAATCAATCATAACAAGACACAAGAGGGGCAGTGATCATTACACACACATTTCAAACAGCTCAAAAGCAGCAAATCATGGCAAATCACCCCAACTGAAAGAAAGTCATCGCATCCACAGGCAAAATATTTTGGTCAGTGTTTTTCTATTTAAATGCAAATTAGAAAGCAGGATCCTCGCAGGCAAAGAGGCTCTGGCCAAAGTAATTACTTTAATTAAATATTTCATATTTAAAAGCAGGAGAACTGTTTGTAGTCCTACATAGGTTGTTGGTCAGGGGAGGTAGCAACACATGCCCTAAAATATGGCAGGCACAGTGAATAGACATGACATGACCAGTCAGCCACAGCACTAAAAGCACTGAGCATCAATAAAATTGTTTTCTGGGAAAATTTGGGGTCCTGGCATTCATGTGGGTGTTACGCCCCTGCAGTTACAAAACGCTACACAAACTATTCAACTCAGAAATTGCAGAATTTAGAACACCAAAACAGATTTCAGGGATTTTTATCTACAAAGTTCAATGTGCAAAGATGCTTTTCAGAAGCCAGCGGATGAGGTGGTCTGTGGGACTGTGGGTGATGAGATGGAGGCCAGTGGAGAGTGAGCAGAAGAGTAAATTTCCTGAGGGACAAGGATCCATACTCGACAACTGGCTGGCACATGGGGAGCCGTCAGGTGATCCTAAACCAGCCTTTAGTTATGGTACTGGGAGACCTCCATGATGCACTAAGTACTTTGCTCCTAGTTCTCTCTTTTTTTTTTAAACTCTTCAGTACAGTGGCCCTGAGAGGTCAAACGTCCTGCAACTGAAGAAAACAACAGCAAATAGAAAAGTGCTGCAAAAGCACACAAAATGTCATGGAAGTTGAATAAAATACAACAGAAAGCAGAAAGGAAGTGCTTTTGGGGAGACATTAATGTGATGGAAACCAAACCGTGAAGGACTGACCTGAGATGTGGAGATTTCTTCAGTTTTGTGAGGGAGAGAAAGTGCAAGGTAATGCATGTTTTAATCACATGATTCATATAATACTGTAGATACATGTTTGCTATCAGCTGTTTGCTGTTAGCTTGTCATTTCCTGTTCTCTCAGGTTTGGTTTTGTTGTGAGCTTTTGCAGTGTTTTTCTTCCAACTTCTGTTTGTTTTTTTTGTTTGTTTTTTGTTTGTTTGTTTTGTTTTTTTGGGGGGGTGCATTTTTTTATTCGCTGGTATTTTCTTAAGTTGCAGTGCATTTCAGGGCCACTGTACTTCAGGCATTCGTACATTGTTGGTCACTATCACTAACTTGTTGCCTGAAACAGGAGTTCTTCCTTCCCCACTTTTGATCATTGGCTTCTGCTCTAACATTGCAGGGTCATAACCTCACAAGATAAAGTGCCTCGGGATGTTTGTTGTTGTGAACTGGAAATATATAACTTAAATTAAATTGAACCGGACTGAAATTGAATTGCTGCTGTTATGACTCCTGGACAGTGAAGCGGACAGTTTGTGGAAGAGCTGGTCTTAGGGATGACGACCAGGGGTGCCAGGAGTCCAGCTGTAAGTAGCTGCAACTCCTGAAGGACTTTAAAAACACAGAGCTGCACACAGACAGAGCAGGACAGAGAAGTGAAGAGCAGAGAGAGAAAAAGATAAAGTTGGAAGTCGCACTGCAGGAGCCATGAAGGGACTATGAGAATTTGACAAGCTTTTATCAAAGGCATTTATTGTGTTGCACTCTGTCATACAAACAAAAATCAGTATGACCTGTGTGAACAATGAAAAAAAAAAGGTAATTTTTTTTTCACCTTTCTTTCACCTGGCTGTACACTGCATAAAGTGGTGGTCCGTTCTGTATGCTTTTAAAATTTATGACCTTTCTGTTTAAATTATACAAATGCCTTTACAGTAACCCAAATAAGACAGCCACTGTTACTCTATATCACACCAGAGTCCAATGTGGAATGACCAAAAACACTTTACACAGACAAACACAGATTAACAAAAAGTAAAATCAAGGTGCTTTGAATTTCTCAATGATCACCATATCTGCATTTCCTCTTGTAATAATAAAGATCAGTAAAGCTTGCAAACTAAGTTTTCCTTTTAAAAAGAAGATGTTTATTTCATGAAGTCACTGAATGGATGTAAGAAACAGTCAAATACTTGCAATATCCCTGGATTATAAGAAATATCTGATGACAGATAAATCAGCGTATTTGTACGTGCAGAATGCAAGTGTAGCAATGGGTTTCCTCTAAAGATGGAGAAGAGCATACTGTGTAACTGCATAAATGAGAAGAGTTAGGGAAGTGATAAATCCTTGATAAGGTCAGCTGTAGTAGATTACATCGCTGTGACCAAGAGAGCTAAAACTGTTAATCACGTTAATGTTGTCACACTTTTTATTTACCAGCATCATTTCAGTCTTTAAATAAGAATTTCCATTCACACTTACATGTTTTTCCATGAGCTCCAGTAACAAAACACGGGTCCACTGTGTTAAATAAGCAATAAGGAATTGTAAATGTAAATCACAACTTCTTGCAGGCCGAAGTAGCTTATAAAAAAATTATTTTAGTGTCCTGTTTTTGTGTGTCTAGCATGAAGCATGGATTCCTCTGTCTTCAAAACAACGCTGGATGCATTCTGTGCCAAATAAACAAAACATTTCATTTTATAGGTAGAAAGGAAGAACAAAAGGAACATAAGTAAGAAGGGATGACTGATCGAACACAAACTGACTAGCACTCCTCACCTGTTTGCTGATGAGACATTAGCATTCCTATTTTGTTTCAAGAGGGAGGAGAGTATGGTGACGCCTGCAGAGCATGAAGTTCTTCTTCCTCGCCAGCTCCCCCACATTTTTGAAAACTTTCCTCCCCTGGATCCTCCGGAGATGTAATTACTGTGCAGTCAACTTGTAAGACCCATAGTCCCGGGAAATGTATCTCCCTTATCGACTATTCTTGGTTGTTATTTTTAACAGCTCACATCAAAAATTCACAGTTTTGCAGGTTTCCTTTGCTAAAGTGTATCATGTGCTCTCACAAACAAGAGAAAAAGACAATGAAAGGTTTTGGGGACATCGGGTGATTTTCTCTGAGTCAGGCCTGAGCTGTGACACCCAAAAGGGTCATATTATGCCTGAGAATATAATGTGCATTGTTGCACAGGAGCGGAGGTATTGACCAGTAAGCAATCAAATGCCATGCACAAGATTTCAGCTTTCATTATTCAGACAATGAGTGTGGAGTTGACACGGTCTCTTTAATGGTGCTGCAGTCAATCCAGGATTGACTTCCCAAATAATTTGTGCCTTTGCATGGCTCATTGATTTTGTATTGACTTTTATAATTCTGTAAGCTACATGGCAGTGGAAACTATTTTGAAGGGAAACCATGGCCTGGTCTCACTGCTGCTATTCCTTAAAAATATGTTTCATTCTGAAAGAAGAACTGAAAAACTAATACTAAAAATCAACTAATGCTAAGAGTGCAATATTGTACTCATGCAGATTGTGTCGATTTTGGTATGTATGAGTTTGATATGCTTTGAAAGAGAGACTATTCAAGGCAAAACATTATTTCCTTTTTATAAATGAAAGAAACACTCCTTATGCATATTAAAAGCTCATATATTTATGGGAAATTTGCAAGAGACATGGCAAACCTTCAAAATTTCCATCACTGAGGCCTTACCTCAGTCATGCAAATAAACATCTATAATATCAAATGTTTTCTCTCCCTATGGAGGCTACAGAATACTTGAGAAATTCAGGTTGTTGCATTATGCTGATAAGAATGTGAGCTGTGCCACCTAAAAGCTCCAGCACATGTTTTATTAATAAAGTATGCAAAGTGGAATCATCCAAAACTGCAAAAACGATGCCGTGCAAAAGCAGGCACTCATTTAGCGTCACTTTATGTGACAAGGATATAAGGGGCACTCTGTTTTTTGCAGGGTTCAATTGAAATCGAGCGCTCAGAAATGCAGAATTCAGACAAAAGACACTCTTTTAATCCTGGACGTCATCAGAATGTATCGAGGTTGATTTCATTTTGGAATATGAATGTAGAAGGGAGGATTTTTGAAGATGTGGGCCAGAGACAAGTACACATACACACCCATGCACACACACACACACACACAGATACACACATTGCATTGCATTTGGAAGGCTTTCTGTATGTTCCTTGATCTTGCAGCTTACATAATATAATTAAGCACTTTAAGCTGGCTTTATTGACGCAAGCACCGAACGCAGCAGTGTCATGGAGGGGAAAATCCCATCAGAGTCCCCCTCCTCCCCAGCCCCTTACCCAACACACTCCCCCGTTTCTTTCCTCAGCATATGTGGATTGATAAGAGACAAAAAAAAAAAAAAAAAAAAAAGAACTATTTCTTGCATCGCTGTGCCAGGGACTGCCAGGAGCAATTGGTTTGTTCCACAGCTCTCCACTCTTGTTGGCCTGCCAGCCTCGCATCCTACCAGCTGCTACAAAAAGAGAAGAAAAACTCCAAGAAGGTTGCCTCTCAGATATCGTTCACAGGCAAAGCGGGACAGCAGTTAAAGTGAAGTGAATACACAGACTGTGGGATCCATTCCATTTGATTATCGTGCCATTTAAATTATTTAACACAAATGTAGAATTACTGGTGTTTATGGGTGGAGGCGGACTATCAGGAATAAATGAAGGGAGATGAGGAAAAAATATAACTGTGCAAATCAAACCCTGAGTGTTGAATTTTAAAAATGAAATGCATTATTCATGACTAATCACTTCTGGCAGTGATTGCATGAACACAAATTGCAAGTGTGAGGAACTGACAAACTCACAACAAACACAACCCAGATGAGATGTAAATACATCTATTAAGCCACCAACATACATGAGGTGAAGCGGAAATAATCAGAGGTAGTGGCTTGACTTTTGCTTCACACTCAGAAGTGGGCTGTCAATGATACAGGCTCCTCGTCTCTGCAGTAATGAATAAAGACTTCGCATATACATTAAAATGTCCAGTACTTTGCTAGAAGACAGGAAATTGTTATCCAAGGATGCTTTCATAACCTTGTCACCAAAAAATGTTTTTAAAATACTGTTTGGTTATTTTTACTGAAGGAAACATGATGAAAGGTTTGTGTTCACATGAGCAAAAAACATGGCTTAAATACTGGAATTTCACATCCTGAGCTACCCGATGCTACATGAAGACTATAAACCAAAATTCAAGTTAAGAAATTGCCAATTAAATGACTTAGACTTCGCTGTTAAACTGACATTTGTAGATAAGCACCTTTTTGTCTAAGTCAAAGTCACACAAATCGGATTTTTGCTCTAGTCGGATGGCTTCTGTAGGTCCCGATTGTTCCTAATTTTAATTCCAGTAAAAAATCATCTCCTAAGTCGGATCATACACGTTGGATTTTCACCTACCTCAAATGAAAAAGCTTATCCCATTGTAATGCGTTTCCAATTAAATGTGATCGCATAAGTCGGATGAGTTTAGCGCTAAAGCCCTCCTCAGTTCCCATCACACCCAATTACTTACTTACTTACTTACGTTACTTTATTGATCCCACAATGGGGAAATTATAGTTAACAGAACAACCATCCAAGAAAAGACAAATAAACCAGACAAACATAAGGAGATAAGTGTTTGTGGCCTTGCTGCCATCACCGAGAGGCGCTGCTGTTACAAAAGATGAAACAATAGCGAATGCACAAAGGGGCAGAGTCAACTCGTACTATGCCCCAAACGGGCCCCACAGAGCCCCACAGGGCACAACACGAGGTTGCAAAAAACCCCCTCTGCGTAGCATAGCATAGTAAGTGCACATTCAAGGCAGGGAAAAGCAGTAGGAAGGGTAGGAGGTTGTGGAAGGCTAGGGGTAGGTTGGGTAGGTACATGGGCAGGGAGGGGGAGGGAAGAAAAGGCAAGGGAAGGGAGCCAGCTGAGGCGACTGAATTTAGGATACTGTGGGGCTTTCCCAGCTGGCCTCAACGAAAAAGTCCTCCCAATATCTACGATCAACGCAAACTCCATGCATCAACTCGTTTACGCCCAGCTACACACACTAACAACGCCTGGAGATCACTTGAGTGTCTAGACAGTCATGTGACGTCCGGATTGGCTACACTGGGTGAATCAGTTCATTTCACCGGAGACAATCATGGCAAGCGCAGGAGGCAAGCGTAAGCTAAAAACTTGCACTTACGAGCAAAAATATGAGATTATAAAATTTGCAGAAGCAAATCCAGGAATGGAGCAGAAAGCCATTGCTGCGAAATTTGATATTAGACCCCAAACTGTCTGATATTTTAAAGAATTTTGAAGAATCGGATTTTATCCGACTTACACATAAGAGATTTTACAAGTCAGATGAAATTCCATGGGCCATTTGAATCCGGCTTAGGCGATGTTTACTGTAGTTTGAAAGAGCTATTTGTGATCTGTAAATGAAAAGTAACTTGTATGTAGCCATCTCTAGGCACATACATAAAACATGATGAGTTTGAACGGCCATGTCTATCTGTATTCAAGATGGCAGGGCAACATGGCGGTTTTCCCACGTCCGCTCTTATGTATTTTTAATGGATTCGTTCTAAGTTAATGACAATGCATCAGTTTGTTTGTAATTACACACTAATAAATGTACATTTATGAATGTAACACTTTTTTCTGTTAAATAAGCTTAGAAAATTACTTTAAAAAATTCTACCCTGTATTCTGTCATTCTTTGAACACACCACTTCTACATGTGGCTGTGGTGCACCAGAAACAAGCATTTTCATAAGGATGCTAAATTGCATTAATCATTCAGGAAGCAGAAATGTTTGCTTTGATTTATGACGAGTGGCTTTTAAGTTAAAGATGGCGGGGATTGTTCCATCAGCAAACAATTCAATCACTCAATGGCACTTTCTTGTAGAGGGCACAGCGGATAAGGAGCAAAGATGAGGGGGTGCATGGAGTAGTGGGGGGTTGAATAATTAACAAAGCTTTAGGCGAGGGATTTGCATACTCATACAGTGGAGGCTGTCCGTGCGAGAGAAACGACCAACTCATTCCTCATTCATGGAAATGGTCTGCTTCCTCCCCAGTCATATGGCTCCAGTCTAAAAATACTTCAGAGGTCATTTACCAGGCTTATTACAATCAATATTTCTTCCATGCCTCGCCCTTACACAGCTGCTCCCAGGTAGGATGCTGCTGTGTTCAGAAAACCTATGCAGCACTGAGGGGGTCCGTTTGCTGTGTAAGTGTAGTGCATGAGGGTCAAATCTAAATTTCACGGAAACAAGCTACTGATGTGACGTAAAAGAGGTTCAGTTTCCCATGTTGCAAACATATATCACATTGCTAAGAAATGACATGCTAGTGATTAGCCAGTCAATGCTGTTGGCAATGATAAACTGCTCAAAAAAATGGAACACTTTAAAAACGTTAGATCTCAATGGCAAAAAAAAAGAAAAAGAAAATCAAGCTGTATATCTATATTGATATGGACTGGGTAATGTGTTAGGAATGAAAGGATTCCACATCGCTTGATGGAAATGAAAATTATCAACCTACAGAGGGCTGAATTCAAAGACACTCTGAAAATCAAAGTGAAAAAATGATGCATCAGCCTAGTCCATTTTGCCAAAATCTAACAGCAGCAACTCAAAATGGTACTCGATAGTTTGAATGACCCCCATGTGCTTGTATGCATGCCTCATAAAGTCAGGGCATGCATACGGGTAAAGAGATGATGGATGGTGCCCTGGGGGATCTCCTCCCAGATCTCTACCAGGGCATCACTGAGCTCCTGGACAGTCTGAGGTGCAACCTGATGGTGTTGGATGGACCGAAACATAATGTCCCAGAGGGGTTCTATTGAATTTAGTTCAGGCAAGCGTGGGGGTCAGTCAATGGTGTTAATTCCTTCATCCTCTAGGAACTGCCTGCATACTCTCACCACATGAGGCCGGCATTACTGTGCACCAGGAGGGACCCAGGACCCACTGCACCAGTGCAGTGTCTGATAATGGGTCCAGTCAGAAAGGATAAGGAAGAAAAAAATGTCAGTGGCCTCCACCTGTAAAAACCATTACTGTTTTGGGGGTTGTCTCATTGTTGCCCCTCTAGTGCACCTGTTGTTAATTTAAGTAACACCAAAGCAGCTGAAACTGATTAACAACCCTCTCTGCTACTTAACAGACCAGATCAATATCACAGAGGTTTAACTGTCTTGATGCTATAAAAGTGGTCCTTTAATTTTTTTGAGCAGTGTACAGCAAAGGTGAGAATTTGGTTTTAGTCACAGTGACAGTTTCTAAACTACCTACAGTATTAATTTTATCAGAAAATGTCTGTTTCATATGATGGTCTTCATATTGTTGCAGAAATCTAGCAAAAAAAAAAAAAGTTCATTAATGAAAAACAGTAGCAGATGTTTTATTGTAAAATTAAACCTAAATCCACAGGCAGTTTTCTATATGAGATGTGTAGGAGTGCTCCAGTCCTGCAGGAATTCATTTGTGTGCAGGTGGTTGTTCTGGTAATTGGCATGTTTGCAATGGAAACCACAGAGATAATTATCCTAGCTTATGTTTCTCAACATGATGCTGCACATTGTGTTCCACTCAGTGCTTGTATGCATTTGCGATGCACTAAGCGTCAGAAGAGAATAATTGTCGGAGATCAGGGTCACTCAGGAAACAGTGGGGAGGCCGGTGTGGCTAGTACGAAGTCTAATGTATTCTGTTTGCACATATTGCCCAGAAAGCTCTGCTGAAAAATTCAGCTGATTACACTATTATAATGAGTAAAAATGTTATGGATGTGGTGTTGACACAACATCTTACCTGGTTTATTTACAAGGTCTATCAAAGGAAGAATATTTCATGGTGAATTAATGTTTTGTCAACAACTCCAAGAGTGGTGCAAAGGTTAGCTCTATTGACTCACAATGAAGTACAGAAATATTTTTTTTTTATGCATTTTGTATTTTCATGTCCACTCCTGGCTTTCTACATGGTCAGCTGTGGTCAGTGGTTTACAGCCACTCATCATGGGCATGGATATCATGGTAATTTGGGGCTTGTAATGGTTTCTTTGAGCTGTTGTTTTTTCCAAGGTGTTATGATAGTACGGCATCTTTAATTACTTCAAAGCACAAGAACTGGGTCCACAAGTTTTAAACAATTTTGGATTTTCTCTAATCTACGCAGGGTCAAACTTATGCATATAAGCTCAAATATACACCCCCACAAATATTTGGTTAAATGTCCCTTAGCAACTTGAGCCTTGACCAGATGCTTGTGGTAACCATTAGCAAGCTTCTGGCTGGATAGTTAACCAGTGGATCCCACATTTAAACACAGTCCACACATTTTCAAAACAGTTGAGGTCAGGGCTATGGGAAGGCCATTCCAGCAGCTAAATGTTACCCTGTGTCCAAGTTTCAACCTTCTAGCTGTTGATTTAATGTGAAGTTGAAGAATTTGGAGGTAGTCCCAAGGAAACTGATCAATTTAAATGAACTCTACCAATTCTGCCAAGACAAGTGGTCAAATATGCACCCAGAGTTATGCCAGAAGCTTGTTGATGGCCAAAAAAAGCCCCAAATTACCATGATATTCATGCCCATGATGAGTGGATGTAAACTTCTGATCACCACTGTAGATCATGTTTCTCACAGCATGCAGCCATTTAAATCAAAATTGATTTTCCTTCAATGCACCTCAAGAGGAAACTGATTGTTCTGTCATGTGTAACACAAATAATGACACCCAACAGACTCCACAATCAAGTGAGATCTACTGTATGACTTTCCAGAGTAACACAAGTTCTGTCATATTAATTTCAAAAAAGAAACTATCATTGTAAAAAAAAAAAAAAAAAAAAAAGATTCTGATATTCTCGTATGAAAGGGTTACTAATTCATTTAAAAACAGCAACAAAGGTAGAAATGCTGTATTGTGGGTGGAGATAGAGGGTTTTTATTCATCAGTTTTTCTGAAAGTGAAAAATGGAGTCTAGGGACCAGATACATAAATCTCTGTGTAGACTCACAAAGAAATGTGCATACACAATCTTTTGGGTGATTTTACAAGCAGTAGTTGTTTTTAGGAATCTAAACTACTGTAAAACTGCATGAATGTACATAAGCCAGCATTTCAACTCCCATCTTTAGGCATGAATGGAATAGGACACTCCCTTTGTTTCATTATTTGCATGTGTGGATGGTGTTTACATCACAAGTTATTGGTATTATTAGTTACTGGAATCTGACAGTGACTGACACAAACTGGAAATGTGGAGAAAAGGAAAATGTCTATTTGGTGATCACAGATCTAAAAAGACAAACAGATTAAAAATGACTTAAAACTAAAAGAAAGAAAGAGAGAGAACCTCATTTGTTCACACAGTGAAAGTAGATCATTTCTCGTAGTGCTGCAGTAACACCCACAATTATCAAATAACAACAGCAGGAGACTTGATCAGCTTTAGTACACACTAAATGTTTTGGAATGAAGTTTGAGTGATAAATGGTGCAAATTAATATAGATTACAGATGTTGGTAAATGGGGGGGAAAAAATCCATTGCCTATAAGAAGAAATTGTAAATATAAAATATATAAAAGTTTTGAAGTATGTATAAGGTGCACACATTCTTACCGTTCTTCCTTTTTAAATACTAGTTTACATGTGAGGAAAGATGTACACATGAATTTTTTTTTTTTTTTTGCAAACACCCCACTCACACATCTCGGCCATTTAACACTTGCGTGGATTTAGAGTAGTTTCAAAATGGCAAAAGAGTTTAATTTGAAGTAATTTCTAATTACAAAATAAACAAATATAAATTTAAAAATACTTGTCCCATGAAATCTGTCAATCGTTGTAAGCACAGGATACACAACTTGAAATACTTTTACCTCGTCTCTGATTCCCTCTCATACACTCTCAGCTGTCTGTTTTATTCTTCTTGCTCATTCTCATATCCATCTGTCAGTTTGGTGACATTTAACCTGTGACCTGCTACTTGTGGGAAATGGTGTTTGCTGGGCTTCTGAAAACTATAAATAATGTATAAACAACAATATTGTTTTTTTCTGTCTAGCCAAGCTTATGTTGAGAGCTGATTTTTTTTATTTTATTTTTTTAAATAACTTCTCTTATTACAAATGCCGATGTGAATCTTAAGGACATATTGTTACTTCTGAAACAGAACCAATGCATTTATTTACATTAATGCTCTCCAAGATGCTTCACTAACATGTATGATCTAAAGGAAAGCAGATCAGTGTGGCTCATGTGGATTACATTTCATCTAAGTACTGTGTGGAGGTCAATTTTTATTAAGTTACTGTCTCTGCACATTGCTGTTTATCATCTAATATTGCATTTATTTATTTATTTTTACTATGATTAAAAAGCATGCAATTCACTGCAAAAATACTTTCATTTGTACATACAGGCATTCGTGTTCACCAGAGCAGTTACCTTAATCTCAGATTTCTTTTAAGAGCCAACAAAGTGGCCCACTGGGTCCCTCCTCTACACCATGTGAGTACAAGTGATCTCATTTAGGCCATTTCCCTAGAGAGGCCACACAAACTCTAATGGTCGACTTAGCATTAATGGTAAGTGAAATGTCTGCCGTTGTGACAGACAATCCTCTGCAGAGCCTCAAATCCACAGCAGCACCTTATGTTGTTTGTTTTGCTGCATTCACACCTCTAAAGCCCACTGTTCTTACTGATTTATTCTGGAAATATTTTTACAAGTCAAATGACTCTTTTCATTATTGTTCCTAATTTAATTTCTTATACTTGTGTATAATTTAAATGATTTCTGGAGGACAGTATTATTATTCCCTCCTCAAAGTACCTATGGTTTATCTGGTATATAGACATATCTCGTATAGGACGTCATTCTTACTTGGTGTTAAGTGCAAATAGCTGACATGATCGGCTCGCTAACACCTGATTATCCATTGGGATAATAGTTGTCAGTGAGCATACCTGCCCATAGCGGTGAACATAAAAGGACGAAGTTTGCAATAGGTTCCAGCAAAAGATAAATATTTGATGGAGATTTTAATAAAAGGCTTAACAAGCTGAATAATTTAGGAGACAAGTCTCAAGTGAACTGCACCCAGAGCTAAACGGGCATATGGTTAATTATTTAGCCACCCGCATTTAGCCCCTCAAAAAAAAAAAAAAAAACTCACAAGGCTAACAAGTTGGACAACTTCCGTACTCAGATATTGATTTTTTTTTTTTTTTTTTTTTTTAAAGAAAGTGACAGATTGATCTACGAGCATTTGCTATTTTTATTTTTTTTTTTTTTTTTTCGATTTTTTTTCTGAAACTGGAAGTTCTCACAAGAACACAATATCAAAAGGTTAAATCACAGTGGGGCATTGCAGTTAAGTTTATTTGACACTTGGCTTTAAAGACACATTGATCCTCGGCATTTGATATACGATCACCTTTTCTGACTCCTGTCAGTTGCCCGTTTGGATTGCAACAACAGGCAAAACCGTACTATGGCTCAAGTGTCTTTAGAAGTCAATAGAAGGGGTACACTTATATTAACACTTCTGTGTCAGACCAGTTATTTGGCACATTATTTTTTTTTTTTTTCTCACCACCAGGGTGACTGTTCCCCAGGCACTGGTGACAGCACCACCACTTTTCCTAAACAACTGCCGGCTAACTGCACCTAGGCTAGGTCAGGCCAGAGAGGCTCTTACAAATGAAGTTGACATAAGAACACATAAGAAGTCTAAGCCCTCATGAATAGCAGTCTACAATGTGATAGTGGATAATCTAGTTTTAACTGTAGAGGTGGTTTTCCTTCATTCAGAAAAATGTATGACAAATATGTGTGTCTATATCAAATTATATTAAGTTATTAAGTAAAAAGAATCCTATACTCACCAGTGGTGTAGTCTACATGTATGTGATACACAGATATATGCTGAATACTTAGTAAGAAAGCACCAGGATTTCTGCATACCCAGTACCCATCGAGCACGTTCACCTTCACGTCATTCTAGCAGCAAATGTTTTTCACTATACTTGGTGCACAGACATTTTATGTGACAATGCCACAAGAAGAGAAAAAGAGAAAGCAGATAGAGAGTGTGGTTTCTTGATATTGATGCCATGATGTTGTGCTTGAAGGAATGCTTGGTCAGCACAGTCTTTATAAAATAACATAAGGCTTATTACAAAAAGACAATGTCAAAATACAGACGCTCGAGACATCTGGGTGAGAAAGAAGGCCAATGATGTTATGCACCCCGAACAAAGAAAACTACAGCCTTATATATGCTTTAACATCTGGTATACACGTTGTCACACATAGACTGGTTTCTCCAAACTAAGAAGGCCCCTGAGATGGAGTTTTCCTACACCTTTAGTAGACAACAAATATGCAGTTTCACATATGCGTTTCAGACACTACAAGAGTTAGTAGGTGTTTTAACACTCCAGCAGCTTTTAAATGCCGGAGTGGGGTTTTTTTTCTACACAGGACTTACTGGACTTTTTACATACTTGGGTACATTCTACTGATGAGACCTGGCTGTCCAACTCTGTCGGATAAGGATATTAGTAGTAATGGTTATAGAGTCTATAGGGCTGACCACACCAGTATTGGAGGGGGTGTAGCTGTTTATATTAAAAACAGGTTTCAGGCAAATAAATTGCGTATCGGCAATCAAGCAATTTGACTTTTCGGCTCTGGATCGTTTGATTAGAAATGCACTCAAATTAACTTAATCTGTTGTTGTAGGGCACCATCTGCTGATCACAGTTCCCTCTCCTCTTTAATGGAGCAGTTAGCTGACTCCTGCTCTAATTAAATAATTTTAGGTGACCTTAATTTGAATTGGTTACAAGCAGTGTTGGAGGATTTCAGAGTATGTTGTAATTCTTTGAATCTTTCTCAGATTGCTGATATTCCAACTTGCCCAAATATTAAAAATCCTTCAAATTCATTGCTAGTTGATCTTATTCTTACTAATGTTCCACATAAATACTCAAGTGCCTCTGTGTTTGCCGTTGACGTCAGTGAACACTGTGCTATTGGCACTGTTAGAAATATCAAGTTGCCAAAGAATAAGCCATGCGTAATAAGGAAGCGTGATATGAAACGGTTTTTGGAACAAGCCTTTCGACTCGATTTACCTCGCTGTGATTGGGGCAGAATTAATCTAATAGAAGATGTTGAAGCTGCTTGGAATTTATTTTATCAGGATTATATGAGTATTGTTAATAAGTATGCCCCTATAAGAAAATGTGGAAATGTCAGAATAACCCATGGTTTATGTCTTACCTTTCAAATCTTCTTTATAATCCAAATCAGGCTTGGACAAAGGCTAGAGGAACTAAGGACAGTGCTGACTGGCTGGTGTTTCAGCGGCTTTGTAATAATTTTACAGCAAATTTAAGAAAAACTAAGGCAGAGTATTTTTTTAACTCAAATGACAAATAATCCTATTACATTTTGGAAATTACTTAAAAACTTGTCTAATCATAGAACATAGAACTTCCTTTATGTGTTTTTAAAGATTCTCAAAAAAAATAACTGATTGAATATTAGATTGAGCATTTTAGAGATTCAAGGACATTGTTCATCAAAGTCAGTTGAGCTCATCTATTGCTTCTACTGTGTGTTCTGCTCAAATGAATGATTTGGTTTTTTTTTTTGGTTTGTCCCATGTTTGCTCATCTAAGATATTTCAGGCCTTGCAGCTTTTGGATACCACGACCTCGGCTAAGATTCAGCCTTGTTTCTTAAAGTTAGCACAATATTTTATAGCAGCTCCTTTTACAGATACCTGAAAATTCTACTTAAGTACACTAACAGATTACACTACATTGCCAAATGTATTCACTCAACCATCCAAATCATTGAATTCAGGTGTTCCAATCACTTCCATGGACACAGGTGTATCAAACCGAGCACCTCGGCATGCAGACTGCTGCGACAAACATTTGTGAAAGAATGGGTCGCTCTCAGGAGCTCAATGAATTCCAGCATGGTACCATGATAGGATGCCACCTATGCAACAAGACCAGTCATGAAATTTAATCATTACTAAATATTCCAATTGAATTTTATTTATAGAGCACCAAATCACAACAAACAGTCGCCTCAAGGTGCTTTATATTGTGGGAAGGAAAAACTCCCTTTTCATATAAAGAAACCTCCAGCAGAACCAGGCTCAGGAAGGGGCAGCCATCTGCCGCGACCAGTTGGGGCTGAGGGGAGAGAGACAGAACAAAAGACATGCTGTGGAAGAGAGCCACAGATTAATAATAACTAATGATTAAATGCTGAGTGGGGTATAAACAGAGTAAAAAGAGGTGAATAAAAAGAAACAGTGCATCATGGGAACCCCCCAGCAGCCTAGGCCTATAGCAGCATAACTACGGGATAGTTCAGGGTCACCTGATCGGCCCTAACTATAAGCTTTATCATAAAGGAAAGTTTTAAGCCTCATCTTAAAAAGCATGAAAATTACACTGAAATATGTCGTTATCCAGATAAATCAAGTTACACAGATTATACAGCTAACAGACAACACAACACCACTGTGCTCTGGAACAGAAACAGGAAGTGATACAATACCACAGTGAGAGCCAACACTAAGTGACAGCGCCACCCCACAGTCAACTGTTAGTAGTATTATAACAGATTGGAAGCGACTGGGAATGACAGCAACTCAGCCCTGAAGTGGTAGGCCCTGTAAACTCACAGAGCAGGATCAGTGGATGCTGAGGTGCACATCAACTTTCTGCAGAGTCAATCGCTACAGACCTCCGCACTTCGTGTGGCCTTCAGATTAGCTCAAGAACATTGTGTAGAGAGCTTCATGGAATGGGTTTCCATGGCCAAACAGCTGCACCCAAGCCTTACATCACCAAGCACAATGTCAGATGCAGTGGTGTAAAGCACACCGCCACTGGACTCCAGAGCAGTGGAGACGTGTTCTCTGGAGTGACGAATCACATGCCTCCTTCTGGCAATCAGATGGACAAGTCTGGGTTTGGTGGTTGCCAGGAGAACAATACTTGTCTGAATGCATTGTGCCAAGTGTAAAGTTTGGTGCAGGGGGGATTAAGGTGTGGGTTTGTTTTTCAGGAGTTCGGATCAGCCCCTTAGTTTGGGGATGACCACTTCCTGTCACAACATGACTGCACACAGTGCACAAAGCAGGACCATAAAGACATGGATGAGCAAGTTTGTTGTGGAAGAACTTGACTGGCCTGCACAGAGTCCTGAACTCAACCCGACAGAACACCTTTGGGATGAATTAGAGTGGAGACTGTGAGCCAGGCCTTTTCATCCAACATCAGTGACTGACCTCACAAATGCATTTCTGGAAGAATGGTCAAAAATTCCCATAAACACTCCTAAACCTTCTGGAAAGCCTTCCCAGAAGAGCTGAAGCAGTTATAGCTGCAAACGGTGGGAGGACATCATATTAAACTCTATGGATTAATAATGGGGTGTCATTCAAGTTCAAGGCAGACGAGCGAATACTTTTGGCAATATAGTGTATTTGTACTTCATTACTTCCCACCTCTGGCAAAATCACAAAGGCAAGATTTAAGGGCTGTGCAGATATTTCTTCAAAAAGAAAAAAGAAAGATGAAGACAAGGAGGTGCAGGTGAGGCCAAAGGAGGTGGAGCAAGTGTTATCGCCTGTTACTGTTGAGTCACGTGAAAGTGCCACTGTCTCATTTACAAACTCAGGTTGGTGAAGAAGGTGGGTCTTTAGCTTGTTAGTCAACTTAGTAATTATTTTAATGCTCCTGTCAAACGGCACGCCATTTATGAAAACATTTTTGAAGGCACACATTTACATGTCATTATTGATGTGGAAATAATCATAAATAAGATTAATTCCAAGGTACACCTCAGCAATTCCCAATATGCATTTTAGCTCTTATGAAATGGCAATTAAGTTTTATGATTTTATGTTTGCTGTTATGTTCACATAATGGATAATGAATAAAAGAATAATTAACATGCTTGTAATTTAATCATCATATCTAAACGTGAAACATCTGGCTAGTTTTGGTTGGCATATGCTTATTCCAGCCCTGGTGTCATAAAGAACTGGATGGCAGCAAATTATCTATCTCTTAATACACAAAAAACTGAAGTTTTGATCTGTGCCCCTGACAACTTTGTTCCTACAGTAATCCAAAATCTTGGACCCCTTTCATCCTCTGTTTGCTCCACTGCGAGAAATCTGGGTGTTACTTTTGATCAGGCATTCACCTTGGAGAAGCATGTTAGTTGTCTTGTACAAACTTGTTTTTATCATCTGCACAGCATTGCTCGTCTTAAATATATTGTGTCTCAAAGTGAAATGGACATGGTTATACAGTGGGTACAGAATATACTTTGTGATATTTCAGTTTTTCTTTTTTAATAAATTTGCAAAAATTTCTACATTTCGGGGGGGGGGGGCTGTCAAGATGGGGTGCTGAGTGTACATTAATGAGAAATAAAATGAACAAAGAGTGAAACAAAGAGTGAAAAATTTAAAGGGGTCTGAATACTTTCAGTACCCACTGTAAATGCATTTATTTCATCTCGCCTTGACTATTGTAACTCATTATTCGTCTGCTTAAACAAATCATCTCAGGATCGCTTACAAATAGTCCAGAATGCTGCTGCGAGACTTCTCACCGAGGTTCCCTACAAGGTCCCATATGACACCAATTCTGGCTGCTTTACACTGGCTCCCCATAAAATTTAGGATTCATTTTAAAGTTCTGGCGATCACTTTCAGAGCCCTCCATGGTCAGATACCTCCATATATCAGTGAGCTACTACAACCTTAACCTTCTAGATCTCTGAGGTCTGCTGATCAGTTCTTGTTGGCTGTACCTAGATCCAGGTTAAAGACAAAAGGTAACTGTGCTTTTGAGGTTGTGGCCCCCAAATTGTGGAACTCACTTCCACTTGATTTAAGATCTGTGGCCTCTGTTGATACTTTTAAAAAAGAAACTGAAGACCCACATGTGCAGACTAGCTTTTATTTAATTTTAACTATTTATACCATTTTTAATGTTTCATTTTATTCTGTATTGTAAAGCACTTTGTGGACTTTGTTCTTGTAAAGCGTTATCTAAATAAAATTTACTTACTTACTTACTTACTCTTTACAACCAGGAAAGAGAAGAGAAGAGAGCAGAAAACAGAGGACATATAAGACACCAAACAAAGCTCCTGGAAGGGTGAAGAAACAGTACCAGAGTCAGATACAAAATATTATTAACACAGCCTGAGACAGAACACTGAATTTTTTAAAAGTAACAAAGCACTGGCAACACAACATAAAACAGCTTAATTAATGCCAATACGCCTGTGTTTAATAGGATTTTTATTATTTTACTGTGAATTTAAATCCACCAATGATTCAATACCTTTACAAGCGTGTACAGTATAATACGTGTTTCCGGTGGTCTCACTCAATCAGCAGTATCTTGGAGGCTGGGAAATAATTTCAGCACACACATTACAATGAAATAACTTAATCAGTGCTAATTACTAGATTTACTACTAGATACTTTCAGGACAGCACATCACAAGAACTTCTTCCTGCAGGTCAGCTGTTACATGCAGACCGGGGGTTTATAGGTTGGAACAGTTTGTAATAATGCAGACCTCCTCTGGATGAATCCTTAGCTGTCAGTTTTATCCAGTGAACAGCTGCCTCAACCTGCAAGATCCCACACAGTCCCTAGCAATTTTTAACACAAGAGTTCACCCTTACATCAGAAACATATTGATTCTGCTTCAGCTGCCCTGCATTGATCTGATCTGCCATGCTGTTTCCAGAGAGAAACACAAACGGAAAGTAAGCATTTACACTGCGCAACTCTTGGTAGATTACGTTGGTTAATACTGAAATTAAACTGAAGCATCTTTGTTTTCAAATACTTTTTTTTTTGGTTAAGTTGCTTAATGTAATTCACATTTTTTATTTCTGTGGATTAGGACACAGGGGGTAGGCTATGGGTGTTTCTGACTAAAATGTAAGAAATGCACTCTTATACCAGAGCTACAAGCTCCAATTCTGGTTATAGTCTACAAGACTTAGGAAAGGACTGCAGGTCATAGTGACAGCTTAAGACTTAGCACTGACATTATGGTGATAATGCTTTGTTCTACAAGGCATCAGTATCATAGGAGCTACTACCTGTTTTCATTGTGTGTACATGCTGGAACAGTATTTATCATGTAAAGACTCAGATATTTCTTTTTACAGCAAACCAAAGCAGACGTTAAAAACACATATTGTAATTAGACATATATTCATGAGGAAAATGTTGCACACTGAATGCTTAAAATAGACAACTGTACCAGAATCATGGGTCTTTGTAAACCTTGACTGTCTGGTTGTTAGTATTTCCACGCTTTCAGCAAGAGAATTCCAAATGACCGCATAATGACAAAGTAATCCAAAGCTATTAGAATTCAAAAACACCCTTTCCATTATACGGCCCTCCAGATTATGTCAATAAAATCAATAACGCCATTCCCCTTCAATTAGCTGCAATCATGCTGAGTTTATTAGATAAACACTGCAACAATATGCCTCCATAAAATTAAGTAATCTTTTCTAAAAAATCTGCCTTCTCCAATCTACATTTCAATTTGCAATTTTCCCACCCCTAATATGTTAAACAGCATCTCAGTGTATCTGCACTTGTGCTTTGTGATATCTTCTATCTTTGCATCTTCCCTCCTTGCTCGCTGTGAGTCCTTAATCTGTGTATCCTGGTCAAACATTTCATACCAAAGAAAGGCTGGTATCTGGAAATCATGACGATATTTCAGAGGAGCACTCACGGTAGCATTATATATCTTGTAAATGTGCCTATTTCATCTTTAAATTACATACTCAAACGAACATTTGCTCATTCTGTTTTGCTTTTTCTGCTTTTAATATACACCAGACCCTTCTCTATCATTGAAAAAAAACTTTTAAAAAGTTTTGAGAAGACTGTTTTTAAGGAATATACGTCAGAGGGAGAACACAATTCACTTTGATCATAACATCTGTGCTGTAGTACTTTTGTTCCTTGTTATGTCATGGGAACAGCCAGAATACTCTTACTGAGAGCTTCAAACCAGGGCAGGGTGTTCTCCTTGTTTATCCACCATGGTTTCCCGCTGGCGTGAAAGGGCTGTCAGTTAATTTTTAATTTCATCCTTTGAAACACATCAGTAAAGTGGGTTTCCTAATTAACCCCGTTGCCTATGCAGATTGAGGCAAGAGGCAGCCTGAAACAACACAAGCCTCTAAAGTGTTGTCTGTTTTACTAAGACTTAGTTCCATCACCTAAAGCCTTGCCATTGCAACTCACTGGCGGCAGCATAAACATCCTCCAGGATAAAAAAAAAAAAAAAATCAAATAAAGGATAAGTAAAACAAAAAACTCTGACATCCGTTTATTTCATTGGTCAAAAGAAGAAAAACATCCACAAGATGGTAAAGTTTACTTCGGTGAATGATTTCTTTCTTTCATCTATATTGGTAAGATTATTCCTTTTTTTCAGTCCCCCTGCTGTGTATCATCTCCCCCTCATCCTCACTCCCATCTGACAGCAAAAATAACAGGCCTGAATATGGCCGCATATCTGCTGTGCGCATGGAAAATAAAAGCAACATCAGCCCATAGACACTACACAGATGACACATCGATCCATTATCCTGTTATCTCCTGGTTGGGAATTGAAACGGGTGAGCACAGTTATACAGTAATCATGCTGCCAGGTTCTATTAATTTTGTGTTTCACCAAGTGTTCTGTAAAACATTCTTGTGTCCCTGCTGTCACAGCACTTAAACTCTGCCTAAAAACACAAAGACAATGTTTTAAAATCGGAAATTTCATCACCACATTTGGTGGTCCCTGAAAATAATAATAATAATATTTCATCAAAAGGATACTTTGAATCATAGTCTGCAGTCCTGGGCAGTAATGCTGAATAAAATACAGAGAACAATGGAGGTGAAAAATATTTGTCACCTTGTCATGGATATTTTTACAGACTACTTAGACAATAGTAGTAGACACTACATTACATGGGTAGGGTCATTACAAGGTTAATCAGCTATTCAGTCACATTTAGACATAACCGCAAGCAAAAGAAATTACTCAGTGATATTTGTTTAATGAAAAATGATGTTATTCTTTCTCTATTTCCTAAGATTCATATGATCTATCAGTGACCCCCTTTTTCTTATATCTCAAAGTTTTGCATGTCTCTAAAAACCTGTGCTATTCCACTGGGGGCAGCCAGTGTGTTAATCACACTGTTATTCTTTGTTATATTGACCCAATTAAAATCTCTTGCTTGTTCTCATTCATCTGCTGCAAATCTGTTGTAGCAAACTTTTTTGGACAGTGGCATTTCTTTCAAACAGAATACTGAAATTGCATCATGTGAACAATATGAAATAGCACCCATAAATCTTCAAAGAACCCTCAACATCCACTATGCTATTTCATGTTTAGTTATACCTTAAAAATAAGTGATTCAGCATGGTGTATTTTAAACTGACTCAACAGACCAGTCAATGAACAAAGCTGCATTATTTTTTTTTTATAGTTTCGAATTATAAATCTTGCATGAGAGTGCTGTCAAATAAACTTTTACAGCTATATAAATATGTTTGTTTTTCACCCAGTAACCCAGATTAATTGCATGTTAATTAGGTATTAAAATAAAATAAATACATAGTTTAAATAATTGCCTCAATGGTCAAAATATTTCAAAATTGTTTTTTTCCTTGATTTTTTTCCCCTCTTAATGAAGACAGGCTTATTCTTATAAGTTATCAAATTTAACACTGTTAATAGTCATGTTTTATATATCAAGACATTTCTGTGGCCAAAATAAATAATAAATAATAATAAATAATAAATTGGGGAAGAAAAAAAAAACTGCATTTGTTGGATGACAGAATTTGAGCGTAATGGCCCTCTATTGGGAAATGCCAGTATTTAGCTGTGATATGACAATTTCTTTATGAATAAAATGTAACAAAGTTCATGCTGTAATCAATGATGTGTGAAATCACATAACTGAAACAGGTGATTCTGTGTTATATGTGTCACTTCAGAAACATGTTGAAAGATATTAGCATTTTTATTTTTGTTTGTTTGTTTGAGTCTCACTGTTCGCAGTAACGCCGTTTTTCAGCCTTTCTACAAAGGGAAAAGCATCATGACTGTAATAACAAAAACAGGAATATAGAATATAAGCATTCAAAGCACTAAATCAATACACAGCTGTTTCCAGTAAATAGGAACATTATGAAATGGTAGAGAACCAGGTAAACGAGTGGCCAAATGAAGTGGAACATCTAGCATCTAAATGGACTGACATTTTTTTTGAAATGGACTGCTGGATGTGAAAACAGGTTGTTAGTCTTCACTATAAACCTATAAACCCGATTAAGCCAACAGAAAGTGTGAGCATGCTGTATCTCACCCTCTCAGCTAAAACAGGATACATGGTTGCAATCTGCTATTATTGAACAGGATGAAGAAAAATTTCAGTCGTGCTTTAATTTGTAATACTAAACAGGAAGAGGCCATTAATAAATACATTCTTTAAATTTGTGACGGTAAATGGCTCATTTAGGGATGCAGTTTGATAGTTAATAGGCCAAACAAACAGGCAATTAGCATATATCAAAAGGGGGAAAGAGTACAGCTCCTGCGGTTACAGCCACTAAAATTGATGCTGAAGTGGAATTTCAGCTCAGAAATGAGCGTTCTTACTGTATACCCGTGTATTATTACTGTAGGTCACATTCATCAGTACAGCCAGAGTAAATGTTTATGCATTTTCATTACTTCCCAACATGTTTGTCTAATTTTTTCACATTTTAAAGCATGCCGGGATGAAAAAGAATCCGCAGCTGTACACATAGTTGCCAATGTAACCTTGAGACAGAGGGCCGTGCATGTTTGAAAAGTCAAATTGTGTACATACTGAACCACTGAGAAACGCATGCTGATGACTCATAGCCTTTGAAGGTTACCTTTTCATTACAACACGGAAGAAGAGCCTTAAACAACTGGAAGGACAAACAGTTTGTATTTGTTTGGGCTTTTCAATTCTGGGAAGGTAAAGTAGCCCAGGTCCCTTTTTACTCAGTGCCGCAGAACGTGCTTCGATTGCTTTCATGCATAAAAAAAAAAAAAAAAAAAAAGTTTTGTTAGCTTCTAAGTTAAAAAGTAAAATAATGCAAACTTTACTTTGGGAAATGTAACCTAACAGACCAGATTTATCTTACCACTGGATGTGATCACATTTTACTGAGCTCTTTATTGAATACATGGAAAAAGGATTCAGTATTACTTTTCTTTTAAAGTTAAAATATGAATTGATTTTGATGGGCCAGTGCTGCTACTTAAACTGCTACTGGTAAAATCCTGATGTATAGGTTTTCCCCTGTGTACAGAGAAGGCCTGTTTAACTCATAACTCTTTATTTTATTCCAAAAAGGAAGAGCTTTGAGGCTTCCTCTTATTGCCCTGAGATTTGTTTACACATGCACTCATTCACAGATAATTGCAGCAAGCATAAACTCTACAGGAAGCATGAGAGCAGGCAGTTTTTAATCCCTCATAGTGTCAACTTGTGACTGACAGTTATGGGGCACAGTATTTTTATTATTGTAAAAAAAAAATGCAGAGAGGTTTTTTAGTCTTATTACTGTAACCATCAATTTTATATATATATAAAAAAAGGTTGGTGCTCCACTCGCATTTTTTTGCTAAAGGCAACTGCCTATGTCACCCATTTACTATGACATGGATTTGCAGATTAAATTTCTGTGGAAAGTATGTGGAATAATTTGAACCTAACTCAACATGCTAATCGTTTATCTAGACTGCAAGAAAATGAAATGTTTCTTGAAAATATGAGGGTACGGTACGTATGTTTTAAAAATGTTCTGACAGGCCTACTGCCTCCATTAATCTCAGCAAATCTCCTGTATTCTCAGCTATCATTAGTGGAGATGGGGAAACAGCCATGACAAAAATAAATAAATAAATAATGAGAAAAGAAAAATCGCAGGCAGTGCTGAGAAGTATTGAGCGACACCTGCTGCAGATATGGACCAAAAACTGAGGGGGGCGGTTCCAACTGAGTGACAAGTGCACACAAACTAGGCGCTCCAGGAAGATTGACACACCACACAAGGTGAGTTATATTCACTCAGCAGGTATTTGAGCTTTGTAGCTTCTTTCTTTCCGTGCAAATTCAACAGTATTCAAAATAACCCCGTGTTTATGTTTTCTATGTATGCTAAGAGGTTATTGATTTCATGTTGACTTTGCCAGTTCAGTCCATGTCTCCGGTCTTCAGTTCATCAGATTTTTATCTTTGTCATTCCAAACAAACAGAGTGGATGCAAAAAGTGATCACTGCTTTTAGCTTCACTTGACCACATAGTTTTGGTATGTCTAATATTTGAATTTCAGTCCCAAACAAATTGCAGGGGGTGTTTTTGTATTTGTATTTGTCCAAAATCATTTGTAGCAAACGACTCCCTCTGGGGACTCAATCAGTGTTTCCTTTCTGTGAAAAATGAGTCATGATTTACATCACAAAGTAAAGAACTGAATTTGATTGTGGCTGATTCCGCATGCCAAAGACACACTCGCCAGTCACTATATTAGGTACACCTTGCTAGTACTGGGTTGAACTCCCTTTTGCCTTGAGAACTTCTCTGTGGTGCAGAACAAGGTGCTGTTGACATGATAGCACCACGCAGTTGCTGCAGATCTCCCATCTGCACATCCATGATGTGAATCTCCCATTCCATCACATCCCAAACATGCTTTATTGGATTGAGATCTGGTGACTGTGGAGGCCATTTAAGTAGTGAACTCACTGTCATGTTCAAGAAACCAGTTTGAGATGATCTGAGCTTTGTGACGTGGCACATTATCTCACTGGAAGCAGCCATCAGAAGATGGGTACACTGTGATCATAAAGGCATGGACATAGCAACAATACTTAGGTAGGCTGCAGGGGCGGTTCTAGGGGCGGGGCCACAGGGGCACTGGCCCCATCTGAAATCTGATTGGCCCCCTGAAGTGCCCCTGTCCTGTCACTCATCTGTCCTTTGTCCAAGAGTGAGGATCAAATTATAGGTGGATGCAATTCCATGCCGAAACACCAGTAGCACTAATGAGCCAAATAGGAATGTCCAGCATGAATAAAGCTTACAGAAGAAAAAGAAGATCTTAACGATCTCGTGGAGAAAGTTTTTTAACCGACAACCAATGCCAGTGTATATTTTGAGGAATTTGTCGGTAATGATAAGTCATAAATTCCTTTTTACTCAGAGCTGTCACACAGCGTAAGTCTGACAAACATTAAATTAAGAAGCAAAGTTAGTTAAGAGTAATGTTAACTGAGGCCCTACTTGTGTTTGGACATGAATGTTAGCATTTCACTAATTCATGTAATACTAATTCATGTACTTCTTTGTAATTTGAATTTGTGTGTTAACATTAACTATAATGTCTGGCAGTGATAGAGAAGAATATGAAAAGAAAGGGTCAGGCTCAGGCGGGAATTCAGTAGTTTTTGAGCAAAAGAGTGAGTCTGCCAGCTGAAGATGAGCAGGATGAGAGGAGGGCGAGAGCAGCAGAACACAATAGACCAGAGGCTGGTCAGGAGCAGGGCACCTCCAGTCCCTTTTCATCAGGTCAGAAATCATTTAGGGAGAGCAACAACAGTTAATGCTGTAATGTATGAAATGTCTGATATTGTTATTTAGTGAAATGGCACATAAGTTCACTGAATTCTTACAACTCATGCTGATAAGATTTACCATAACTTTAATGTAATGGCTTTAGGGCTGCATAAAACGATTATTTTAGTAATCGAGTATTCTATCGATTATTCCAGCGATTAATCGAGTAATCGGATAAGAAATACTTTTTTTTATTAACAGTTTATCTGCATATTTTAACTTCCGTAATGCAGTTTCTCGCCATGTGAACAAACAGCGGTGAATGGAGCAGCTACAAAGTTCTCTTTTCTTCACCTTAACACTTGCTGATCAGGTGCTTGATGAAGGACCTCCAGCTGTTTCACAGATTTAATGGTGGTTACTAAAAGAAAAAGCTGCTGTTTTGGACGCTGGAAAAACGTTTCCTTTTTCACTACTTGAGCTCACCGTCACAGCTTCGCCTCTTTGCGCTTGCGCAGTTAAAACCACTGCCTGCTATGAGTGTTTTGAAAAACTAGTGGCTGCGGGAGCCATGGCGCATGTGTGAGTAATGGTGTAATGCTTTGTATTCACAAGCATTCTCGAAAATACGTTTCTACTGCAGGTCTATATTTAGTCACTAATAAGGGATTAAAGTATCAAAAATATTTTGAAGGAGCCCCTCGGTCCTGGGGGGCGGGCCTTCCGGTACCGAACCATCGCTAGTGCTAATGGCCTGCGCTCGCTAGCAAACCAGTTCTGGTAGCTACAGCTGAAGTAAAGACAAAAATAGCAGCTGAAATTGTCAGCGAGCACAACACACACAGACACACAGAGAGCAGTGGAGGCGTGGAAATGCATGTCAGCGACAGTTGCCACCCGTCCCGTAAAGTACGGAACACGGCATGTTACGGAGCCGTATTCCACGGAGTCCCGTAACATACGGGGTTCTGTATTTTACGAGACAGGTGGCAACTCTAGTGATGATCCACTCTGTGTTAAATGAAATCCATCGCAGCGACGGAGAGCTTTTTAGAATGTGTGCTTGTGTATACGTGAGTGATTCACACTCCAGTCCAGTAGGTGGCGGTAATGCAGTTCTATGTTGGTTTGCCAGCCCCCAATAAACCCACAAAAAACGTCAGCACTAATGCTGCTAATGCTAGTGAGGAGCGCCGCTTACACCGAGACAGCTGAGCGCTGCAGAGTTTAAACGAAGCATCGACACAGTAAATTTGTGTCGATAAATTTTTAGAATCGATTTAATCGAGTTAATCGATGAATCGTTGCAGCCCTAAATGGCTTTAATTTTTATTGGTCCATATATCACCACATTTACCACAAATACTTGGCCCATCTATGAATTCTGTGGCCCCTTGATGGCCCCTTATTCAGAAAAATCCTAGATCCGCCACTGGTAGGCTGAGGCATTGAAATGATGCTAAGTTGGCCCTAAGAGGCAGAAAGTATGCCAAGAAAATATATCCACACCATTACAGCACCGCCGCCAGCCTGAACTGGTGATGTAAGGTAGGATCAATCCATGCTTTCATGTTGTTTACACCAAATTCTGACCCTGCCACCCAAATGTCGCAGCAGAAATTGAGAGAAGCCCTTCTGCATATTCTGGTTGTAACAAGGGGTTATTATGAGTTACTGTTGCTTTCCTGTCACCTCAAAGCAGTCTCGCTATTTTTCTCACACCTCTGGCATCACTAAGGCATTTTCGACCAGAGAACTGCTGCTCGCTGGTTTGTTTTTTTTTTGGACCATTCTCTGTAAACCTTAGAGATGGTTATGTGCGAAAATCCCAGCAGATCAGCAGTTTCTGAAATACTCATATCAGTCTGTCTGGCACAGACCAACCACTTTCAAAGGCATTCAAATGACCTTTCTTCCCCATTCTGATGCTCAGTTTGAATTTCAGCAGGTGGTCTTGACCGTGTCTACATGCCTAAATGCATTAAGCTGTTTGATTGGCTGATTAAATATTTACACAAGCAGCTGAACAGGTGCACCTAACAAAGTGAATGTAAGAAAGAGTAAGTGGTTTGGCAAGACTGATACTGTTGTTTTCTTGCCAGGGCAGTCTTTTGTTCAGTGACCATGACTGATTCCCTAACCTTAAAAATAAACTCCCAGTATTTTAGACAGCAAAGACTTTGAGTTTCAGGGGGTGTGGAGTTAGAAAGAACTGACCTCTGCTGTCAGCTACTTATCACTGGTTGAAATAGAAACTCAAGGCTTTAATCTCAACTAGCTTACTAGAACTACCAGACTCCTGCCAAATGGCAGTTACACCTTTAAATCCCAAGGTGCTGCCCAATGGCAGCTGTGAATTGTGTCATGCAAATGAGGCCAGCCCAACTAGACACTAGACGACCCCCTTTCATTTGTAAATGCAGCCATTACCTGCCAGACCTGGAGGTTCAAGCACAGACCTTAGGGGGAGGGGTATGCTTGAGCAGAGCCTAGAAGTCTGAAATGTCTGAGACATCTCTCCTGAGTAGGGACTAGAAGGGGCTTTCAAAATGCACTGTATTGTTTCACTCTTCACATTTACTGTACCATATAAACTTTTGACCATTTCATACATTTTCACATGCCCTTTATTTAGCATCGGTCAACAAGACAAAGTAGGCTTCCTATTGCCATGTACTGTAAGGAAATTCTAACTGTAAATATCTGTAAAACTATTATAAATCATTTGTGTTCCGTAGTCCATACACAAATGCCCTTGTGTAAAGCTGCCATTAACTTTAGTGTAAGTTTTTATTTGATAGTGTTTTGGCTTATTTTCAAATATTATTTAATTTGATTCATTTTTTATTTTGAAGTGTTGAACTGCCATACTTAGAACTCCATATATGTATATATAAGTTCTGTGTGAATGTTGTTATGTTATGTTTTTTAGGAATACTTTATCTCAGTATTGATGGACAGTTGTATACGACTATAAAAGGACTGAAGACGACCAAAATATTTATCCAGCACATTTTTATTGGTATATTTGTTACAGAGTGTCTGAACACATCGGGCACTGCCACGACATCTCCATTCTGCATTTTCCACATGTGAACTTGTTGCAATAAACACAACGCTTAGTGGCATGGTTATTCTTGCAGCAACACTTCACCTGGCACAATGCCCTTTTCCCTGTGTCAGGTGAGAGTGGTTGCTGCTGAAGGTTTTCCTTATGTACCTCCTTGGCTGCCATATGAGACTGTGCAAGCTCTCTTGCAAGCTTCACCAAGAAGTCCGTCCGTCTCTCTTTGACCCCAGTGCATGCTTGGTAAAGCACATGTGCATTCAGTGCTGCAATGTCAATCAAGTTGTAAAACACAGCGACTGGCCAATGCTGTGTTCCTGAATACACAGTATACTTTCGCACCATCTGGTCCATGACATTCACACCACATTTCAGGCTGTTGTAGTCGGTGACTGTGTTTGTTTTTTTTTTCCGGGTATCCCCAGTCTCCACCACACTGTGCATGCTACTGAGGATGCAGACAGTCTTTCGCCGTTTGGGCGCGTAAAAGGTCAGTGTGGCACCAGAGGTTGAAAACACCTGTGTGCTGAATTCCTCACGGTCCAAAGTCTTTTTGGCGGAGTCTGGAAGCTCACGGCGAACCTTGTTTACTGTGCCAAGGAGTGTGGTCTTCCGGCTGAGCAGTCGTTGTGCTAGTAACAATGACGTAAAAAAATTGTCTGTGGTAACGGTTCTTCCTTTGTCCATAAATGGTTCCATAAGCTTCATCACCACATTTTCCGATAGTTTTCCCCCCGTGGGACGACTGGGGTCTTTGCCAAGATATGGGATGATGTTGCATACATACTTGGATTTCAGCTCACATGCCACCCAGAACTTTATGCCACACTTGTCAGGTTTTGTAGCACTGTACTGCAGGAAACAGCAACGAGTCTTAGTTGGAAAAAGTTGCTCATCTATGGTGATGTGCCTTCCTGGGTTGTAAGAGGTAATGCAGTTGGTAACAAAAGACCCCCAAATGTCAGAGACTGCAGCAAACCGATCATTTGCAACTCATTTGCGTGTGTCCTTGTCATCGAAGCGTCGGTGCCGCATGATGTCCTGGAAGCAGTTTCGAGCCATAATCTTGCTGATTGCGGGCACTCCCAGTGTTGCTGACCATACATCATGCACCACTGGAAGGCGGACAATCCCTCGCAGGATGAGGATTGCAATGAACGCCTTTAGTTCAGGGAGGGCCATGAACCAGTTTCCCTGCTGTGTCTGGCGTGCATGCTGGACAGTCCACTCCTGAATGGTCCGAAGCATTTCCAGAGTGACAGAGTGAGTAACAGGAAACTCTGTAAGCGACTCGACACTTATCTTCTGGCCAAAGCAGTTGGCTCTCCATCTGTGGCATAACAATCAATTGGGCTGTGATGCAGAGGCCTTCCGATCTGTTCCTCATGCCACACTGTGCCGTCTTTTGCCGTCTCTGTCAGCCACTCATGTGTCTCCATGCGACCTTTCTTTTCTGGAGGTGGCGAAGTTTCCTCATCTACAGGGTGACCATATGTTTGAGATTTGATTAGTGAAATGTTGAAATAATGTGCAATCGCAAAGATATTCATCTCTTCCTAAAACACAATAAACGGCAAACGAAAATAGGAAATTTAGGAAATCTTACCAGAAGAATTTTCAGGGTCGGAATTTAGCGCAAGGGTTATTTCATCTCCATCGGAGTCACAGGGGTTGACATGGTTGAGGATCATGCCCAAAGCTTGCTGTGTGCCGTAAACCTTTGGCATCTTTGCTTCTCAGTCAACAGAGTAGGTGAAATATGTGTTGTGACCTGGCTTTTTATACACCTGGCGACCCTGAGTCATCATTGGTAACCCATCCCCACCCCCACACCAATCCCACACTCATTCCCATCTACTGGCCCCATGTACATAACAAAAGGTGGCCTAATGAGATGTAAACTGCCATTTGGCAGCGCTTGGTAGAAAAAGGAGTAGTGTGAAAATGCTGGTAGTCCTAGTGTTAACACACTTGAATCAAGTTGCATTGTGGGTAATGTAGATGACAGGGTTTCCACAATGGAGGAGGATCTTAAGAATAAAAAAATATTAATATGGTTCTGGTGCATTATTACATATACAGTGGGTAAGGAAAGTATTCAGACCCCTTTAAATATTTCACTCTTTGTTTCATTGCAGCCATTTGCTAAAATCAAAAAAGTTCATTTTATTTCTCATTAAGAAAAAAGAAAAACTGAAATATCACATGGTCATAAGTTTTCAGACCCTTTGCTGTGACACTCCTCTTTAACTCACATGCTGTCCATTTCTCCTGATCCTCCTTGTGATGATTCTACTCCTTCATTGGAGTCCAGCTGTGTTTAATTAAACTGATTGGACTTTTTTAGCAACTGGCAGGTGAAGCCTGAACTTTGTTTTCACACTGCCCTGATTCACACTTCATTTGTTAAGGAAACATGGTTGATTGGAAGTCCATTTGAAATGTTATTTATTCCATAAAGCATCCCAAATGCTTTCCTCATCATTAAAATGTTTCCAGCTCTCATTAGGAAAGAGAAGTAAAATCGATGTAGCCTGAATTTATAAAACTGTTAAAAGCTTTTGGAACAGTATTGCTGTTTGTCTCTGTTTGGTCTGTGTATGGTTGAAAAAAATCACAGAAATTTGATCAGCAGAAACTTGTTCCAGCTGGCAAAATATGCAGGATTTGCTGCATTCTTTAGGTATGTCCTAAAGCGTTTCTGTGTGATATGGTACTTTGTTAAGTGCTCTTTACTTTGTAAGAATCCTTTTGTTTCTGTCTTGTGTTCTTTTGTCAATAAATGTATTCATAGGTTCAGAAGTATTCATCAAAGTACTGTAAGTCTTCAACTTAACGATATAATTTCAACAGATACTTTGGTTTACTTCAGCTGAAAAACCTGCCCCAGTGTGTCATTGCACCACTGCTACTTATGTCACAGTTTTCCAGCAGCATGTGACTAATTTTTGTGTGAGCTGACTTTGAATGTCATAAAGTCAAACCTCCAGCTTTGGACAATCCCCTGCTCACTGCAGAGACCACAGAAATCCAATCCAAATCCAATTTGGCCCGTGATTGATTATGGTGCTCACCATTTAATTAGGTGGGCAGCTAGGCTAATAACTGATGTAGATACATAGGAGCCATTTCCTTCAGCTTCCATGTAAACGTCCTGTTGACCTTTCTAGCTCTGTATGGCCATGTATGTCACTGGCTTGTAGGAGAAGCTATTTCTCCCTAATTCCACTAACGTGCAGATAATCTGATAACTTGTCTTCCAAGCCTCAAATCCTTTTCTAAATGAATTTAAAGATTCCACTCCTCTGTGCATGGCTATTTGTCTTTTCTTTTGTGAGGTTGACCTATGCAGGGAAACCCTCCTGACCTTGTGGTAATTATCAAGCCAGGGATTTAGAAAGGCAGACAAGGCTATTTATTTTTATCTTGAAACAATCATTTGCTCCTGTCAGACAAATAGCAGCCTTCTTGATGGTAACACAAGGTGAGCTAGACATAGCTAATAGAGGTTCAGCGGGAGCATCTGGTCGGATGTGACACCTGTGTCACAAGTAAATATTATAAGACCAAAATGGACCAGGTGCAAGACATTTGCCCTCTCCACCTAACATTGTGTGAACAGTAGGTTTTCCCCTCTGTTGTGTGCAGTAGCCCAAAGGATAAAGCACAGTAAGAGAAGAAGGCATGAACACAGCCAAATAGCCTACAGAATGGCAGAGTCTGAATATATGTATCAATATATATGTAGCTATAACTTCATTTTATAATGGAGTTTTCCATCTGGGCTGAATAAGTGGATGTTGGGGTGCCAGTAAACATGTTCTTTGCCCATTTCTTTTGAATGTGACGTTTGTTGTTAATTTGTGATTGTGAGGTACATTCCAAATGTACTGGCAGAGGTTCACCTAATGTTCCAATCTACCATCACAAGGTGGCAGTATCATGAAGAACGGTGGTTACCCCTTCAAGATTTTGCCAAGTGCATCAATGTTGGGGTTATGTTTGATCTGCACCAAGTTGGAGATGCATGGAGGACAGTGATGTGAAACTGCTTTGTAAAATAATTGGTGAATATCTCTTTAATGTGTTCAAATATTCTTGTGTCAAAACTTTAAAGAAGTTATCAGGCAATATTTTAACAAGAGGGTGTGTATGTTTGTTGCTGTTAGTGTTAGTGACCAATATCTGCCAAGTAAGCTAAAGACCACCATGTAGCAAGACGCTAAGTGTGCAGTCTCCAGAGTGTCCTAACGTGAGGGTAGCAAAGCTGCTGTGAAATTAAGTTCCTGCAGACATTTTATTATTGCTTGGTGGTTTTGGCTTGGTATTCATTTGTTTCTGTGTGTAGTCAGACTCACTGCCATATTTTTGAGTCTGTCCCCCTTCAAAAACGTTTCTGCAGGCACATTTAATGACCAATATCTGCATTTTAAAATCAAATTAAGCGACCTCTAGTGGTCGTACACAAAAGGGCATGTGATTAAAGTTCCAGTCACTTCCATGTCCACAGGTGTATCAAACCAAGCAGCTAGGCATGCAGACTGCTTCTACAAACATATGTGAAAGAATGGGTCACTCTCAGGAGCTCAGTGAATTCCAGTGTGGTAGGATAGGATATATGATAGGATAGGATAGGATGCCACCTGAGTACTCTACTTAGACTGCTGCCCCGGCAACCCAGCCCAGGATAAGTGGAATAAACTGGATGGACGGACGGATAGATGGATATATAAAATATCAAATGTTAAGCCTGAGCATCTTCATGTTTTTTGAAAACTATATGCTCAGCTTGAATTTTGTATACTGTGTGGTTTTGAAAGTAAAATGTTTTGTGCCTGCTCCTGATTTCAGCTGCTGAACTGTATGGGGGCTCCTTTGTTGTGTTTTGCATTTCATAATATGCACACTGACTGCAGGCAGGCCTGTTTAGCCCATGCTGACCCCTGTCCACCGCTGAAAGGGTACATGCATCAAAACTGGACCACTGGATGGAAGAAGGAGGCCTAGTCACATCAGAATCACGTTTTCTTTTACGTGGATGGCTGGGTGGATGTGCATCACTCACCTGGGGAACACCTGTCACCAGGATGCACTATGGGAAGAAGGCAAGCCAGTGGAGGCAGATACTTTGAGCTGATGGGAAACCTTGGGTCCTGCCACCCATGTGGATGTTCCTTTGACACGTACCACCTACCTAAGCACTGTTACAGACCATGTTTCATGGAAACAGTAATCCCTGATGGCTGCAGGATAATGCACCCTGCCACAAAGCAAAAATGGTTTGAGGAGCTCTAAAACGAGTTTGAGGTGTTAACTTGCCCTTCAAATGTGCTAATTAGAGAGCAAATGAGATGCCTGTTATATTAATTACAGATTGTAACTTGGTTTTAGCTGTGATGAATGTGAATGGTTGTCTGTCTCTCTCTGTTAGACTGGCGGGTCTGTACCTCACTTCTGGACCCCCCCATGATTGCTGGGATAGGCTGCAGCTGATGGATGGATGTAGCATTATCCAAGGAGAAAAATCCAAAGACATTGAGGCCACACTCACTAAAAATACATAAATAAAATGAATTAATCAATTAAAAAAAAAAAATGTATTTTGGTTATGCTTTTAATATAATGTCTTTTATGAGCATTTGTTTTTACATTATTTTAGTGAGGTTATTAACTGTTCTTCTGGTGTTTTTGAAGTGGATTTTGTTAGAACTTCTGTTACGTGTCTTATTATTTCAGTTTACCAATTTCCTGTTTAGTTTTCTGTTTATGTGTCAGATGCACCACATATCAAATATTTTCTATTATACCCCTTTCCTGTACACAGCCTCTGTGTACAGGAAGGGGATGAGCAGACTTTATTTTCCGAGGAAGCTCAGATCCTTTAGTGTGTGTAGCAAGATGCTGATGGTGTTCTACCAGTCTGCTATTGCAAGCACTGTCTTCTTTGCAGCTGTTTGCTGGGGAGGTAGCATCAGAAGTGGAGACACAAACAAGCTCAACAAACTGATTAGGAAGGCTGGCTCAGTCCTTGGCTGCTCTCAGGACAGTTTCGAGGTGACGGTGGAAAGGAGGACATTTAATAAACTTATGACTATCCTGGACAATGCTTCACACCCCCTCCATAATCTACTGGTCAGACAGCGGAGCACGTTTAGCAGCAGACTCATTCAGCTCTGCTGTAGTAAGGAACGGTACAGGAGATCATTTGTACCAACTGTGATCACACAGTACAACTCTTCTTCTCTGTGTCGGGTCATTACTGTGTACTAGATAGTTATACTTGTCCAGTAATATCCACTATTATTGTCTATTGCACTCACCATTTATACATATAAAGCATGTATACATATTGCTTACTGAATTTTACATTGCACTGACATTTGGCTTTATTAGCTGTTTTTACTTTTTTATATATTTTGTGTGTTTTTATCAGCGGTGTTGCACAGTATTGCCTTTCTGTACCTCAAGCTACTGCAATAGGTCAATTTCCCTCTGGCATTAATAAAGTGCTCTATCTATCTATCTAGCTATGAGCACTGGTAATTAAACACTTAGAATGGTGGATATGAATTTGGTCCAAATGTTCTGATACCACAAGAAGCACCTGCAAAGAAAATGACATGAAACAGGCAAACATGAAGTTGCATGCCAAAAATTGGGAACCTGAACAGTTTGCTTGGGCACTGGTCCATCTCTAGTGTCATGATTAGTTGTGTAGCAGGCGAGAGATGGACCCAAAATGCAGCGCTCCAGACAGAACTTAATTTTGCTTCAGCTTTATTGCTGGAACACAGGATAAGCAGAGCTGGACGTGGCCAGCAGGACAAAACAGAAAACTGACTGACTGACTGACATGAGCGCACACAGCGGGAGAAAAACTAACGACACGACAGAGGGCAAGGGAAAACACCGACAATATATGCACACACACAAGGTAACGAGAGGAGAATGGAAACATCTGGGGAGAACAGATGAACAGACTTACACTAATGAGACAAGGGGAAGCAGATAAGATAAGATAAGATAAGATAAGATAAGATAGTGTTTATTTGTCACATGCACAGTTATACACAGTACAATGCACAGTGAAATGTATTTTGTACCTGCAACCATATATACACACACATATAAATAAGAAGAATAAAAATTTAAAAAAAGTAATTCACACTATACACTATACTCTATATACTATACACTATACACACTTTTTAAATTATAATATTTACACTGTGCAATAATGGTCCAGTTAGGGCTCAGAGTTGAGCAGACGGATGGCTTGTGGGTAAAAACTCTTCTTCAACCTTTCAGTCTTAGCCCTCAGGCAGCGGTAACGCCGGCCTGATGGGAGCAGGGAGAAGAGAGAGTGTCCGGGGTGGCTGGGCTGTTTTAGGATCTTCATGGCCCTCAGCCTGCACTGCTTGGTGTAAATGTCCTGCAGGTTGGGGAGGGTGGTTCTGATGGTCCGTTCAGCTGAACGAACCACCCTTTTTAGGGCCATGAAGTCCTGCTTGGTGCAGTTTCCCATCCAGGTGGTGATGCTCCCACGCATGATGCTCCTAAGTTCCTAAGCACCTTGAGTGGGAGCTTGAAGTCTCTCAGCCGCCTGAGGAGGTAGAGACGCTGTCTGGCCTTCTTCACAGTGATGTTTATGTGATGAGTCCAGGACAGGTCCTGTGAGATGGTCACTCCCAGGTATTTGAAAGTGTCCACTCTTTCCACCTCAGCACCACTGATGACAAGTGGATGGTAGTCCCTCTGCTGCTTCCTGCTGAAGTCCACGATCAGTTCCTTTGTTTTGCTGACGTTGAGCAGGAGGTGGTTCTCCTGGCACCAGTTCTCCAGGCGGGAGACCTCTCTCCTGTAGGCTGTCTCCTCATTGTGAGAGATTAGTCCCACAACAGCAGTGTCGTCAGCAAACTTGATGATGACGTTGGACTCTGACGTGGCCTCGCAGTCATGGGTGTACAGTGAGTACAGCAGAGGGCTGAGCACACAGCCTTGGGGGGATCCAGTGTTGAGGGTGAGGGAGGATGAGGTGAGGTGACCCACTCGTACCACCTGTGGTCTGCTGGTCAGGAAGCTGTGAACCCACCTGCACAGGGATGGGCCCAGGCCCAGGTCCAGCAGCTTAGAGACCAAGCAAGCAATACCAAGCAATACTAAACACAACACACACAGAACAGGGGACTGGCAAAATAAAACCGGAAGTGAACTCATGTAATATGAACGTGACAACAGAAGACTTGACGAAGGAGGCTGGCACACAGAGGGAATCTAAACATGTGATTAAATGGGGAAGACACAGATACCAGAAACACAAACACAGAAGGGATAACAGAGACACTGGAACACAGGGAAGATGAGAACAAGGGAATCAGGAGCTAAATACCAATGACTAATAACTATAACCAAAAACAGAATACAAAACTACAACAAACTGAGAAGCTAAACTGTATGAAAAACTAATAAAGACAACCAGAGATATAACAAAAAACAGAACTTCACCAAAAGAACTCAAAACACTGGGCCATGGGCCCGGGACCATGACATCTAGTTAATTGGCGCACAATAAAATATTAAAAACCTTTAGCGTGCGTACTAAAGGAGTATCTGGTAAGTATTTTGGCCTTACTTTGCACAGAATTACTCTCAAAGACTCAAAATGGGGAGTGCGTTAAATGTCAACTGGCATTTTCATAGATGACCTGGAAGGTCATCAGAGGTGTGAAAGTGTTTCACAGCTTTGGGAGCATTGCAAATGCTCTATTTGACAGTCTTTAAGTACACATATCCAGATGGAAGCTTCCTCTTAACAAAGGCTCACATGCTTAAAAACAGACTATCTGAAGGAACAGTTTAGACATGATATCACAAATATTCTGGAGCATTAAAGATCTTTTATGGACCCCTCAGAAGTGGAACAGAGGAAAGCTTGTTGCTGGGGTATTTTTACAAATCCTATAACAAAAACAAAACCTTTTCACATGTTGCTGAGCTGGTATAATTAAGGTTTTGGAATGGTTTTAGTTTTAGATGGGTGATGACTGTCTTAGTAGAATTAGCAGTGAGGAGGAAAAAGAGAATTTGTTTTACTTATTTTATTTGGAAGTAATTCATCTGCAGTGTATAAAGTGTGTTCACCCTTTGTACAGCTGGCTCTTCTGTTTATCGTAGTTTGAAAATATTTCAGTAGCACAAAATCACTGGGTTTCTGCAGGCTCCATACGATTGCTATCTAATGTATGTGAATTCTTAAAATTAAGAAGAATAAACTTTTAAAATTTTATTTTGAAACAGGGACATTTAGAGACAGATGTTGAGAAAAAAGCTTAATCAGATAGCAGTTTTAGGAGTGAATAGAAAGTGTTAATTGTGTGTGTACCATTTTTATCTGTGGGTTTTCTGCTGATGGTTGTTATATAGTTGAAATGTAAGGCCGGGGATTTTCTATATTTTTTTTTGAATTGATAACAAACAACATGAAAATGCCATAAGAAGCAATGTATTAACAGCTATTGCCTATGTTACCATAGGGAGGAGGCCCCGTGGTAGACCCAGGACACGCTGGAGAGATTATATCTCTCGGCTGGCCTGGGAACGCCTTGGGGTCCCTCCGGATGAGCTGGAGGAGGTGGCTGTGGAGAGGGAAGCCTGGGCTTCTCTGCTTAGGCTCCTGCCCCCGCGACCCGGCCCCGGATAAGCGGAAGAGAATGGATGGATGGATGGATGGATGGATGGATGGATATTACATTACAACAACAGTACGGTTAATTTTTGGGATGTTAAACATACATGCCCATTAACCCAAAAGGGTCTAAAAGTACTATAATTAATAATCGTGCACTATGACAGAATTTCACTTCTAAACATGGCAAATGCTGCTGAATCTGACGATCCTCAGGACAGAAACCTGCCTGTGATGAAGCTGCTGCAGGAGATCAGGAGGACGCGCTGAAATGGACAAAAGTGACAGAGACAGTGGAGTTAGAGTGAAACCCTCAGCAACACAACATATGAATCGTTGATCAATTAATGTTTAATTTCTTGTAAGAGTTTCAAATGAAAGAAAATTATCTTTCACTCTGCATGACGTCTCCTTCCTTCTACCCTCCATTTATCTCGTCTTCACTTAAAGGACAAATGACAGTAAAGGGGGAATAACTTAATAACTTTATCAATCAGGTAAACAGAACCATAGATCGGTTTTCATACCGATTAAAAATAGATTGAATATTTATCTTTTTAGGTGGCAGGGTTCACAGTCCATGCTATCTTTGGCCTTAATGTCATCTTGTCTCCTCTCTGTTTTGTCAGACAGACAAATGACAAACACAGGGGAAAAAAACTGTTAAGAAATTATTTCAGCAACTAGGAGAGCTCATCTGATGAGGAGCTGTCATAATAATATAAAATAAAAATACATTTATCTTTTTTTAAATGAGAGTTTACAGCGCATGCTGCGTCCTCCCCTCTCTCTGAAAGTTAAAAGGATGATATAAATTAAGGACTTCATCAAAACAGAGTAAAAAAAGAATTGCTGATCAGAGTCTGATTGAGTCCTGGATTAAATGTGTGTATACTTATCTTTCAAAATGGGAGTGTTTGCATCTCTTCTGGCCTTCTTGTTTTCTGTCCGCTCTAAAAGGCTAAAAGCAGATAAAAAAAAAAGAAAGATCAAAGTTAAACAAGAATTTAAACAGAGGTAACTTCCTAATAACCTCATCACTACATCAAAGTGATGGAAAAAACAATTGATCAAAATCATAAACAGAACGCATTCTTATCTTTTTTTCGTGAGTGGGTCTTGCAGATAAATGTTTCTTTTTGGATCCCTCCATCCGTCTGTCCATCCATCAGCTGGAGCCTATTCCAGCTGTCATGAGACCAGAGGCGGAGTTACGGGACAGGCAGCCAGTCTGAAGGAGAGAGGGCGAACGCAGAGAGCCAAGGCAACCATTTATTCCTGTGGACAAATTAGAATCATTGATTAACCTAACAGGCATCTCTCTGGACTGTGGGATGAAGCCGAGTACCTTGAATGAACCCACACAGACACAGGAACTTCTTGTTGTGAGGTGACTGCAGTTCGCGGTGCATCGAAGTCTCTCAGTTATCTTTTAATCTTCTGAATAAGATAAATATATTTACAGCTTTAATGAGGGGAAGTAGCCTTCCTCTTTGCACGTCGTGTTGACTTCTCTGAAAACTGACAAAGCACTGACATGAGGACATTGCCTTCCGCGCTGTAGTCCGTTACTCTCCACCAGTTTGTCGTCTCAGTGTCTTCTGTGTGGTAAATGGTGGAGATGACTCTGGTGACAGTGACGCCGTCGATATCCAGAGTGTGGACACAGTTCCTCTGGTCAGCCTTCAGCACACAAAGATCTGCCTTCTCAGGAAGTACTGGAGTCAGGATTTGAGCAAGAAAGCAGGAGCCTGCAGGTGGCACCATCACACCAGCTGGCAATTCTGTATGTGGACATGGAGTGGCATTCTCCCTCTGGCTCTGCTCCACATGGGTCAAAGGTGTAATCAACAGGACTGACTGGCAGAATCCCTGAACTGCGATATAAGGAAATTCCTTGTACCTGGTGACCAAGTTATGGTACAGGCTGAGGATCAGGTTGTCCATGGAGTCAAAGGATGGTTCCTCAAAATTGGAATTACCATCTGAAGTCCTTTTACTGGACTCAGCAGCTCAGCTACAAGAAAATAAAAACCTTTTCTAAATTAATCATGACGTGATCAGACAAAAGTCAAGACATGGATTTATATCATCACATGCTCTTTCAAGAGAGAGCTAACACAGAGAGCCAAGACTACCATTCACACTCCTTCAAACTCACACCTGTGGCCAATTTAGAATCATTAATTAACCTAACAGGCATCTCTCTGGACTGTGGGATGAAGCCGAGTACCTTGAATGAACCCACACAGACACAGGGACTTCTTGCTATGTGGTGACTGCAGTTCGCGGTGTATCGAAGTCTCTCAGTTGTCTTTGAATCTTCCGACCTGTTTCCTTCTCCCAGTGTTATCGCCTCTGCTCTGGTGGAGATGATTCTGGTGACAGTGACACCGTCGATATCCAGAGTGTGGACACAGTTCCTCTAGTCTGTCTTCACACACAAAGATCTGCCTTCTCAGGAAGAACTGGAGTCAGGATTTGAGCAAGAAAGCAGGAGCCTGCGCGGCACCATCACACCAGCTGGTGATGGAGTGGCATTCTCCCTCTGGCTCCCTACAGCTCCCAGTAAAGAACTATTCTGTGTGCTTTTAGTGACTGTGAACAAAGTTCAAGGGCATTGATGATTGAAGGAGTTTATGATGTTATTTGTGAATTATAGCCACATTGTCAATAAGGTTTCATGGAGTTTCATTGATGTTTTAATATGCATTCACATTTAGCACTTGTGTTTTTATATTTTCATATTACAGTAATCCCTCGCTACTTCCTTTTCGCGGGTTTTCAATCAATATTAGTGTAAAATATTTATTGCGGTATTTTCGCTGTTTCGCGGGTTTTTGCGGTACTCGTTCTTCACATGCGTAGTACGTGTTGTACAGTAATGTCTATATTTGGTTTATAAAAACTTAAAATAGTGTATAACTAATAAAATAATGTATAAGTATTAAAATAAATATAGCGTCCCTACTTCGTGGATTTTCACTGATCGCGGGTGGTCCTGGAACGTAACACCCGCGATAAGTGAGGGATTACTTAACCATTAGTCCGTGGAAAATAAAGCATCTAGAAAGTGAGAAACCTCAAAACGCTCCTTTTTGCAAAGATGCACTGTTTAAATCTTTCACCAACCACAGAGCACACATCTGGACAGCTGCATAGACGCAACAATACCAGAGGAACCCGCACATAGTGTCCATCCATCCACCGATCCAACCATTCTCTTTCGCAGGGCAGCAGCCTAAGAAGAGAAACCCAGACTTCCTTCTCCCTAGCCATTTCCTCTCTCTCATCCCGAGGGACACCGAGGCGTTCCCAGGCCAGCCGAGAAATATAATCTCACATAATATCTCACATTAATATATTGGGCAAGATCAGTATCTCGTACCCAGAGTAAGCATAACTGATTTTACATAAAATGCGCGCAAGATAAAATGAGGCCGTACTTTGAAGGACATGTCTGTTTTTAATTCACCTGTCCGTGTAAACTCAGCGAGTGACTCAGTGAGCTTTAAAAGCTTTAAAACCAAAATATGCAAAACTCAAATTCTCCACACACAAAAACAACCCCGGCATAAACACACTGACGTCAGACGTCCAATTCCAGTAAATGACTGCCCGACGTCATTTCTATGTTCATTATATTGAATTTTTAGCATTAAAAAAAAAAAAGGCCAGTGTCCCTCTTTGTCCTGTACTTTCTGTGTTAACTCGACCCTTTTGCACCTCCTAAAACTGCACTTTCTTGAGCTTGACATGTTCACACTCATTACTTTATTAATGAAAGATATGATTGACGTTTCTCAGATTATAGGCCAAAAAGTCATTCACAACAGTTTAAATACAGCCAATCTCTTTTTGGCAGACGATCACAGCTACAAATCAAACATACCATAGACTAATAATAATAGTATAATATTATATTGTACTTTATTACAATGTTTTACCATAGTGATCATCCAGTATACGATTGATGCCAAGAGTGAGCAGGTGCTTTTCACGCGGTAAACCAGAGGAGGCCATTTTTGGATACTCGAGCAGTTGCTTCTTGAAGATCCTAAAAGTTTGGAAGTTTGAAGTCACAGTTTCCGCAGCACTTGTAGAAAAAGCTCCTGTCAGCGATCGTGTCAAACATCCAAATTTTAAATTCTGCTTCTATACCTTCTGCTCAACACGTGATTCCCATCACGTGTGGAGTGACAGACGATTCAGCTTTTTTCAGAAAAGTTTTCTTATAATTATCATATTAAAAAAAACATTTTCTTAATTATTTTCATAGTTTCGTATTCATATTTATTTTAATATCTATTGCCAGACTAATTAATAATTAATTCTCCGGTTTATAAAAAATAAAGAATAATTGAAATGCATTACAGAAATTCATAATGGTCTTTTTTTTTTTATCATTAAGTAAAACTACAATTGCCTTTTTTAAAATAAATTAATTGGCAGTTAGCTTCCCAGTTTTTTGGAACTTAAAGAAAAAAATGTGGAAAAGTTTCACCTTTGGTAACTTGAGTGGTTTAAAAGAAAAGGAAAAACTATCATAAAGTTTTGATGTACTGTCCAACATTTCTGCAGCATATAGCTGTACCTTTGAGCTTTTATTGCTGTTGCAGTTGTATGGAGAGAAATTTGCCTCAAAAGCGTTACAAATGCGTATCATGTGACCCACAAGCATAAGCTTAGCTTGATGTGTACAGTGATTTGCGTGTAACTTGCATCATAGGCGTTCACATTCACCCACTTCGGATGTTATCAGTCTGTTCAGCAGACGTGGTGAAACCTAATTTCGTGAAGTCAAATAAAACTTGCTCATCTTATCTCCTCATCTTACACCCACCATGCAGGCATCTTGAGTATTTCTGATGGAACAAAAGTACTAATGAAATGATAAAGTTGTTTTTGTTTTTATAAAAACAATTTTGCATGCTGTCTCAAATGTGAAGAAAAACAGAATATGTTGTTTGCTAGTAATTATAATTACATTATAAATATGTGTGTAATGTGTGTTGGGCACTGGGTAAGGGCAGGGGCCAAGGCGGAGGCCCTGGCCAACCCATCCCCAGCTATCGAGGTCGGCTACTGGGACATGGAAACTCACCTCTCTGGTGGGGATGGAGCCTGAGCTAGTGTGTGAGGTGGAGAAATACTGGCTAAATATAGTCTGCCTCAACTCAACGCATGGCCTGGGCTCTGGGACCAGTCACCTGGAGAGAGGCTGGTCTCTGTTCCAGTCTGGAGTTGCCCTCGGTGAGAGGTGGCGAGCTGGGGTGGGTATTCTTATATCCCCTCAGGACATTGGAGTTTTCACCGATGGACGAAAGGGTTGCTTCCCTGCGCCTTCGGGCAGGAGAACAGGCCCTGAATGTTGCTTGCACTTACACGCCAAATGGCAGTTCAGAGTACGCAGCCTTCGAGGAGTCGCTGGGCTGGGTGCTCAAGGGTGCTCCATCCAGTGACTCCATCATCGCACTGGGAGACGCTCACATGTACAATGACAGTGAGACCTGGAGGGGCTTGATCTTCTTTGGCCTTCCTAAACTCGTCAAACTTTTACAGTTTTTGTGATCATTATCTGGCTGTAGTGTGAATCCTTCTCCACAAAGATGGATACCACAGGGTGCAGCATGTCTCTGAAGGCAGGCAAAAACATCCCCAGAAATAATATTCCCACCAACAAGTTTGACAACAAGGCTTGAAACACCTTCTTTTCCCTACTTGCGCCCTTCTGTTGTTGCCGGAAATCCCAAATAGGACTTTTTCCCCAGCATCCACTGTGAAATTCTAGTATATCCAAGCCCACCAGCGTGGAGGTTTTTTCCTCTAACAGCCTTCTTTTAAAAGTAATTTTTTGATTGGAATCTTATTTATTTATTTATTTAAGCATATATGTAAATTGTGATGAAGTTAGTTTTCTTTCTGACACTGAAAGGTAGATGTATTGATTCTCTGATGGTGAAGTCACTTTCGGCCTGTCTGATTGTGCTCTGCATACAACACATCCAGTTTTCACAAAGCATTTAAGAATGTTATCCATGGTTTGATGCCTTTTTCCTTAGAATAAAAATCTCTAATGAGTAGATCAAATCCACATAAATGTAATCTGAATGCTGATTTGGTGAGATCATATGCCTCGTGTGGACTCTCTCAACACCTCTCCCTGAACTCCACATGGACTGAGGATTTGCACCAATAACTAGCACTGGCCCTTCATGTCATCTTATCAACAAAAGCTCTGCTTCCTATGTGCTCAGCATGTATGAATGTCAGCCATCTGATCTGCAAAACAAAGGACCATATGCAAATTTGATATAAGGTCAGTAAATTTATTTATTATTGATGCCCATCAGGGAAACACAAAGACACTGGATGCCACTGAGAAACGTGCACAGGGATCTTCTGGGAATGGTAATTCTTTTTTTTCTTTTTTTTTCTAGAGAACTGGTAGAGCAGTAGGCAGTGATTTCATAACTGGCAGTGTATCCTGATAATAAGTGAACCACCATCATAGACAAAATCCTGCTTCACAGTACAGGCCTCAGATCATCTGTTTTTTCATGCTACTCTGCATGGGCCAGTCAGTGCTTATTTTTTTTTGTTGTTTAAGCCTGTCCTGGATTCGAGTCCTCACTCCTGAATCCCTGTGAATGACAGCCACACAATGCATCTGAGTAACTAACAAATTTGAAAATATTCATGCCGGAAGAAACGCATATCCGTCAACCTTCTGCTCCTGCTCTCCTAGTATGCATGACTGACTCTGTTACAACTGCCAAACAAAATGAAAACTTACATCATTCACAAAAAGGTCATCAGTTTCTGGCCACCCTTCATTTATCCACTGAAGAAAGAAGGGACGACAACTGCACGGGCTTGTCTAAACATAAGACATAACTTTTAAGGAAATTATATGTTTAGTGCTGTCATTTCCTAATTTATTAAGATTTCTGCAGAGTTTTATTGCACATGGTCACTAGATAGTGAGGCCAAAAACACGGGATAACTGGAGAGAACAGAGAGCATTAAAAAGGCATCATTGCACATCTCAGCAGTTTTCATCTCCTGGCTGAGCTCGTCGACACTAATGGTGAAACTTTCCTTCTTCCTTTGAATGTATTTTCTTTGAATAATAAAACCAGGCCTATATAAAAGCAATAAAAGTACATAAATCTAAAAAATCTGGGGAAAAAAATTACTTTTTACAATTTTAAAGCATGTTGCCCACAAGGGCTAAATCATATCTTTAAATCCTGCATCTGCCTCAGATTTATATCTGTGCTTGTTTGTGCATATGAAATGGGTTTTCATGACCTACCTAATCCACACGGCTGTCTTACTTTAGCCCGTAGTATAGAAACACAGAAATTTTCTTAGTTATCTAACTGTTATTGGCCACTGCAGAAGCTATGCTGGCAATAATTTTTTATTGCTGCTATCTCCTGAAGAAAAAAAAAAGTTCATTTATCGTTGAATAACAAAGCTCCTTTTCTTGTGATAACAGGTTAATTGTTTAGCTATCTTGAAGTAACAAACCTGTGTTCTCCATAACAAGTTACTTATATAGTTGTCACACAAAAACAAAATATTGTCTCCTCTTTGTTTACTGTAGATTAGGAGTTCCATGTCAGCACTGCGTGACCCACGGGGGCCTTAAAGCTGCTGTTGTAATCCATCTATGTAGGAAAATATGGGCAGGAAATTCTGACATGATTGAAACCATTTAAGACCCATTCAGACTGAATTCAAGACAGTGTAATACTTGTGTTAAGACTTTTTGAGGAGCTGAAGCAAATAAAATATGTTTTCTAAATGCTTTCATTCACATTCTTGCTGAAAATGATAAATGAAAGAGGAAACATTTTTCTTCAATAAATGGATCTGTATTTTCTAGCTTCAAAATTATGGACAAGCAGAAAGGGGGAAAGAAGATGCTGCTGGCATCATAGTCAGAGAATCTGCTGGATATACGTCATTTAAAACATCAGCCAGCACTGAGCTCTGTGCTCAGCATGAGGACTTTTTAATATCCTCAGTAAATTCTGTAGTCTTGCTTTGTTAGCAGACATCTTCTCTGGGAGATGCAGAAGCTTCAATACTCACAAGTGGGGAACAGAGCAAAAAGTGAAAACAGCATCTTACCAAAGAAACAGTCAACAAAACCGCTGCCTTTTAGTTGAGAACTAGAAGTCTGAAATGCTAACTCATTTCCTGGTTGTAGGACTTATCCTGCAGCATTCTATTGAGTGGCTGTGGTGGTAACACCACACACTCTCTATGCTTATCCAAAGGTCTGAGGTTCAGTGCTTTGCTCCCTCAGTTATCATGTTGACATGTTCTTGGGCAGGATGCTAAACCACAAATTGCCTCTGATGTGGCCATTGGTGTGTGAGATAGCAGCGTAAAGAGGGAATTATGTATTGTAGTGTGGAAAGTGCCATAAAAATACAAGCTTTAAAAAACAAAACACAAACTATTTATGTTTTAAATGTGACAATGATGCTACTGAGCAGGCATAAGGATATCTGGTGCTTTATGGTGATGCTTGAGCTCATACTGTCATACTGTATGAAAGATCACAGAATGCATAAATAACCATGCTGCCAGAGTGGGTATGTACAGTATTCAGATTTAACAACCTTTGATCTTAACAATCTTTACATGTTTTATCAAATTTGAGTTGTGGGTCTAAAATTATTCCTAAAAACTTAAAATCTTAAAATCTCCATTTCTTCATTCCTTAACTTAATTTTAAAATATACTGGTGGACTACATTTTATAATAAAAAAAAAGAAAAAAACACAGAGAAGCAGTTTTTTTTGAAATTCAGGACAAGATGATTATGCTGCAGCCACTGATGGACTTCATCCAAATATGCTACCTTACTAGGTGACTTAGCTGGTCAATATATGACTGCATCATCTGCATAAAGCTGGCAGCCAGCCTGTGGACAACAGGAAGGTCATTCATTAACAAACTTAAGATCAGCAGGCCAAGGACTGATCTTTGGTGAATACCCATTCTGTTTTCCAGCAAAGATCACTTTTAAGGATTCAAGGATTCTTTATTGTCATTTGCATCACATTTGCATGCAGTGGAACAAAATTCTGTCCTCAGGTCCTAGTGTAGCCCATGTAATATTTATGACAGTTTCAGTGATGAAAGAAGAATAAATATAAATATAACTAACAATAATATAAAGAAAAAAATTTATATATATATATATATATATATATATATATATATATATATATATATATATATATATATATATATATATATATATATATATATATATATATATATATATATATATATATATAAATTTTTTTCACACACAAATATATACACCTGTGTGTAACTTCCAAGGTAAATAAAAATAAATATGGAATTACAGTGTAATAATGACAGCAGCAGTAAGTGTGTTCAACAGCCACATGAATGTATACGGAGTTGTGCATGAGCAGTCCAGCTACACAGCCCCACCAGAGTTCAGCGGTCTTACAGCTTCAGGGAAGAAGCTGTTCCTCAGTCTGGTGGTCCTGCTCTTGATGCTCCTCAGCCTCCTGCCTGAGGGGAGTGGAACAAAGAGTGTGTGTCCTGGGTGTGTGGGGTCCTTCAGGATGCAGGTGGCCCTTTTCCTGCATCTGCAGGTGTTAATGGCCATAGTGGTGTCGAAGCTGACTCCAACAGTCCTCTGTGCAGCCTTCACCACCCTCTGCAGAGCTTTCTTCTCTGCCGAGGAGCAGCTTCTATGCCACACAGTGATCCAGGAGCCCAGGACGCTCTCCACCACACATCTGTAGAATGAGGAGAGGACTGAGCTTCTGAATCCAGCGCGCCTCAGGCTTCTGAGGAAGTAGAGGCGCTGGTGTACCTTCCTGACCAGACTGGAAGTGTCGTTGCCCCAGGTGAGGTCGTTACTTAGGTGTACACCCAAGTACCTGTACCTCGGGACCACTTCCACTGCAGGACCTACAATGTGCAGGGGGACATTGGAGGATCTGCGGTCAACCCTCACACACTGCTTTCTTATGTGTAGATATGACTCAGATAAACAGTAGCTTGCTCTGAAAAATTAAATGTAGCTAATTTAGTTAGGAATATATTATGGCTGACAGTGTCAAATGTTTTTTTCAGATCTGCCTCCACAACATTGTCACCATCCAAAAAGTACCTGATATTTTCAACAGAACACATATCTTGAATATCTTGGTCTAAAACCAAACTGTTAAATGGGTAGAGGAGCTGATTGGTCTCTAGATGGTCAATTAACTGTATTGCCACAACCTTCTCAAGTACCTTTCACAGGACAGAATGTATCAAAATTGGATGATTGATCAAATCACGCACCCTTCCTTAAAAAAAACAACTATTGCTTTTTTCCATTCATTTATATATCTGCTATTTCTGATTAATATGTTTACAAGATGTGTCACCAGTCTTGTCAATAAAGTCCTGTCTTTTTTAATGAATATATATTTTTTTGCCAGAGTCTGATAATTTCTTTATGATTTCTGTGATTTCTGCTTCATTAATAATAATGATATCTATCATGTTATTTCTTATAACTGAAGAATTTAACTTTTTTAAAAATCTTCTACTGAATGTGTAAAGTAGTTGTTGAATTCCATGGTCCCCTTGTATGTAATAATTTTACCATTTATAGTACCAGTCAAAGGTTTGGACAGACTTTTCTGTCCAAACCTTTGACTGGTACTGTCAGTACTGTATAATCAGTTCCTAAAGTTTCTTTCTTGGGTGATTTATTAATTAAATTATTTAATTATTTTTTCAGGAAAACATTGTAACCGTTGGATTTTTCTAGAAGCTGGGTGTAATATGAGATTTTTTGCTTTGCGTAATTTCAGGACTATCAGAAAGAGTCAGTACGGTATTACCTTTACTGGACAACACTGTTTTTGGAGCCAAATTTTGTTTTTTCCTAAGTTTACATATTTACTTTCCTAGCCATGGTAACCATGGTGTACTTTTGGTATATTTAGCTATTAGTTTTGTTAAGGAAGTAGTCATGGAGACACAACACAGATCTAAGTTTTCTATTTTTATAAGGTGATTCCAATTAATATTTACAAGGTCAAGTTCATATTTTACAATTTTACATTTGGGAATGGCCATCTTTACTTGGCTGCTGTTACAGAAATATGTTTTTTAGTCTGTTTCCTGACAATTGAAATCATAATGTGATCAGACAGACCAGTTAATAGAGTATACGTTTGTGTTATCCAATCTATATTTTTGGTATATACCATATAAATTAGGGTTCTACTGTATTAGTGACTCTTGTAGGTCCTTTGATTATTTGTTTAAATTTGAATTTTGACATAATTTTCAGTTTTTGTTTATTAGTCCTATCCAACCGGTTAATATTATGGTCACCATGAAATATTGTTTCTCTGTAAACATTCAACTTTTCATTCCATGACACATCACGTGTCAGCACAGTACATAACAGCAATATTAAAACTGATCTGAGGGGAATGAATCGCATGCAGAGCTAAACATTTAAAGGGAGTGTTCAATTCTACTTCACTACAATTGCACTTGAATCAAAATCGAAGCATCTTTTGGAGATCATTATCTGAAAGCGCCGCTGGATCCTGGCTCTTATCATGCCTTTCAAATAGATGCTGCAGCTCCTCTCCAAACACATCAATCACCACCATGGGTGCCTTCACCGCTGCAGCTCCACACCCACCCTGGCAGACCGGATCACCCACCTGCTGCACTCCAAGCATCCGCATCGAAATGAGGTTGCCTCACTGATGGTCTGGGATTAAGATGTATGTCTCCAGCTACTAATAGTAAGATGATCTTATTTTTGCTCGATCTCATTAAAACAGTGCTGGACTATAACTCCAGATATTCATGTCCAAATAAATACAGTTTTGTCTGATTGACATAGCCATGTCATCTGTTGGTTTTAACTGGGGTCTGCTAGGAAGAAATAGTAGCAGGCAACAAAAAGACAGCTTACAAACTTTCTGTTGAACAAACAGCTTTTTTTTTTTTTTTTTTGCTTGAAATCATCGTGGACAGTATTGAAAACTTGCTGTAACATGTAGATCAGAGCACAAAGCAGTGGTAGAGAAAATGGCAGAATAAGGAGAGTTGGCGTGGACCCCCAACAACCCACTCATCCCCTCCGCCACCATCTTTTAAGAAGGCACACATTTACCAACACACAGTCCCCAATTAATAATAATTGGCTGTGAAATATGGCTGTCAAAGCTTTCTGCTCTTTGCTTTCTATAAATAAGATGAACCCATTTTCTGAAGTGTTTTTCCAGCTACAAACCTTTTCAACACAGTGAAGAGGTCGGGACATTCAACAGTACTGAGAGCCTTCTCTGTGTCAGTGGCAAACGGCTGTATCTGAACACTCTCTATTTCTAGTATTTTGCACTCTCCTAAAATAAAATGTGCTTTCCAGTTACAAATCCCTTGTAATCAGTATTTCTGATATCAAATTTTGCATTATTTGTGGTAAAAATTTACATGAAAAACTGTATTTTTGGTGTTTCTCTTCATAACAAGTCAAGTTATTTAAGTCTGAAGAAAAAAAAAGTCATCACACATGCACACACACACTCACCCCACCTTCAGCCTGTGCAGTAAAATTGAATGAGCAAGAAATTGACACCTTCTGGAAATAAGAAACACAAGTTCAAGCTGGATGAAAAGTTGTCCTAGCACTGTACAAGCCATTAAAAAAAAAAAAAAAAACACACCTTGACTTTCTTTTGTCATCCTGTGCACATATGTCCAAAACACCAGCATCAACATCTGACCTCTGTTTTTCAGTGTTGTGTTTGTAGTGCTGAGTGTTCTTTCTGAGTGACAAAACCGTTTCATGCAGACTGGAGAGGATTCATTTATGCAGACTCTTGACTGATGTCAGCTGGACTGACAGGGGATGAATGCAAAGAAAAGCTGGGGGCATCATACCCAGCAGCACCGAGGTGCCGGTACATCAAAGAGAAAAGCGCAGTTTTTTGATACAGAAGGGAGGATAACAGGACAAGCTTCAACCCTGACAGTTCACCACAGTGCTTTTGTAGATTACCGTTTGGTCTTTCCCAGGCGGACACAAGCTCAAGCTGACAGAACACACATCAGGGTATCTCTCCGCGTCAGCTGAAAGAAACAGCAGAAGTCAAAACAAAGGTTGTGTCAGATGATTGCCGGGCCTGTGACTCAGGGTCGATGCTCAGCAGAAAGAAATATTTATACCATCAAATCTTTGATGTAATCAGCTTCTTGGCTGGCTGCCTCTGAAATTTTATTTCTAAAACATCGTGTAAAATCTATCTATTCTAAACATAAGTTTAAAATTGTTTTAGAGCCCTATATGGCTATAGGAAGTATATTTCAAACGGATTTTGTGTTTACTTTTTCTAAACAGCTACAGGAAATAAAAATAAGAATTTAGAAAAATGGCCGTCCTCTGCTCTTTAGGGCAAAATTAAAAATAGATTAATCATAATCCTAAATTTTCTTTGGTTTCTGTGTCACTAGTTGCTCTCTGCTGTTCAAAACATTTGCAGCGGGTTTGTTCTTTTGCATAATTTGCTTCAGTTTCCAGTTGTGTTACTGCCTCCAGTCATATGTGTACAAACTTACTTGCTCAGAAATTCTTACTCTTCATCAATGAACTAGAAATCAAGGAAAGCTGTTGAGCCATGGCCCAAATAAATATGGAAATAATCATTTTCTTCAACGTGGTCCTTCGTAAATAGTTTTTAAGATTTGCAGTGGCATGCAGTCCTGCAGCACTTCACGTATTTTTGCACTCATGTGAATGTATTATGACATCAGAAAATGTAGAATCGTGTTTTGTATTAACAGGAGATATTTGTGTTCTAATCAGACATGCTGCAGTAACATGTTAGAACATCATTTTGCATTTTTTTTCTTGGTTTGTAAGAATGAAGTGCATGTGTTAGATGTGTTTTTTTTAATAATGTTGTGTAAAATGTTATTTTAAAACATAAATCTGTCAAAGCATGTGTGTAGCTGTTGGATGCCTTACCACCCCCACTTGCTTGTATTGCTAACATATGTTGCGCAGTGTAGAACATATTGTAACCCTGCTCATGGTAGAATGAAGACACTGAACAATTACATGGGCATGATATTCTTCTGATTAAAATAATCAGCTTAATTGAGCCCATTACACAATGACATCGAGCTTTGATAGTGTCAAAAGAAGATTTCATGAAGTACAGGAAAGGATGAACTTGATCATAAACTTTGACAAAGACTAATTGCAATTAGATTTTGCAGCACCTAATCATCAGTCACAGGGAACATTTTTGATCTTTTGTGGTCTGCCATTCAAAACGAAAACACGGTGATTTGTGGATGAGCCACATGATCCTACTCACATCTGCTGACTATTTAGAGGCAAGTCAAGAAAGTTTTTTGTATTGATGCACTTTGGTTCAGTACAGTTTTGAGACACAGGCTGCAGTCTATCTCAGTAAAAGATACATTATAGCTCTCTTTCAGTTGCTTCTTTTGGTTCAACAGCCTGGCAGTAAACTTTTGTAGTAGTTCATTGTACTGTAGTTTCAGAAAAAGAAAAAAAAAAGGGGGGGGGGGGGGGGGGGGGTACTTGCTCAGCATTAAATGTCAAACAAGCTCAACAACAATGGAGCATTTACCAGCTCAATTTAACAGAGCTTCTGGAGCCCAAAACTTGGATTTATATGTGCATGAACAGATCTAAATGAATGACAATGCTGGCTTCCTTCATCTAATTATGTGGATCCTGCAAGCCTTACATTACATTTGTACACTCAATTTAGCCACAAAAAAAAACTAATAAGGATCGATTTTTTATGAGATAACTGAGATTAAACCAACTGACATTAAAACAGAAAAAAACGAAAAGCTGGGAGGTCATAAGATTATAAAGGCACCCGCGCTGCCATTTCAGCGAGCGTGGGAAACACATGCAAGTCCACTCATAGAAGGTCTCCTACCACTGCTTCAAATGCACAGACTAGCTTGCAATAAGCAATGTTTTCTGCTCTAACGGTTGGATTAATATTAATAAATATTAATGGTAGTTGTGAGGATTTTTCAGATATACTGGTTTGGACAGTGTATAAGGGTTGTGATGGCTATACATGCTTGCATCAGGAATCCCACCAGTCCAGAATGTTCTTACCAGTTTCACTTTCAATAAACTATATTTAACACATTATGGATGTCATGCTTTTATGTCTTGGGCAAAACAAGCACAATATTCTGTGAAATTAGATGTTTTTCTCCAAAAAAAAGATTGTTGTAAAACCTAAAAAAATTATTAATTTACTAATTTCAGATAAGCTAATTCAATTCAATTCAGTTTTATTTATATAGTGCCAAATCACAACCACAATTGCTTTAAGGTACTGTATATTGTAAGGCAAAGACCCAACAATAATACAGAGAAAACCCCAACAATCAATCCAACCCCCTATGAGCAAGCAACTTGGTGACAGTGGGAAGGAAAAACTCCCAAACTGTCTGTCTCCCAAATCCAGAATGGGAGCTGGTTCGACAGAAGATGGGCCTGAAAGCTGAAGGCTCTGCCTCCTGTTCTACTTTTAAATAACTTAGGAACCACAAATAAGCCAGCAGTCTAAGAGTGAAGTGGTCTATTGGGCTGATAGGGTACTATGAGGTCGTTAAGATAAGATGAGGCCTGATTATTCACAACCTTGAACTTGAGGAGAAGGATTCAATTCTGGATGGGAGAAACATGCTATATCTTTCTAGTCCCTGAAGCATTTTGGATCAACTGAAGGCTTTTCAGGGAGCTTTTAGGACAGCCTGATAATAAGGAATTACAATAGTCCAGCCTTGAAGTAATAAATGAATGAACTAGTTTTTCAGCATCACTCTGAGACAGGATGTTTCTAAGCTTAGAGATATTGTGCAAATCCAAGAAAGCAGTTCTACATATTTGTTTAATATGTGCATTGAAGGACATATCCTGGTCAAAAAATTATTCCAAGATTCCTCACAGGGTTCCTGAAGGCTGGAGCATCTGTAGTTAAAAATTTGGCATTGACACTTATTATGAGGGCAATCTTGACCTGAATCTT